>NC_080021.1:71836754-72149517 GCF_030020395.1 Manis pentadactyla
GACTGCTACTCGCACCAATTAAGAGGTGTGAATGTCACACGTTACCTGCCAGCTTTGTTACTGAACATGTTAATTAGTAACTGTACAGGTGCAGACTTCTAAGTTTACAAGGTTAACACTGATGCACAGCTTTGTTTTGGCTGTTTGTTTAAATATTGAGAAATCATGGGTAAAGGGCTGGTCTATGTTGAAGAATGAACAGATGTCATTGCTGTACTTTCTCAGACAGAAAAATCTTAAGACTGACTTGAAGCAAGAAAAGTGACCTTCCAAGAAGTGATTTTCTCTGGTCAATCTATCAAAGGGCAGGTCTTTGGGGCTCTCTTGCCTTGTTGAAAGATCAGGGAACTTACCTTTATGTCACAGGACTGTGGAACTCTACTAGAAGGTCCATTGAGAACACTATACTGGAAGTATGTAGAGTTAATTTTTAAAAAATCCTCTTTAAAGATTTTCTGTGAGCCCCAAATTTCTACATATTAATCTCTTTCTGAAAGCTTTTATCATTCACTGAATCAGTGTTACAGATATGTCCTCTAGATTTCTCTTTAAAAATTTTTGACTAATAAAACACCTAGATGACAGAATCTGTTTCAGAATCACATACCCTCAATTTGATAAGAACCAAGAAATAACATCTGACCAGCTTCTTATCAGGGAGTGTAACAAAAATTCATTCTACAGAGGGGACAACTGACATCTGAGATATTACATGACTGACCCAAGGTCCTTAAATCAAGATTAACCTCAAAATTTGCAAAGTGAGATAGATTTTTGGAAGAGCTAACCTTCAATTGTTCTCTAGCAGAATGAGTAATTCCTATGAGGAGCTGGTAATTTTTAGCTTGTCCTCAAGCCTACTGAAATATCTTTGCTCTTTCCATGCATCTGTAAGAGCAACTGTTGTTTTCAGTCATTCAACGGGAAAGTGTGCGGTAAGGGCCTCTTCTATTTTTGTGGTAGACTCCACAACAAATAAAGAACGTCTCTCTGGCTCCTGGGAACCTAAACTGCAAGGTTTGGAGAACTGCTGTGCAATAGCAAAACAGTTGATTGATTTGAGACCATGCTGAGACCATGTTTGCAGGAGCTGAGCCTGGTACTGGGTAACCAGTGACCCCCTGCTCATCTTACGATGTGCCTCTCTTGTTCGCCTTACAGCAACGGGAACTGATAGCAGAATGTCTAGGAGTACAGGCTGCCCTTCTCTCCGAGCATAGGGGATAAATCTAACCCTTTATCCATGATTAAACAAATGAATGCACTCTAAATGCTTAGCATACACCTAGCACATTGTAATGCTCAAGAAATGGTAAGTTGTTACAGGTAGCAGCTTACTAGCTGCTGGGGACATTTGCATCTTATATTGAATAACTACAAAAACAACTAGTATTTGCACTGGGCTTCAGCCTTTTCTTTTTCATGGAGCTTGGGACTATTTTCTTAACTTTATTTTGCATTTAAAACTAATTTTTAGGTTCTTGTTGTTTTGCAAAGACATGAAATATTCAGTACAGACAACTGTAAAAATACATGTCTTACAATAAAAAAATCTATAATCCTGCTTCTCAGTGATAACTATTATTAACACTTTGGTATGTAATTTAAGGACTATATTCTATAAAATGCATAGCTATTTTAAAAATTAAAATGAGAATTGATTATGCAAGCTGGTTTGGAAACTATATTTTCATTTAGAGTTATATTTAAAACAATTTTCTTTAAAAATGCATATGTATTTCCATCATGATTTTTGTTAGCTGAATGATATTTCTTTGTGTGGATTCTCCATAATTTAACAAATTATCTATTTTTGCATATATTGGTTATCTCTAATTTTTCATAGTTATAAAAAATACTGTGATCCTTGTGGCTAAGTTTCTTTAGATGAATTCTCAGCAGTATAATCTTGGGATTAATATACACCTATTAGTATATATTGCTGCAATAACAAATTACCTCAAACTTAATGGCTTAAAAAACAACACACTTTCTTGATCTCAGTTGCTGTGGGTCAAGAGTCTGGGCATGACTTAGCTGGTCTCTCTTCAAGGCACCCATCAAAGTGTCAATTGTCAGCGGGGGCTGTGGTCTCTTTGGAAGCTGTGCTGGAAAGCATCCACTCCAAACCCACATTGTTGGAAGAACCCATTTTCTTGCTGTTGGAGGACCAAAAGCCTCATTTTCTTGCTTGCTGCAGACTAGTGGGCATTTTCAGCTCCTAAAGATAGCCTGGAGTTCACTGCCACATGGCCTACCAGCATAGGCAGTCCCCACGTGCCAGCCTGCTTCTTCAAGCCAGCAAGGAAGAGAGAAAAACGTACTCTAACAAGACAAGTGTTACACTTTTATGTAACATAATCCTGTAACCACATATATCCTGTTAATCCTTATTCATTCTCTTGGCTAAACATAAGACACAAGTCCCATGGTACTTCAGGGAGGGCAGGGCACAATGACCATTAGGAAGCAGTGGCATGGAAGCCATCCTAAGAATCTGTCCACTATAACCAAGTTCAAAACTTTTGATGACACCAAGCTGAAAATAAAGCTCCGTTAGCATAGAATTGGTGTGCACATTTCCTTACACCTTGGACCAATTTGTGCATCATCATTTAAGAATAAAAATTGCCATTTCAATATAAGGAAAATGATACATTTTAATTTGAATATATTTGTTTATAAATGAAAATAATATATATTCTTATGTTCTTTGGTCATTTGTGTATTTCTCTTTTGAGAACTGTCTTCACGTCCTTTGGGTAGAGTATTACAACTTTTCATCACTATACTTGTTGCAAGTATTTTGATCTTTGTTTGGGGGTGGGGTTATTTAGAAATATGACTTGTTTTACTATAGTCAATTCTGTACCTTATTGTTACTCTACCACCATGTAGAATATTTAGAATACATAAATATTCTAAAATATTTGTAAAAAATATTTATAAAGAAGCTTTATGCTTATTTTTTCATTTACATTTAGCCTATTTGATATCGATTTGATATATAACATGAAACAGGTTTTTTATTATTATTTCATAAATAGTTGGTAAATGTCTAGAAACTCATTAAGACTAAAAAGCCTGAAGGGCCTGAATGAATGAATTAGTACTTATAGAATTTTTAGCATCATGAGGGGCATTTGAAACATATATTTATTTAGGACATGGAAGCTTAAGTAATTCCTTGTGGTAACTGTCTGCTTTGCATCCTTCTAAAGGTCCCACTCATATGCCATGAGTTCATGTTTGTCTGTGACTGTGGCGGAGAGCTACTGCCATAAAGGCCAGACCAGTCACTGTGAGGTTAATCTGACAGTGTGGAAGAGCTTCCACTGGTCCCCTTCTTTCCCAGTGTGGCAGAACCCATGCCACAAAGTGAATCCTTCCCTCCCTCTTCATAAAAACTCCTGAGTTGCAGTAGGACTCATGAACATCCATTCACAGTCTTTTACAAAAGAGTCACACCTCCTTTGTAGCCAGTCATGACCATTTGACTAAGAGTAGGCCAAGGGGATTTGAGTGACAGTGATGCATAAAATTTCTTGGTCATATACTGAAAGGTGGTTTCTCTTGACTTTTTCCCTCTCACTTTGTGCTGGAAAATGCCTGTGCAGGAGATTCAGCTTTGATCATGATGGCCAAGGCAAGATGGCACTTGTGTTTCTCAACCTGTGGTTTATGAACCGTCAGCATCAACCTCACATAAGAACTTGTTAGAAAAGCAAATCTTGTGCCCCACTCTGATCTACTGAATCAGAAACTGGGTGAGCTCAGAAAGCCCTCTAGGTGACCAACCATGGCCCGTGGTCCCAAACTACTGGGTGGCCTAATTTGGTACAGCCAGTGAGCTAAGAATGGTTTTCATATTTTTAGAGATGCAACAATAACAAAATCAAACCAACCAAGAATATATAACTGAAACCATGGGCTTCAAAGACTAACATAGTTATTTATTGTTTTCCTTTATGGAAAAATGTTTCATAGTCTCTGCATTAAGGTTTGAGAACCACTGCCCTAGGGGCTTCTAAATCAATGAGATAAAAGGAATTTGGATCCCTGAATGATTTTGTGGAGCAGATCTGCTCTCTGTCAGTTTGGACTACTCTTCTCAGGACTTACAAAGTAAAAATAAGCTGTGTCGTATGTAACCTTCATACCTAGGCTCTCATTGCCCCGACAACTATGTCCGTTCCCTACTAATGCAAGGTAAGAAGTTGCTATGTACTTGCTGATCTCCCTTTCCATGCCTCATCTACTCCCTCACATCTCTCAGGTGATGCTCTTTAAAGATTCAGATGTTGGATTCATCTAAAGTGTTCCACATAATTTCAGCCCCAGATGATTCAGAAAAGTTTACTGGAGCTTCAAGGTCAAATTCAGTCTACCTGGCTGATGACAATGAAATGGTTTCCACTGAAATAATTCCTTTAAAATAATCAGTAATATTATAATCAGTAATCAGTACTTCTAAGATATCCTTATTCTGATACATGCTTGTATATCAGTGCTGAATAAACTGTCATGACCCCTCTTCCAGCTGATACAAATGGACCCATCTTTGTTTGTAAAGGTGCATTGAGTGGCATCGGTCCTTAACAGATAAGATTTAATGGTGAGATCTGCCACTGTTGGCTGTGAGATTTCTTTTTAATAGGGCAATTATGATTTAGGCTGGACACATAAGACTATTGCAATTAGGGAGGTAACTAAAAGGGTTAAATGACCTTGTAAGGAAAGGGGTCCACATTCCCAGCTACCTGTGTTCCCAAAGCAGGGTAAAACATCTTGCCCAGATCAGGCGATGGTGCAATGGAGACCCAGCCTCAGGAAGCATGTCAGAGGGGTAGGAAGACAAAGGGTGGTCCTGAACTACAAAGTTCAGTTGGCAAATATAGCTCTTCTTTTAAGTCTGTGCAGAAAACTGTAAATCAGATAGCAAGCAAAGTAGAAAAGCATGATTTCCAGCGGGAGCAATGCGTCCCAAGCTAGGGCACTGCACACCCACACACAGGCTCAGGGTTGGGGCAGTAGCCAGGGAGTGGGTGGGAACAGGGGGGTTGGATTTGAAGGGAGAGGCAATGTCTTCACCCCACTCCATAAGCTCAGTTGTGACCACAGGCTCGCTCGTGTCATTTTGTGTGCGGTAATGAAGCTTGATGAGAGGTCTCCTGCTTGCCGATAGCCGGCTGTTGTCCTAAAAATGCAAACCATCGCCTCAGGCCATGGAACTGGGAACAGGCAGAGGACAGAGGCTCCGGCTGGGCACCCCACTGCTAGCTCTCCCTTCAGCGCTCACGACTTGGATGCAGAAAGCTGATCTTTACCCTTGCACATAAGGACAGAGAAGAAAGGGTTTTTTTTTTTTTAAGGTGTCCCAGAGGCCGATGGTTTTAATCCTGAATTTTTGCTGGGCAGATATTAAAGATCGGGGAGGGGGATGCTTATCATCAATCCTCAAGTTGCCTTGTATTTTCTCATGCAAAATAAGTCTTTTGAACTTCAAAGCTGCATTTTCCCCTTGTCCCCAAGTACCCCAGTCCTCCCCACCTCCATCCTCTTTGTTTCGCTGTAGAGTGGGCAAGTCAATCCCGGCCTCCCTCGGTTGGTCTTTTTTAACAATGGCTCATTTATAATCGATGGGCCGGGCAACACCAGGTTCAAGCTCAGGGGCAGGCGCTGCAGCCCAAGCCCCTTGCCCAGCCTAAGAATCCCTGGCTAGGAGGAAGCCCCTGGGCCGGTCTCACTGCCCGGAAATCCGGAGACCAGTGGAGACCAGGCCAGGTCTTGAGCAGCTCTGCCTAGGCCTGAGTTGGCTACGCAGGTGGAGTTGTCCCTTTCTGAAGTGTTTTTGCTTGTTTGCTTTTATTATAAATGTTGCTTTCATGCTTCCCAAGCAGCCTGCTGGTCCTAAGGCTGCAAAGACTTGGCTTGTTGAAAGGCAGTTTTTGAGTTGTAACTTGTCCCCCAGTTCCATCCGACGGTCTCTGTTGTCCACTTCCACACTTCAGAAACTGTCCTACTCCCTCCTCAGTCTCATTGGAAGCAAGCCCTGAAGTTGGAAAAAATGCACTTTTCCTTGTGTTTTTAGGCATCTATTATTTCAATGAATTCTTGACAGACAACAAAGGATTTTAAAAAAACAGTAGGTTTTTTTTGCTGTCAAGGAAACAAGCTGTTCTCCCCATTTAAGGCTCCCTTGGTAAACTTGGTGAAAACTTTATTAAGAATTGATGAATACAGTCAGTGTCTCACAGAACTCACCTAGAGTTGTTTCCAGAGCAGCAGAATGCCACCGGAGAGCTTGATGAATCCCTGATGGTGAATGCCAGCTCTGGCAAATGCCCTGGTTTTCTGGAAGGCCCGGTGATAGGGGCTGACCCAAGCAGGGGCCTGCACACTGAGGAGGATGCCTTTGTGTACATCTGGAACAAGAGCAAGAATACAAACACCTCACACCTGCATAGCACTTTCTGGATCCAGAGCCCTTCCGCATGAACTATCAAACTTGCGCCCCTGTAAACTGGTAGGAAGGCAGGCAGGCAGAAATGTGGGTGCAGCCCAGAGAAGTTAAGGGTAGATCCCCAATCCTCTGCCCCAGGAGGGTGTCAAATGCTGATAGCACGTAACCCCTTCTCTGTACTTCATCTTCCCTTTGCACATTTTTCTTTTTATTCACTATTACTTATTTGTTAATTTTTCCTTTTAAATTCAGAGAAATTCAGCAGGCAGTCCAGGCTTTTCTCCTTGCTGTATTCATATCCCCATTGACTCCATGTCTTCTTGGTTAAGGGACAGTCTATCTCACGGACCACCCTGATTTCAGAACAACTCAAACTTGAATTAGGACCATGGCGGTAGTTACTCCATTGTTTTCAGAGTGATTAACTTTGTTCTTTTAATTGACCCCAAGAAAGATAATCCATATATCCAGACTCACAAAACGGAGGACACTCTGGTGGCCTGGCCCACATCACAGATTTAAACCTGAGTCAGCTCATGCTCACAGGAAATGCCTCACTGTGAGGAAACCTAAGCCACACAATCACAGCTCTGCAACTTAGCTTTGGCTCTAGAACAGGACCTGCAGCTGTACAAGGAGGCTGCTGGCCTCCTAGCCAGTCCTGCCCCATCACCACAGTCCCGTCTCTAAAGCTCTGTGACACTCGCTCTTGCCCTAAATCCCTCAGAGTGTCCAGTGCTTGTGGGGCACTGGATTTGCTCTATCCATGGACTGCCTTCCCTTGGGTAAAAGACATTAAATTCTTTATTAATGCTTGTGGTTTTATCATGGACGATGCTACAGCTATCCTGTGAGGTGGGGATTTTCAGCCTCATTCTCAGGTAAGGCAGCTGGAGCAAGTTGTGCTCTTCCCTCTTCATCCTCCTGGCTCCCCCTGCTCCCAGGCACTTGCAATAGGGTATGTTTGCAGATGCAAAAAGCTTATCTTTTATTTCTGTGAAACCTGTAACCTGGTAGATAACCTGGGAAATATACAAAAAATCATAATTCAAGGTCAAGTTGAATTCTTATAAAAAGAATACGAGTGAAGAACTCTATTGTTTCAGTGTAGGAAGAGATTCTTTTTGGTGGAGAAGCATGTAGAATTGTTGATTGAAGAAGTAGTGTTGGTGTCAGAGGGACCTGGGCTGAATCAGCCTCACTATTTGCTAGTTTCCAATATGGGCCAAATTATTTAACCTCTCCAAGTTTTAGATACCTCATCTGTAACACTGGGTTTGTTATATGACAGCCTTTCCATGGGGATTAAATGAGATAATGTATGTAACTCACAGGGCCTAGCACAAAGTAAGGACTCAATAAATGGTAGCACTTATTGGAAAAATGCATGCGTAGGGTTTTGACAGCTAAAGATGCGGTGGATCACGTCATTTCTTTCTTTCTTTTTTTCCTGAGTCTGATGGGAAGAATTTTAAGAAGGTATAACCAGGTCACATTTACATTTTATATAATCATTTTCTGACATTTCTGGTTCGTAGTTCTAAAACCATACTGTATGATACAGGTTGCTTGCAAAGAAGGTAATCACCAAGATAGTTGCACTTTGACCAGTACTTTAGAGAACACTGTTATCTCTTCTCCACATCAGTGCGTATAGACATTAACATAGGAGAATGTAAGAGCCCAAGAGGTGAAATAACTCGTTCTTGGTCAAAGTTTTAGTAGAAAGGCCAGATTCCTTGTCTTTGATTCCTGCTCAAGACTTCTTTCCTGAAAACTAGTTGCTGTCTCTTATATCTCCTAGTACTTACAGTATACTAGGCATTGCTTCAGGTACTTTCTACATTTTAGGTCATTTCTGTACTGCATTTCCTTGAAGTAGGTACTGCCATTATTCTCCAGATAAGGGAGCTGAGGCACAGAGAAGGTAAGTAACTTGCCCAAGGTTTCATAGCACTTGCTGGACTTCTTCATGGCACTGTTCCCAAGAAATCGCACATCCCTGGTTGTGTGCTTTGTGGCCTCCAGTTTCCCTTCTATGTTCCTTCTACCTTGTTCCAAACTGAACAAAAACCAGCCTGAGGTGAATAGGTTAACACCACCAGGCAGCCCACCTCAGCAGAAGATGAGGCAATGAGTGTGAGTCACTCCACTGCATGCATTTCAGCTCCCTTTGATGAGGAGTGACATGGCTGAGAGGTGCTGGGGCAGTGAGGGTGGAGGAGTACATGCATGGGATTTAGAATAAACAGACCTGGGATGGAGACCAGTGTAGAGGTGAGGACTTGCTCTTCTGCAACCTTAAGCAAAGCTTGAAATTTGGGGGATCTTAGTTACTGTATCTGGAAAAACACTGGGGTAATTTTTCCACTTGCCTCATACATTGGTCTGAGGGTAAAATAAAGCAATGAGTGAAAATGCAATATGAGGGCCCAAAGTATACATAAATATGAACTACCAAAGGACCTGCTTTGCCTGAATGGCTAGAATGACTAGCCGAAACAGTTTGTTTCTCTAACCGGAGCAACCAACCTTCTTTTAACCCACCTTGATTATTTATCCATTGGGTCATTCTCATTTCACCTGAGTAGATCATTAATGGTTGCATCACAGTCCTTGTCTTAGGACTGGATTTGAACCCATGGGTCTCATCCATTTAATACTTTTGCCCAAAGAGCAAAAAGGAGATGCTTTCCCTTTTTGTGACCTGAGTTGATAATTATAGTCAGTGTGGCTGTCACCAGGTTAGTCACCAGGTTAAGGTACAGAATGAGGTCACACTTTTTTATTTACATTATAGTAACTGTAGTTCATTTAATTTCCTCTTTCCTGGTGATGTTTCTGGGAAAGACCAAGACCCATAGGAATTTCCTCTATCCAAAGAGCTGAGTCTTCATAGATGATCATGGAACAGAGGATGGAACTGGATCATCCAGTCAAACTGAGAGGAGCCCCTTTTCTCTGTCACTGTTAACATGAACAGCAAACACCAGAAGTGCGGGAGCTGATGCCCAGCCTATGGACAGGTTGCTCTGTCAAGATGGTCATGGGGTCACTGGTGGTTTCTCAGTGTGTGGATCAGTGAAGGGAGGGGACAGCATGCCCAAGGAGACCTGAGCCTCCAGGATAAGAGCCCTATGGGAGCAGCTCTCAGTTCTCACACTTGCAGCCCTTCCTTGAGCATGTGGTAGTTCCCGAGTGACCATCAGAAGGGAGTTGAGCCCTGGCCGCTTTGAGCCCTAGAGCTGATCCTCCTCTCTGCAACCCCAGTCCTAGAATTTGCACACCAGTTTTGGACTCTCCTACTGACTTCCTACAAGGTCCTTCAGTCTCTCCTGTTGGCAGCCTGTTGGATGCACCCTAGCCCAGGAGTCATCAAACTATAGCTCAGGGGCCACATCTAGCCTGCCACCTGTTTTTGTAAATAAAGTTTTATTGGAGCACATCCATGCTCAGTGGTTATGTATCTCCTATGGCTGATTTCACATAGCAGAGATGAAGACCTGTGGTGACACCTTTTAGCCCCATAAAGCCTAGACTGTTCACCACCTGGCCCTTTATAGAAAATACGTGTATGACACCTATAACTATCAGAAATGTTATAGTGGCACTGATTGTGATAGCAAAATGTTATGGGTCCTATTCTATAGTCAAATAAATGAATGGATGTAAATTAATGTCATGGAAGCACCTACACCCAGGGTCTTGCTAAACCACCATCAGCAACAACTCTTTTATATTCTTTCCCAGAGCAATGATTTTTTTCCCCAGAACAAAGAAGATGAGCTCTAAGTTGACTTGATATCTCCACTCCCAGAAATAGAAATAAGCAGCAAGTTTTAGAGACTACTCTGGTTCATCAGTATTACAAACACACTCGCAAGGACAGGAAGCATGCTCCTAGGGAAAGGACAGTGGCTTCTCAGAGTAACTGAGCACTCCTACTAACGTGACTTCAGGTGACTTTTGGACTGTCAAAAGATTGAGACACGACACTGATCTTTCTTGAAAGATTTTGTGAATGGTAATCTTTATATCGAAAAGCACTCATGAGAGCAGCCTAGCTTTTAAATAGTGCTAGAGTCATGTTGACCCAACTGGTTAAAAAAGAGAAAATTCACAATGTAGTCTGGCTTTTCCCCTCTCTCTTAAAGAGACTTGTTGTACAACAGCCTGAGCAAAACATGCTGTGTCAATCTTATTTTTTACATTTCCTGGGTGTTTTCTTCTTAGATCATGCAACAACCCTGTCATTATTTTAAATATTTTTGCCTGTAAATTTCAGAATACTTGATCGGATTTTAATAGGACCCATGTGTGAAATCCTTTATTTTTTAAAATCTTTCGTTCTGATTCTTTCTGCTTTTTAGTACAGCACAGCTTGGTAGCACTAGGTACGTCTTGTTGAAAGTATGTCCATAAATATGTCCCTTGCAGCATGGAACAGCTTGTTAAATTGGCAGTCCTCAGCAGTTTGCCTAGAAAAGTTTGCTTCACTTGCGATAGTCCAAATGTAGGGCAGAACACAGCGTAACTTTTTATCTAATTTTACCAATTGACATATTCTTCAAATTTTTAACTACCTCGTGTCTTTTCCATACAGTACCACCAACTTGACTTTAAAGTGGCTAAGTGCTCTCAGAATTGCCAAATGTGGATAGGGGAGTTACTTTTATCACTGGATATTAATTTGGGGGAAAATTAAAGGAAAGAATACTGTCATTTAAAATGGGATGCAAAAGCCACAATGAGAACTGCATCCTGATAAGCTGAAGCCACCGATTTCTATTCCTGATGTGGAACTGGTGCTGTTCTTCATTATGGCAAGGGTGGGGCTCAACAATTTTAGTCTCTCAAGTTCTATTGATATACTTCATTGGTATACAGTGCTTAATGACATCCCATTATTGGCTTTGGTGTACTTGCTTTGGTTTCTTACTGATTCATCGATAGGCTCTGATTTACATCTCTCTTGTTCGGACCCTGTTAGAACTTGGAATGACAAGGACAAGGGTGGAGGGACTCAATTCCAAATTTAATGTCACAAGGACGACCCTTTGGTGCAACAGCCTCTCGTGCCCATCACTATAAGAGGAGGCCTGGTTCTTCCCCTCCCTGTGTCTACAGCAGGCAGGTAGGTAGACCATCTAGGTCTCCAGGCTTTACAACACCGCCATCACACCTTTTGAAATTTGCCAAACCCTGGTGAGGGGAAGACAACACAACAAAACAAGACAAAGGAAAACCCCTATCTGAATGTGGTGTCTATAAAGGGACTTGCGGCTTGGGGCAGAGCAGAACACAATGACTGTACGTTTGGGTGGTCACACACCCCGCTGGCCCCAAGGGCTTTTGGGAAAGTGGCCTGAGGAAGGTGCATGTTCCGTGCTTGGTTCCAGTCTGCAGAGTTTACCACCCAGTAGAGGATTTCCCTGTTTCTGAAGAATCTCTTAGAGAATACTATTTTAGGAGAAATTCTTGAAGAAAGCCTTCTTAGAAAGTTAAAGTGGGCTTTCTAGAAATGATACCCAACTTTCTACCCTCTTCTTAAACAGACTTTCCCAGTTGCAGGTGGGTAAGCACCACTGCATTCAGATCATTTTGGTTTTATTTGAATTATGTGAGACATGTCACCACATTTTATTTTCAGGGGTGAATGTTTATATTCCACACATCTCTCAAGATTAAGAAACATAATCTGAAGCTCTGTCTCAGTGTTTCTCAAAAAAATGGGGATTTGAGTCCCCCTTCAGAATCATCTTGGGTGGACATTACAGGGGCACACTGCTGGGATCTGCCTTCACCTCACTGAATCAGGGTCAGTAAGGTAGAATCTCGGTGATTCTGATACACATGAAAGATTTGAGGCCATCAGTCCCATCTGATGCCCTGTACCTAGCTGGTGTTCAATTCATTTTTGTGAAGTGAATAAAAATAATCCAAATGAATGAAACAAAATCAATCAAACATAGTACTTATAGTACACTTTTTTTTTTAAATTAAATGCCCTTCAGGCTTTATGTTGATTTCACCATGTTAAAACCGTGACCAAAGACATTGTAAATTGTGGAGCTGTGGTTGATAATTGAAAGAGAAAAATCTCTTGGCTGGTATCTTGAAGAATATTTTCTTATACTCTTGGAGGGTCTGTAAAGCACATTTAAAATAGCCATCCTGGATCATTTCACTTTTTTTAATTAAAAAAATTTAATTATTGCCAAAAGCTATTCGCTGGGATTGTGTAAAAATGTTTACAGATGCCTTAGGAAGAAAACAGCAGAATGTGGAACTAATTGTGTTGATTCAAGATAATTATGAAACACAAATGACCATTACTTACAACAAGTCCCCTGACAATTCGGGGTTGACTCTAGGGATCAGGCTCAAATGAGCGGGAAAAAATAATAATAAAAAACCAGTGATATATTTGTGTGGTAATAATCAAACTGGAAAATGTGCCCTATCTCCAAGTTAATAAGGACCTTTATCTGAATTATACAAACTATATATTTACTAAGTAAGGATTTTTGTTGTTACTGTTGCTAACTGCAAAGGAGAATTTTTTTTAAATCTTGAATTCCTATCATATTGATTCCTGGGAATAAGAGGTAAATAAGTATTCCATTTTCTGGCTTCCCTTTATGGTGGAAAGTGACATATTTGGGTATAAATTATTTTCATTTTTTTTTTCCATCCTAGATTGTCAGTGAGATTTCATGCCAGGATTATAAGTAGAAGCCCAGAAGAGACCTTCTGGATGCTACAAGATGTCTTGGCTCAAAAAACCTGAGCAACTCTAATATAATTTAGACCATCATTGAGGAGTTTTTAGCCTGTCTGCAACCTATCTGAACCTCTTGTTCTGTTGTGGTTTGATCATGCTTTATTTAGACTAAAAGGTGGAATTAAAAACACAGAAAATGACAGAAGCTTCTAGTGAGAATCACCACCTACAAGAAATGCTGGGGGACCACACATGATTTTGAGCCTTCTATTGAACAGTCACATCTAGATCAGAGAATCTTCCACCTTTATAGGAAAATAAGCTTCAATTTCACATTACTAACTGAAAGAGAAGCTGCAAGTCAACATATAAGACCCCAGTCCATCAACGTCTAATAGAAATAGAAAGTGAACACACATGTAATTTAAAATTTTCTGCTAGCTATCTCAAAAAAGTAAACAGAAGCAGGTGAAAATGACATAATAAAAATATATTTTATTTAACCCAATATTTCCAAAATATCATCTCCACATTAATGATTAGAAATGAGTATAAAAATTATTAATGAGATATTTGACATTTTTTTTTATCATACTAGGTTTTCACATCTCAATTTGAATTAGCCATACTTCAAGTGCTCAATGGCCACCTGTTGCTAGTGGCTGCCATATTGGCCAGCTTAGCCCAACCCACAAATGAGTTCTCTAAGAGGGATTCTTGTAAAGAATGAATTGGTTCAAAGGCAATAAAATATTGTCATTTCCATTGTGAACTTGGGTTTAAAGTTTTAAGTACATGAGGGTGAATGGCTAGAAATGGAAGTGAGAGTGGGGAAGTCGGCTTTCCACTGATATGCGTGAAGGCTGCCCTTGAGTTTGCTCAGGCCGCAAAGGCTGAGCTTTTCCAGAGCAGCTACTTGTCCAGTTGCTGCACTGACTAGCTGCCAGACACTGCAGTTTGCAACTTTCTGTGGCTCTGCTGTTCTATCACACTGCTGAATAGTACTTTAAGATGTCTTTACTGGGTGTTCATCCCCCTTTGCTAGTGGTTGTCACACTTCAGCTTGCTATCTAGCAGCTGCTTATGCTCCTCTGTCAAAGACGCTGAGCCAGTGGACTGGGCCCATTCTAGGCGCTCACTGTTGGCTGCTACTGGGGAGATGCCTCAAGGAACCACATGTGATATTCAAGACAAATCCAAGTCTCAGGCAGAGGGCAGGTTGAGTAAAATCACCACTCAGTGTTTAGTTTTTAATCTCAACCTGCAGTTTGCCACATTCAGTATCTTGTTGCCCTAGAAACCGACCAGCTTTCTTGGGCCATTTTCTGGATTTCAAGTACAGAAACTTGTTAATTATACTTCTTAGTTCATGACACTGTATCATTTACTTGCACAGGCTTGTCTCTGGACCAACTGGCTGACCCATATATATGTTTATCTAGCTGGCTACCTATCATTTATCTATCCATTCATCTTTTTACCTAGGGGTACTGACCTAACTATTAAGCTGTCTCGCAGGGTTCTGGAAGAGTGACCAATACTTCAATAGTCATATGCAGTGGGTTACTGTGAACTGGAACAAGATCTAAGTCAGTATAAATATTCAAGAGGGTCTCATCCAATGGCTGAGGAATGGTCAGAATCCCCTATGGATGGCTGTTACAGAAGTTGTGTGAATGGCAGTCTCTTGGAAAATCTTTCCATTTTGAAGGAAGACCTAATCTGTTGATTAAAAGGTATGGAAAATAGGATCCAGAATTATCGAAGAGAAGACTGGCAAGAGCTAGGCAGGGTTTAGGAGGACTACGTCAAGTGGACTAGGGCTCAGAGCAACTGAACATTGGAATTAAATAAGGCCTGGTTATTTAATCTGAGCAAATATAGATGGCTTTAGAGAAGATCTGGGACTCAATGGCCAGTTGAGGTCTCAGAGCCCAACTCAGATTCCTGTTATGAACACAAAAATTTGACTAAACTAGATACTGCTGGCTGGTAGGGCTGAGCTTAGAAACAGAGATTCACTCTTGACTAAAGTAGTTCAGAGCCTGGATGGGGCTGAACCTGCTCATCTACACTCTTGTTGTTTAGAGATGAGGGACTAGAGAAAGCAGACTGATTGAGACTCCAAGTTCCAGATGCAGTGTAAAATGGGCTCTAACACCCCATAGTCTGGATTCCCAATGCGGTTCTGAAATTCATTAGAAATAGATTTCAAGATCTTAAGGTTTTCTAAAGGTCAATAATATATTTTTGCTCCTTCTAATGCCTTAAAACCTCCTTTTCTCTGACCCTCCTTAGATTATATCAGCATAGATGGCTTTTCTTAGAGTCAATAGAAGCTCAAAAGGAAGAGGTGAATCTGAAACCAGGTGAACGGGTACCACCAGAATAAGAAGAGAATGGGATGGCTGTGACTCTTATATATTGTACTCAGCAAGTACACTTTTATAGTGGTGTTTTGAATCTCAAGGATTGAGCTGGATGGAGATAAGTGACTTCATATTGCTCTTTGGCATATACATCCATGATCCTACTGTCTTTTTTATGGACTGTAAATGTAATTTAACAAGGGGATTGCTGCATTATTATATTTATTTATTTATTATTAAACTGTAATTGACATATAACATTATATTAATTTAAAGTGTTTTACATAGTAATTTGACCCTTGTATACATTGTGAAGTGAGCACCTCAGTAAGTTTAGTTACCATCCATCACCATACAAAGTTACTATAATATTATTAACTGTATTCCTCATGCTGTATATTACATACCCATGACTTATTTATTTTATATCTGGGTGTTTATAGTTCTTGATTCTTTTCACCCATTTTGTCTCTTTCCCTACCCCCTCTTTCCTATGGCAACCACCAATATGTTCTCTGTATCTGTGAGTCTGGGTTTTATTTTATTTTGTTTGTTTTATTTTTTTGATTCCACATACAAATGAAATCATGCAGTATTTTATTCTGTCTGAATTTATTTTACTTCACATAATACCCTCAAGGTCCATTCATGGTGTCGCAAATGTCAAGGTTTCATTCTTTTTTATGGCTGAGTAGTATTCTATTATCTACATCTATATATGCCACATCTTCTTTATCCATTTATCCAGCAACGCTACTGTAAATAATGCTGCAGTGAACATAGGGGTACCAATATATTTTCAAATTCATGTTTTTGCTTTCTTCAGGTACTCAGAAATAGAACTATGAGATCATATAGTTCTATTTTTAATTTTTTGAGGAATCTCCATACTGTTTTTCAGGGTGGTGGCACCAATTTCCATTTCTACCAACAGCGTACAAGGGTTCCCTTTTCTCCATAACCTCATCAACACTTGCTATTTATCTTTTTTATAACAGCCATTCTAAAAGATGTAAGGTGATAGCTCATTATGGTATTGAATTACATTTCCCTGATGATTAGTAATGTTGAACATCTTTTCCAGATCCAAGAAGATGTTGGCCATCTTTTTGTGTCCTTTGGAAAAACGTCTATTCTGATTCTCTGTCAATTTTAAAAACAGCTTGCTTTTTCTTGTTATTGATTTTTTTGAGTTCTTTATATATGTTATATAGGATATTAACCCCTTATCAGATATATAATTTGCAGACATCTTCTGCAAATAACTTTTGCTGAAAAATCTACTAATAGACTTATGGGGTTTCCCTATACATAATAACTTGCTTTTCTCTTGCTGCCTTTTGATTCTCTTTAACTTTTGACAGTTTAATTATAATGTTTTATGGTTTGCATCTCTATGGGTTCATTTTATTTGGAACTCTCTGAGCTTCTTGGATCTGGATGTCTGTTTCCTTCCTCAGCTTATGGAAGCTTTCAGCCATTATTTTTTCAAATAAATTTTTTGCTCCTTTCTCTCTCTCTTCTTCTTCTGGGACTCCTATAAAGTGAATGTTATTCCACTTGATGTTGTCTCAAAAGTTCTTTAAATTATATTTATTTTTAAAATTCTTCCTTTCTGTTTTGCTGCTCTGAGTTCAAATGTTTTGTCTTCCACCTTGTTGATCCATTCTTCTGTTTCATTGAATATGCTGTTGAACCCCTCCAGTGTATTTTTTCAGTTCTGTTATTGTATTCTTCAGCTCTGTGACTTCCATGTGGTACTTTTCTACCTGTTTGTCAAAGTTCTTGCTGTGTTTATCCATTCTTCTCTCACATTTGGTGAGCATCTTCAGGACCATTAGTTTGGGTGCTTTATCAGGTAGATTCTCTTGGTATCATTAAGGTCTTTCTCTGAGGTTTGGTCTTGTTCTCTCATTTGGAACATATTTTCTGTTTCTTCATTTTGCTTGACTCACTTGTGTGTCTCTGTGTATTAGGTGAAACAGCTACGTCTTTCAGTCTTGAAGGAGTGGCATCGTATAGGTGATGAAACTTCTCATTCATCCTTGCCCTACTTCTTGGTTATCTCACTAACCTTTATAATTTTCTAAACAGCCTTTTTCATTCTTGATATATCTTATTTTTGATATGATATCCTTCTATGTCCTGTTGTTGAGGGTGTGCCAAAACCTATCAGTGTTCCAAGGGGAAAAATCTACTTTAGCATCTAGTTTCAGGCTAATTGGAAGCCAGGCCATCAGGCAGCAGCTTTTAAAGTATGCAAAATATACAGACTTGTGGGTCTACAATTGTAAACCCTGCTGGCCTCCAAACTGGGAGATCTGGAGGTGTGTCCCCTGGGTTACTGTTGCAAAAATCAGGGCTTCAAACGATTGTATAAGCTCCTTCCCAGGAAGCCTTGTGGATCTGTAGTGAGGCCATGGGGGTGTGCAAGGATGATGTCTCACAAGAGTGCCTCCATAGCCTCTAGATGTGTAGGAAATCAGGAGACTGTCCCTCAGGCTGAAACTCCAGGATAAATAATGTGACCTTTTTCACAGAAAGACTAGCATGTGTTTCAGTCTGCTATCTGTGCAGTACACTGGGAGTGTTGACCTGCCAAAACCTGTTTTTCCAACTGTTACAATCCTTGGGAGCTTAGGGATGCAAGCCCCCTGGCCACCAGGGCCAGGCAAACATGGGGCACCCCTGTGTGATTTGCATGCACATGCTGGCTTTAGCAGGGCAGCTAGAGTATAGCAGGTGGGGCACACTTGCTGGCTTCAGAAAGGCAACGGAAAATGTCTTGACTATGTGCACCCAAGGGCTTCCATGGTGCTGCGGGAGAGTGCTCTGTCTTTGCATACATGCTGGCACCAAGATGTGGGTGGTAGAATGCAGTGACTGCTTGCATTCACCAGCCCCAGACAGGATGCAGGGGACTGTTGCAATGTTTGTGCTCACTGACTTTAGCAAGGGAGCAAGAGAATGCCATGACTGTTCGTGCTTGCCCATACCAGCCAGGAAGTGGTGGAATCACAGCAACTACCCGTGCTCTCTGGCCTTAGCAAGGCATAGCACAGTGCCACACCATTCGGCCTTACCCATCCCAGGGAGCAAGTGGGAAGTGCTGTAGGGTAGATGGAGGGGACACACATGGCGTCTGCCAGCACCTCTGCCTGCAGAGACAGCCTCAAGTGTCACCTGTGGCCCCAGCAGAGCCCCCCAGACCGGCAAATGAAACTCCTTTACATAGAGTTCAGGTGCTTTTCAAAGTGACGCTTTTGTGCTGGATCCCAGGGTGAGTGAGACTGCACAGAGCTTTCTTAAAGAAAAACCTGAGTTTCCTATGTCACTTTGGGCCCCTCGCATGTTAGCCCCATTGGTGTTCTAGGTCAGTTGTTTTTGGGGGCTTGTTTCTCTGGTTCAGACCCCAAGGGTTGAGGTGCCTGATGTGGGACACTAACCTCTCGCTCCCCTGGGAGCCTGGTGAGATCCCTCCCTATTGTGTGTCACTGTGCAGGAGGTAGAGATTTTGGTGAGTCTGTGTCTTGATGTGGTCCTTTCATCCTTTGTTCTGGAGAAGAAGTTCATCTAGTTTTCTGATCTTTTCCAAAGGGAAATGATCCATACTTAGCTGTAAATTTGGTGTGTCTACGGGAGGAGGTAAATTCCAGATCTTCCTAGCTACTATCTCCAACCTCTCCCTTTAGGTTGTTTTAAATAACAGCATCTTTGTGTCCATGCAATTAACAAACATTCAGCCATTTGTTGACTGTATGAATGGGTAAATGAATGACAAAGGAGAGGGCTATGAACTTACCTGCCACATAAAGGCAAAAGAGTGGGTCTGTTATTCTGTAATATGAGTAAGAGTGCTTATGAGAAGGTGAGAACAGGGTTGAAAGACAATAAATTAGATGATAAGTACAAAAAGATAAAAAAAAATTACGAATGGTATGATTTACACACATCTTCTCTTAGACACTTACTCATAATTAGATTCATTGTAAAATAATTTCAGAAATGATCTTACACAGTTGTGAACTGCTCTTGGGGATTTTTAAGAACACTCTCACTCCTTGAACAAGGGCACTAGGTCACTTAATAATTTGTTACCAGTATGAGATTCATCTACATGCACTCACTCCTCAACCCCACAACTCATTCACAGAGGTGGATGAAAACTATTCTCAGTTTCTCAGTCACTTCTTTAAAGCCTTCAAAGAAAGCCCATAGAAAGCCTAAACCTCCTTTCCCAACTTTGGGTCACTCTCCATCCAAAAGCTGTAACGGGGTCTCAGGGCCTGGGCATCAGGTCTGCCCTTCGAAATCAAGCGTCAGCTCCTCCACAGCTGAAAACACCAGGGTTATAAAGTTCATAGCCAAAGGTGGATGAGGTTACAGATAATAAGAGTCTTAATACCCATGGGGATGACAAATAATGTAGTATGTAATCACAGAAGCCGTTAGAGTTGATCACAGGGGCCAGAGATGAAAGACAGGCCTCCCTTATTAAAAACAAAGGACTGAAAATACTGGATTGTATCAAACATGTGACATTGGGGCAAGATGCTGACTTTAGCACTGCTGAAAGCTTTGCTGACAGAGATCAGCAGACCCTGGGGTGGGGGTGCAGCCAGATGGGGGTGTGGCTGCTACTTGTGTTAGTATCGGAAGCTCCCAACCTCTTGTCTTACCCCTGTATATTTGGGGCAAACCTAGCAGTGTGGCACTTACATCCAGGCTAAAAGAGAAAGTCAGGAGAAGGTTTCCCCACAGGCTTCTCTCCACTGTTGGGTTACTGAGCAGCCAGTTTCTCCAGTTCTTCCAGCTGTCATTGGAAGCCAAAAGGTGGAGGCTACACCATGGCCCAAACTGCAGAGCAGAACGAGCGGCTCTAGTCTCTCCTGCCTTCCCAGATTGTGCCACTCATTCTGGAGCTACAGTAAGGGTTGGGAGGGATTTTCCTTTTGTTCATTTCCTCCCATCATGAGCAATTAAGAGATAATACAGACTTTCTGTTTTTAAGGATTGTCCAATAGTTTAATTAAACCAGATCCCCACTGAGTCATGTTAAATTAGTAAATGACAAAGTTGAATGGCTAATACATCTCTTCTAACAGTCTTGATCTTCTAGTAGATGAGAGTCAAGGTTTTGCAGGCAGGGGATGATTTTCATAGACAGCTGACACAAAACATTTCAGGCAAGCAAGTTAACAGCACATTCCGATTGGGAAGATATGTCTGTATTTCAGTTAAAAGTAAGTGGTCAAATGCCCTGAACAAGCAAGCCAATCAGTTCAAGACATTGTTTTCTTACTTTTTATTTTCCTTGGGCAGCAAAAGAATTCCCACTATCCTCTTCTAACCACCTTCCCACACTCTCTTATCCCATTGGTATTATTTAAATTTGGTGCATGATGATAAAACAGCATCAAGGCACCTCAATTCAGTTGACCTGGCCAAACTCTGTTATTCTAAATACAATTACAGTTTCTAAAGAGAAGCCCTCGGACTGAGATTCTAATGGAAGGATGACTGTTTTTCTGTTTGTTTAGTTCTTTTGATTCTGCACAAATATTTAGCAATTTTTAGCTTCTACACTAGTTTTCTGACTATAAAAGAAATACCTGGTTTTAAATATTTCTGCTCCAGAATGAAATGAGGAGCAAAAGGCTGCAGCCATTAATTTATAATTAAACTGGTTGGGAAAAGGGAAGCACATGCTAGCAGATTGGTCCTCGGTGACTGATACCCTCCTGCTGCAGAGCCACTACTGGAAGATGATTTATCATTTTTCCTAATGTTTCTCATTCTCGTTTCAGCTGAGAAGGTCACCCACACAAGACAGACTCCAGAAAAGCTGCAACACAGTTTGACTTTAGGTGGCCACCTTTTTCTCCTTCCTTTCACTTAAGTTTCAGTATTTACAGCTTACCCGTCTTAAATTTGACACTCAGCAGACATAAACTGTATTCTTGAGAGGATTAAAGGATTATTCACTCACTAGCTTAATCAGATTAATCAGAGATTTTGAACAAGATATCTAATGCCATTCACAAGATGAGATGTGCGATCACTGCCTGCTTGTTCAATTTGGTTTGAGCAGACACACACACACACACACACACACACACACACACACATAGATTTTTAAAAATTTTATACACTGTATGTCATTACTTTAAAGCACTTATTTTGTAATCATGACCAATTATATTCTAATGCCTACTTTATCTAATGACAGAAAGAAAAGGTTATATGCCTGTGTGTTTCCTAATGCTATTTAGATTTGAATTATTTTGTTCATTATAGATTGAGTTTATTTTTAGGACTTTCTATTGGCATACCATTTCTTTAAAAGAATCTCTGGCATTTTAAAGAAGAAATAATTATTTCCATTTGTTA
Source organism: Manis pentadactyla (assembly GCF_030020395.1). Classification (NCBI taxonomy): domain Eukaryota; kingdom Metazoa; phylum Chordata; class Mammalia; order Pholidota; family Manidae; genus Manis; species Manis pentadactyla. The sequence goes on from NC_080021.1 coordinate 71,858,701, forward strand.
CATTCATATGAAGTAAACCTTGAAATTTGGATATTACTAAATTAAATTACAGTGCAAAAATAAGAAATATCTTGAAAAATAGGTTTACTGTGTATTATTATACCAATTGTTGCTTTTCCGTTCCTTTTAGGAGGTTAAATTCTCATCTACATTTATTCTAATAAGCTCATTTTTCTGCAGAAACAGGAGGCAGCAAAGACCCTTTGTGCTGCAGACATATTAAAGCAGGATTGGGACCAACTGTCCCATTGTATGGACTCTTATTTTAAAGAGCCTGGGTTAAGCAGATTTTGTTGGATTTATTTTCATTTGGCTTTTATGTTATTTGGAGGATAGACATTGTAATATTGGAAATATTCTCAAAGATAGAAAGAAGCAAAATTAAAATGTGAGCCTTACTCATCTCCTCTGTTAATCAAAATCCCTTGATCCAAAAACTCCTGAGACCCCAGGAACGAGGTTAAGATGTGCTGCACCTCCACAGTGGCCTGTGGTTCAGAATGCAATGGCTTTTGGTACTTTTGCTTTCCAGCTAGAATTAAGCTATTACCGACAGTTACACACTTACTACAGAATCTTTGTTAATCTGTTTATAAGACTCATTGTTTGGGGATGATGCTGTCTTTAATATAATGCCAATATCTGATATTTAAGCTTGTATAGTGTTTCGTATTTTTTAGTCTTTTCACAGATTTGATCCTTACAGCAACCCCATGAAATGAAAAGCCATTCCAAACACCTATTTTACAAATACGCAGAGAATAAATGCTTTATGCAAGGTTAAGTGATAGAATTAGAACCAATATTCAAGTCTTTTCATTTTAAGTCCAAATTAATGCCACCACTTTTCCTGTTGTACCGTGAGGTGTTTCCCCAGTAATAGCTGTGAATTAGGCCAGCTCCAGCTACATTCACCCTGCAAGAGGATTGTGTGTGTGCGTAGGATGGCGCAGGGGTGGGTGTGACACAGCTTAGTACGTTTATAGGTATGGTTTGCAGCAATTAAATAAAATAAACAAAAGAGTTCCAGCTTAGCAAACACTGAAAACCAAAAACAGCAAATAAAAGTGAACAATGAATTTTGGTTAGTTTTCTGGGCTTTTGAGCTGCAGTAAGATTTTATTGCTACACCACAGCCAAGAGTTAGTAAAGGATGAAATCATGAGCCGCTATTTCATAGCCATCAGGGCACTTGGATTGCTGACTCGCTTTTATAGTGCTTCTAATTTGCCAGGCATGTTATATATAAGATCTTTTCTAATCCTGAGGTAGGTTTCTTATTGTGAACCCCTTTTTCAGGTGGAGAAACTGAAACACAAATTTAAGTAACAAGGTCATGGAGATACCACATGGCGGTTGGAGCCTAGAGCCAGATTCAATGTCTCTATTCTTCATCAGCATGCCCACCTCCCGTCACCAAATATGCACTTGCAATTCTGGCTCCTTTATGAAATACGATTTCTACATTGACACCTAATAATCATAATGACCACACTGAGTATGTATTTGTATTTGCAGCAGTTTTAACAGAAATAGTGATGTTCGTTCTGGTTTAATTTCAGTTGTAGTATGCTTTAATGACTTAGTACATGCCAGATACACGAAAGATGTTTTCTCATTCATCACAGTTAATCCTCACTTGGGAGACTGGAATTGTTTTGCTCACTGGCAGATAGAGAATATGAGGCTGAGAGAAAGTAAGCAAACTTCCCAAATACAAGGCCAAGTAAAAAGACTGCAGGTGCCACCCCAGCCTGACTCTGTGCCCTCTGGTCTCTCACTCCAGCCAAACACGAGGTCATAGCCAGGTAGCACCGCATGGAGCTTCTGATCCTAGCCTCACAGGAAGTGACATCATTAGAACTGGACATAAAAACGTTTCAGATTTGTGGCATTATCGTCTCCCTACATGGAGGCCAGGGATCCTTCCCGTATTTTAGAATATTTCGTTAACACTAAGTAATCCCAGATTCCCTTTACTTTTCCTGGGCCTTAGTGATCTTTTTATACTTTATAAAACCATGTTTTTTATTTTTAATCAAATGCACTGTATTATTTCTGAGTATCTTCCTTCCTTTTGGAGAAGGTGAATTATATTTGGTGATTTGGTTTTCAATGTGCATCCCTATAGCTTGTTTTTGCTCCAAAAGCACAGAACAGTGTGATGTTACAAAGGTCAAGATCATCTGTTTAACAAGGTAGACTTAATCCCAACTTACTCCTATCTTTGCTGGGTAGAAAAATCTGATATTTTAAAAATCTGTGCGCTTAGGTAGAATCTACTTGAGGCTAATGTTGAGGACCTGAAATTATTTTAGATAGGCATTTTTTTGTTTGTGCCTTTAAATATCATTTGCGAACTATCTCAGGTACAGTGAGCATACAGGCCTATCAAATACATGCACTTCCTGCACACACCCACACCATCGTGGTGTTCTGGACATTTTCTTGATATCTCAAAGTAAAAAACAAAAAAAACTCTGCAAGTTTAAGGGTAAGAGCTTACCGTAAACCTCTTGTCTGAAAACACATTTGCTCTCGATCAAAACCACACTAAATTTCTTCCTCTAAAAATATTTGGTAGTGCCTCTATTCTATTAAGAACAATTGTTTTAGTTCATAGAAAATGTAAATAAAGCAGTACCATTATGGAAGTTGATGGGTTTTACAAATGAATGGGTTTACAAAAAATGGAGGTCTGTTTGATACAGTACTGTTCTATTCAAATATCCATAGTTTCCTAACATGTAAACTAAGCATATGGAACAACTTTTGGACTTGTGTTTAGGAAGAGACTTTTTGAGGAAATGTGGACATTAAGCAGCTTGTTAGTGTGTGTGTGTGTGTGTGTGTGTGTGTGTGTGTGTGTGTGTGTGTGTGTTCCCAGTGGAATTTCTCATTTCTTAGTAATTTTTTTCATAACTATTCTGTTGTATCTTATCCTGCTCTCCCAACAAAGACTGACATTTCTGGAAGAGCCAGGCCCTTGAGAAATGGTGTGTAAGAGATTGTGGACTTAGTATTTCATGGGTAAAGAAATCCCATGTCATTGTAACCTAAACCATAAAAGATTGTGTGACTGTCTTAGCAGGTTCCAGGATCACTTAGATTTAGTGTCTGAGCAAAGATATTGGATTTCAGTAATTGCAACCACTGGGTTAACATGGCAGTTATTCTAAATGAATGACCCATGTAGGCGAGACTTCAAGGTTATGGGTCACTGGAAACCTCTCCTGATTTCTGCATACAGCTGCTTGCTGGTGGGGGCTTTCCCACATAGCCTGGCCTCCTGGCTATCCCACAAGCCAAGCCCCACTCTCTCTTTCCCTCTCTCTTCTGTGTGTGTGTGTGTGTGTGCGCGTGCCTGAGAGAGAGAGAGAGACAGAGACAGAGACAGAGAGGAGAGAGATAGAGAGACAGAAGAGACTTCAAAGCTTGGGCTTATTGTTTATGGCAAAGCAGCGGAGGCAGCAGTGGTGTGGGCTGTTTAATTTGAGTCCGCTTATGCACATTTATTTGCATACCACAAGTCTGCTGGAGTGCTGGAAATGTCCTGTACCTTGACCTGGGTAAAAACTAAAGTGTACATTTAAGATGTATGCACTTTACTCTATCTGAGTTATACCTGTAAAGTCAAAAAGTTGAGAATCACTTTCTTTACAATGAATGTCTATTATTTTACAAGTATTTATTTTTGCGCATGTTATAGTTCCACTCCAGATTCTCTTAGACCTTCTGTTAATCTCTAACTGTAAGTAGCAGTGATGGAGGATGTTTTGGGAGAAAACCTGATCTGCTCAGTTGGTTCTGAGCTCAGCTCTCCAGACCTGCTCCCTGCCCTCCACATTACGTCTCTTTTCCAGTGGAGAGTTTACTGGAATGAATTTTTCTAGAGTTCCACCTACTTGGGGTTTTCCGTTCTTGCTCACTCACCTGACCTTAAGACCCTCCCTGGGCCCTTCCATTTGATACACAGGTGGTCCCCCTCCTGGGCTGATGGCAGGAAAACAGCACAGAATCTTCAAATATGTCAAATGAACTGAAAAGCCTTAAATGGAAAAGAATGAGGCCAATACAATGGAAGCCATAATCCCAGTAACTGAAAATAGGATCATGTAGCTTTATTTCCGAGCAGCAGCCCCTCTTGATCTCTTAAAAAATCAACACATTAATAATGCATTTTTCAAGCAAACTTGTTTTTACCTTGTGCTGACAGCCAGGCAAGTCGGGGGTTAGAGAAAAGAAAGGAAGGCAAGGCAAGGGGATTGCTTGCTTGCGGTTTTGGTTTCCCAGCCTCGGCTGATGGAATTATTGTTTATTTTTTTAATTTTCGGAGGTAGGCCGATGACAGCTGAAGAAGACTGTATTTGCTGAGGAGCAGCATGACGGTAGAGAGGAGCGGAGCTCCTGAGGGAGACCTAATGGTTCCTCTCCTTCCTGCACGGAGATAAAGACTTATAATAAGCGTGCATGTTCACCATCTGGCTCTGTGCATGTGGTCCTTATGGAGGGGAGAGCAGCTCAATCTGTAAGTGATCAGGAGCCATGGCGCTCTCTCCAGAGAATCCACGATGCAATCAAGGTGACAGATGGCATGGCCACTGCTGTGGCCTCATGGAGAAGATCAAAATCACCTTCAATAAACTCTGACTGAAATGGGCATGAGCACCTCAAAAAAGTCAGTTTGTCAGTCAAACTGCGACAGCAAGCTGCATTGGGGAAACGCAGCGGCCAGCTCTCTGTTTTCAATCGTTTCCGTCTGACTGGGCCTGAACTATGATCTTTCTCAAATTGTCCTTTCTGTTTAGCTGAAGCAGGCCAGCAAATTGCCAGATTCATTGCTTTATTGAAGAAAATTGAAAACACGATGTCCTCCATTCTGGGTATGAGCGGCTGGCAGGTGCCAGGACACCCAAGCACAGAGAGTGGCCCCCGTGTCCTCAGCCACAGTTTGCTCAACTTTAGGCAGAATTTTGGATACAGAAATAAAATGCAAATGGATGGCTGGCCCAGAAAGATCAGCTGGCAACGGATCTATAAAATAAATGTGTGTAGAATAAACAAATGGTTGAAAAGAGGAAGAGGGAAGGAAGGGAGGAAGGGAGGAAGGGAAGAAACAAAGTCCCAGTGTGGTTAGCACCATGTATTGTAACAGCAGGCTGCTGCCTTGATGATATGTTTCTATTTTTATGCATATTTATTGCATATGGGTTTCTGTGAACTTGAAACCTGGTACATAAGGTCAGTGAAATACAGATGTATTATTTGGTCCTAAACAAATTGTATATATTTTGTTAGGGGTCAGAAGTTTAGACAAATTTCCATATTTGTCCTCCTTTCACAATTGCCACATTTTCAAAAGCTCCAACTGTTCAGAAAGCCAGAGGGAAATGAGCAAAAGTTACCTGGAGTGGGAGAAAAATATACCAGCGTCGTTGGAGAGGTAAGGGCATGATTTCGGGTCAAAGATGATGCATCTTAATGAAAGAACTCTGCCCCTCCTTCTCCCTCCTCCCTTGGCAGAGTTCCACTGTTGTTCTTCCTCCCAAGCTCCAGGAAATGGAGACTTCAGGCAAAAGGCGACTTTCTCAACCTTGTTCTTTCCCAAGAACCCAATATCTGTCGTCTGATTCTGGGGTTTTGTACTATAAGCCTGTGAGATCTCAAAATTCCAACATGCCATTGATTTTCCTGCTTGAAGCTGTAATCTCCTGGATTTGCATACTTACTTTATTAAAAATCCTGTTCCTTTTCCTGTCCCCGTCCCCATCCTCCATGCTGTAAATTATTTGTTTGACAGCTGAGAAATATCTTATTGTTGGTCCTGGATTCTCATAAAGTATTTATTCCCCTCATAGGTGCTTCTGAATGTTAATGTCCTGCTCTAGAGCTTTGTAAACATAGCTAAAGGGCTTCATTCCTAATCCGTGTACACAATGTAAGAGAAACTGAAGAAGGCCTCACATTTCGAGCAACAGGAGTAGCAAGAACTTTGCACAGGGACTGTCTTTCACAGGGCATGTATGTGTAGCTGACCTGTTATGTATCACACTTAAGTGTGGTTTCCTGGGAGCAGAGGGCTAAATATATTCCAAAAGAAACATCTATTAAGCACAGAACACCTACTGTGTGTAGGCTGTGCTAAGAGCTGAGAAATAAATTTTCATGAAGGAAAAGTAGGTTTTGCATGGCATTTTTATGAGCACTGTGCTCTGCCAGCTCCTTCTCCCCTTGGCCCAGCTCTCTGGTGAGCAGGCTTTGCACTCCTACCAATACCAGCAATGCCAGGGCCAGGACACATCAGCTGGTGGGAGCATGCTGCTCTGTCCCGGGAGACGCTGTGTGTATTCTCTGTCCTGGCCTTTGGCTCTTGGAATGACAGGCTCTGTAATAGACATGTTCATCAGCGTGGCCACAAGGAGGGGTGGCAGGACGGGTCAATCCTGCCTTTCCAGAGCAGTTCCTTCCCCTATACTCCCAGTGCTGCAGGGAGGCGAATGCTTCAGGAAGGCAAACAGATCTAACCCTCTCCTTAAGGGAAAAGACTGTATGGGGAAATTCGGCAAGGGCCAGACGGTAAGGTAGCTTCCATTGGAACATAACCCTTCTGAGACATACATCTAGCATGAGATTTAGTAATCAGTGCTTGGCCTAAATTCAGGTAGCTATGTTCTAGCCCTCTCTGGCATAGGGTGTCCTGATGGTATGCAAGGTGCATAACCATATATCATTACTCTCTTTTATGTCCTATCCTTCATAAATAATAAATTGCTTAGAGAATGTTTCTTGTCATAATTTGAAAACTTACATCTGTCAGCAGAGTTTTCCCCTCTAATGCTGCACATACACACTTGCTTTACCTAGCTATGGATGCAGCATGGAAGAGGTCGTGCAGCTCCTCAGGTCCCACCAGCTCCTGAAATTCACAAAACAGAAGCCAAAGGAGGAGGGTTTGCACTCATAATCAGAGCAGTAGCTCCAAAATGGACTAAGTAATGCTTCATCTTGCAGAATGCTTTTTATTTTTATGTTTTGAAAGATTGATACAATGCTGAAAGGAGAGCTGTTAAACAAAAACATGCACACACAAAGATAGGCAATCTTACTGAAAATCCAGATTTCCAAAGCATGCCACTGGTCTGAAATGGCCTTGCCATAAACAATAATAAATGAGTGTTAATTTCCCTAGTCCTCTCCCCAGCAGGCTGTTTGAGCTCCCCTTCAAGAGGACAATGCTATCTTATGTCAAACGAGGGAGTGGATGGCTCACTACACACTTTCATCTCTACCGGTATAACAGCCCAGACATAGCTCTATTGATGTTGGAACAAAGAAATGGAATACCGTTTTGCGGGTGCAGAATGTCACCGTGTGAGCACATACCAGTGTCAAACTGGGTATTGGGAGGCTACTTCATTTTTTTTGGATTCCAACTCCAACCTTCAATGTGTGCATGTCTTCTGTCCAGGCACATTTTTCTGAACAAGAGTGAGTGAGTGAGGATGCCACCCAGTACCTCAAATGCTTCCCAAGCTGCTGGTGTGCCTCAGTTCAGCTTTCCTGATTTTTTTACAACTAGATTTGTGAGTTTTTAAAAAATGTTCTCGGCAAAATATTTGTCATAGCATAATGTCTTGCTTAGAAAGGTTAATAAACATTTTATAGAACATATTCATGTTTTGTTCTAAGGATTACTTGACATTCATTTTAATCTTCATCAGGCTAGCATTAAGCAAATGATTCCTGTTTCCCATTAGATTCCTCTACCCTCCATAATGAACGAGCTCTTTATTTGATTTCAATGAATTCTCTTTGACGAGCAATCCCCTCTAACAAATGTTTCCTCTGCCATAAAATCATTTATCTTCCACATAAAAGTGCTATTTCTGGGGCATTTTGAGCTGGGGAAGGGCCTAGTCCTTTTGGGATTCTGATCATCAGCAACCACGAGCTTTCCTTTCCTCCCCATGGCACTTAAACATTTTTGAAGGTAGTTGTTTCAACATTTCTCCAAAAGCATGTGAAATTAACTTTCATAATAGATTTTATTTAACCCATTGGGTAAACATAATATAGTATATCCATACAGTGGAATATTATTCTGTCATAAAAGGAACGTAATTCTGACACATGCTAAAACATAGATGAACCTTGAAAACATCATGCTGAATGAAATAAACCAGATCAAAGGACAAACATTGTGTAATTCCACCTATATGGGATACCTGAAGTTCCCAAATTCATAGAGACAGAAAGTGGAATGGTGATTACCGGGGAGGCTGGAGGAAGGAGAAATGAGGAGTTAGTGTTGAATCGGTTCAGAGCTTCAGTTTGGGAGGATGAAAACATTCAGGAGATGGGTGGTGGTGATGGTTGTATAACAGTGAGAATGTTCTTAATGCCACTGAATTATTCACTTCAAACAACGCATTTTTTATTATATATATTTTATCATATACACACACAAAAAGGATCAGATCATGTCATCCTTTTGCTCAGAAACCTCCATTGTCTTCCTTTCTCATGATGAACAACACCCAAATATTCTTTCAATGATCTTCACAACCCTGCAATCTGACTGCTACTACCTCTCCTTGCCTTTGCTACTTACAAGCCCTGTGACTTTCTGTAACTTGTTTAACCTGCTTAGTCTTCAGCTTCTTTCTACATAAATTGGGGATAATTTTAGTATCTATCAAGTGCATGGGATGGGTGAGGATTAAATGAAATAATGTATGTTAAGTGCTTAGCACAGTGTCCACCTGACGCATAGTGAAGTCTTAAAGCCTAGCTATTCAAATTTGTAGTTGTTATATGTATATTTATTTTCACATCAAACATTTAACATATATATATATATGTATAATTATATATATAATTAATTACTTTGTAAGGTCTGGATAAGAGATACAGCAGGCAAATTACTAGTCTGCGAATAGAGAAAGGGCAAGTTTTTTTTAAGAGGGTTATTTGTTACAGAGGGAGCAAAGCAAACATACTGATGTGGGGATTTGGGGAACTCGATCTAAAACTTTGTTAAACCAAATGAAGGGATGAAACTAAAGCTTTTTCTAGGACATATTATTCCCCTATAGCCAGAACTTTACCGGTCACTTCTGTTGATGTGGTAATGGGGCAATTTTCAGATTTCTTCAGAGGACTCAGCTGCTGGCAGAGGAACCCTGGGCCATATCAGAAGTATCAAATATTTTCACGGTCAACACTTGTCTGCAAGCATCATTTAGAAAGAATCCACTGCTTCACCAAATTAGGTGGACACCACTGGTCATCACACAAGCTCTTTCCAGGGAGGGCACATGTACACTGGGTCACCTATGTGACCCCCCTTCATCCTCACCTGCAGTCAAAAGGTCAGCCAGTGTGGACATAGCCCCACAGTTTCCCTCTGAATATGACCCAATATTCTTGTTTTTACTGCGATGAAAATTGGAATCAATAATAGGTCATTACATTACAGTTTTTTCTTTTTTTTTACAAAACCTTAGAAGCAACCATTTGAAACATTTACAGGGTAATGACTTAGTTTACTAGGATATGAGTCGTAAGTGCGGTCCATCCCTGAGCATCTAGTCTGGAGACTTTTGCTGTCTGTTTTCTAGGGCTCCTCTTCTGCTTTTTCCCATTGCCTAGCATTTGGCAGTTCCCTCTAGAGTTGGCCAGCAACGAGGGAACAACAGAAAAACTCAAACCAATTTAAATTAATTAATAGGTTTCGGGGAAAAGATGAAAATATCCTTTAAATATGAAGTAAGTTTTAGATTTGAATCCTAGAAGCAGCATTGTGTAGCTTTAAAAAGACCTAGACAAAAAAAAAATAAAGAAAGAAAGAAAGAAAGAAAATGCACCGCCAGACCCCTTTCTAGCCAATTCTGTGGCCAAATATTTACTCTGTAGGCCTTGGTTTCCTTCCCAGTTAATAGCAGTATTGCCAGTTCTACAATATAAGAAATGTTAGCTCTACTGTAACTTTTATCATATTATAAGCTAATTAGTAATAAAACACCCAGGAATGCAAGTTGGAAATTCTTTTCCCGTTTATCCATTATTTTTACCATGAAAGGATGGGAACATTATTTAACCTAGAACATTACAATGCCACAAAACTACTGGGGTAATGAATTTGCATGTGGAGGGTAGTTGGGTGCAATTTTACATAATGTATCATTTTGACAATTCAAGTTTTAAGTAATTCAGTACTAGTAAGGAACTGTCAAAGCCACAAAAGATTTGAAACTCTGAAAAATGTGAAGGAACCATTCAGGGCTGAAATAAATGAATACAGTAAAATATGTGTTTTAGCTATTCTACATTGTTTAACATTTGTTTGCATTTCTTAAATTCTATAATAATTGCAAAAAAGTGCTGATCCAGACTCTATTTTGCAGATAACTAAAGAGTTTCAGGATACAATTAAATTTTATTTATTCTTATTGCTATGGCAAAACAGAACTGTATTAATAAGCATTTTATCAAAAGGGTGTAATTTCCATAATTGTTGGAGGAGACTTCATTATCAGAAGATATGCTTGTAGGCAGGAGATAGAGGGAGGATGTTTATGGAAACCTTGGATACAAACAGTCAATTATAAAAAATTTGCTTAATATAAAAATAAAACTAATGCTGTTGGGCTTAAGATGAATATTTAATAATTCTGGTTTGGTATTTCAATTGATCACTGTGTTTCATGTTGGGCTATAAAGTAACAGAATAATGAAACTTGTGTATTTCTTGAGAAAATGATTTGCTTTCTTTTTTTTCTTGTCAAAGGAAAGGTAGCCTTCCTGTCTGTTCTGCAAATAAGAGAAAGTGAGAAAATACACACCCATGGGAAAGGAAGCCATTGGGTCTATAATTCAACATCTCAGACTCAATTTTTAGAGATTTCTTCCCCTTTAGAAAGGGTTTCCCTGCCCAACAGACCCAGCAACTCAGGGAAGGGACTCCGGGTAACTGGCCCCTGAGCACTCTCACGTGTGGGTTGCTGCTCTTTGTGACCATCTCTCCGTGCACATTTCAAATTTGTAAAAGACTGCCAGAAAAACCCCACCACCCCACCAACATACCCCTATTTTAAATATTTAGGCCTCTGTCATAGTCAGCTCCTCTGAATAGAATACAACTGCTTCTACAGTTTCTTCCAGTGGCCAGTACAGGTGGGGACCGCTGGTCATGTGGACCTCAGCCACAGTGCAGCAGAGAAGAAATGCCTCTTTGTACAATAAAAGGCTTTTTCTCCAGCAGACAATCCTTTGTGTTCACATCATCCAGATGGCCATTTCCATTCGTCTCCTGGGGTGAACCAAGCAGCAGAGCAGCACAGAGCGGATAAAGGCAGTATTTCCTCTGACCTCCAGTCTCCCCAGCCGCACTCCATTTCCTCTTTCAACACATTCGACACTGCTAGAAACAAACTTCTTTCACAAGATTGGGCTTTATTCAAGATGTTTCTTAGTATTGGAGGAATGGTGCCTGAAGCCAGCAAAGCACATAGAGTTCCTCTTCCAGACATAATTAACTTCATATTTAGGAGAATGGTACAAAAAAGAAAAGTTTGAATAATATGTGCTGAGACATTTCTAGTGAGTTGAGGATAGCCCAAATGTTTCTAGGTGATAAAAACCTTCATTCTTACTATTTGGTTAGCTCCTGATTTCTCTAAGTTATTTAATGCATTTACTTCAGAATATTTCTCTATTAACTAACTTTATTAGAATGAGGTATATGCATGAGAAAGAATGCAATCTGAAAAGAGAAACATTAAAACAAAAGTAGATGACAGCATTAATAAATTCATAGTTTATATAGTATGTCACAATTTGTATGTTTTTACAGATTCTCTTGTCTTGCAAACAATGATGAAGCAATTACTATAAAACATGTGAGGAAATACAAAAATGAAGAAAATATAAAAAATGAAGGAAATACAAAAATAGTTCTCTGTCCTATACTCTCTTGGTTTCTATCCAACCTAATTGTAAATATCCTAGGGATGGGCTTTCATTGCTTTTCTTGGAAGATTTTTTTAAATAATAATTTTTACTATCAGAAAGTTTTCTCTCCCATTCAGTATAAATTTTTCTTTCCTCCCATACACTCTTCTAGCTGTCCTGTCCTAAACCTGATTAAATAATTCTTACTGCCTGTTCAGTATTTCTCCTGTCAGATTTTTGCAGCCAATTATTGGTCCCCCCTCAGCCATTACTTAGCAACACCAGACATAATCTTTATCTTTAATCATTTCTCATAACTCACTCCTCCATCTCCACAATCATCATTCTCTCCTCTCTGAATTAATCCATCTGCTCTTCTGAAAGTAACCTCAGTATCTTAGGTGCTTGTTCCCGTGGAAGTAAAACACGAAAGCATATTTATTTTACATTTTTATAGAAATAGTAGAACAGTATAGACAATTCTGAAAATGAAAAATTAATCTGTTATTCTAACATGATGGCTATTCGTACTTTATTCTTTTCCTTTTTAATTTTTTCAGCTATAAATACCTTACGCTATTGAGTGGAAATTATGCATCAAGCACCATGTTAAATCCTTCGTGTGCATTATCCCAGTTACTACCACAGCAGTCCTGTGAGACGGCTTAGTAACTCCCATTGCATGGGTAAGGAAACTAAGGTTCAGAGAAGTTAAATTGCCCAAAGGCTGGCTCCAGGGATCACTCTTAACCATTATGCTATTCTGCCCATCTATCTTTTCCCATGTTGCATCAAAGTAATTATTTCCATGGCAGTACAGTGGATGAAAAATCATTTAACTACCCATTTCCCACTGATGGTTCTTTGGAGGGATTCACAATTTTTTACTCTTACAAACATATCTGAAATGAACTTTTGGAGCAATGAATATTGTAAATTTAGAGGGCTGTCTTTTTTTCCATACATTATATTTTGAAGAATTATTTAAATCAAGGATTCATAAAAAGAAATATTGATGGATTTGATTAAATCATTATTTTTTAAAAAGCCTGAATTCTGAGTTACATAATATACCAGAATAAGGCTTCAAGACAAAGGAACTGGGAAAAATTACCTGCATTAAATTTGACAGGTAACTATTAATAATTTCAATATGCAAAGAGTTCATATAAAAGAATTATAAAATTCTCTAAGGAAAAGTGAACAGAAGAGGAATATAAATGATAACAAACACTTGAAATAATGTTCAACTATATTAGTAATTAAAGTTATATAGATATATCAAAACATTAATTGCTTTTATGCATGCATTAGGCAACACCAAAAAACAATGACAATATCCAATGTAGGCAAGGGCATGGAAAACATATTTACTCATATAATGAAGGTGAGATTAAAAACAGACACAATTGTTCCAGAATTTGCAATATATATTGAAACTTTTAGCTTATCCCTTTTGATGCAGAACTGTCTTCAGTAGGAAGAAGAAAAGAACTTTACATATGATTTGAAGTAAGTTACTGCAGGAGTGTACCCTGTGGAATCTACTATATTTGGCAAGATTCAGATAAAATCTGACAAACCAACATTATACTGCCTAGTATTTGTGGAGCAGAAATGTCTGTTCATTTTGTTGTTACTGTTGTGAAAAAGATGGGTATTTTGTGATAGACTTTATCTATGAGGACAGCCCAACACCCACCTCCAAAATTTAGGTTTGGACAACAGATATTTTTCTGTCCTATGAGGAAAGAAAAGAGGCATGCAAATTCCATCTCCTATCTGGAGGTGGAGCAGACAGCTGAGCACCCTGCCCACCCACAAGAAAACTTGGGGGAGAAGACACAGTTCAGAAACTCCCTCCCTTAGGGAAGGGGTCACCTTTAAATCCTAGCAATGTACTATCACATCTGATCCAATGAGAGTTACAAATTTCCCTAGAAAGAAAGAGCCTCCCTTCCAACTCACCACCAGCTTCATTAGAGAATTCTGCTAACCTGGCTACTTTAAGAAAAATCTTCTAGACCAAAAAGTGAGAAACCATTCTTATGTCCAGGCCATAGGGTGGACTTGGGTATTGCCAGTGTCAGTATAAGTCCTGGAAGAAAATGACTGATGTAACTTCTCCTCATGAGAAAATGAATTAGCAAAATAGTTGGGAAGGGACTGCAACTATTTTTCTCAGGGCAGGTGAACCAGAGAGGAATGTGCTATTTCTTCATCTCACTGCTTTTTGGGGTGTGTGTATGGGGAGGAGGCAAAGTGTCCAAGTAGCTGATTTGAAAAGTACCCCCATTTATGTGGAGGTACAAGGTCACTGATTTAACTTCTCAATCATGCATTCATTCGACAATCATTTGTTGAGTATCTGTTATATGCCTTGTATTTTCCTAGGTACTGGAGATGTAACAAAAACAAAACATAGTGAATTCCTCTATCATGGAGCTTATTTTCTAGTAATAACTTAGAGGTAGATAGGAGCACAGGGCTGAATTTCTTTTCACAGTTGAGTTGGGAGGGATGGATATGCAAGAATAGGGAGGGCAGTGAAATGAGGCACTGTGTTAGGAAAGGGTGAAAAAGAGCTGGAATGCGAGAGGGTTGCAGGGACTCCAGAGAGGAAAACATCACTGGAGTTTGGGGTCAGATGGAGGTCATATGCTGGATGGTATTAATGTGATCCCTTTCTATACAACACCATATCTTCTTTTATATAGTCCAAAAAATAAAAATTCAGTGCTGAAATTGCATTTCTTGTGGACCGTGGTGACAGGACTGAGGTCGCACTATAATGGCTTTGACAATGGTGGTACACATCCGGGCAACACCACCTCCAAGTTGCAGGTGCCTAGCGTGAGCTTAGAGAGACTTGTTAAAACATTATCTGTTCTCCTCTAGGAAGTTAGGAACATTTTTTCCTCCACTCTACTTTTTTGGCATTAGCTTTTTTTTTTTCTTAATGCTTAGCTTGTTTTATCTCTACAAAAAGAAACAATATCTTAAAATTGCATTTATGATTTTGCTATCACCTTAAGACTTCCATTATGTTCTCATTTGTTTCCCTCTCATTGAATATTTAGGCTCTGCAACTTAAGATGTATTTAGGGCCAGAAATATATAAAAATGATTATGGGGTGAAAAGTAAGAACTATACTAAAAAAGTATGCCAAAGATTTATTTAATCCATTGTGCCTGACATTTTTGTTTCCACCCTCAAGAAATTCATCTGAATTTGGAACAATTCTCCTTTCCATTTTGTTTAGAACCACAGGCATACCTTTCTCAAGTGTGCTTCACAAATATAGTGATTTTTTACAGATTGGAGGTTTGTGCCAGCCCTGCACCGAGCAAGTCCATCAGAACCATGTTTCCAACAGCATTTTGTGTCACATTTTGGTAATTCTCACAATATTTCAAACTTTTCTATTATTATTATATTTGCAGTGGTGATGTGAGATCAGTGATCTTTGAATTGCTATTGTAATTGTTTTGAGGCACCAAGAACTGCTCCCTATAAGATGGCAAACTTAATGGATGTGTGTGTGTTCTGACTGCTCCACTGACCGGCTGCTCCCCTGTGTCTCTCTCTTTCCTCAGGCCTCCCTATTCCCTGATACACAACACTGGAATTACTGTTAATCACCTTACACAGGCCTCTAAGTGTTCGAGTGAAAAGAAGGGTTGTATATCTCTCATTTTAAATCAAAAGCTAGAAATGCTTAAGCTTAGTGAGGAAGGCATGACAAAAGCTGAGACAGGCCAAGAGCCAGGCCTCTTGCACCAGCTAGCCAACTTATGAATGCAAAGAAAAAGTTCTTGAAAGAAATTAAGTGCTACTCCAGTGAGCATATTAATGATAAGAAAGCAAAAGAACCCTATTGTTGATATGGAGAAAGTGTGAGTGGTCTGGATAGAAGATCAAACCAGTTACAACATTTCTTTAAGCCAAAACCTAATCCAGAGCAAGCACCAAACCCAACTCTTCAATTCTGTGCATGCTGAGAGAGGTGAGGAAGCTGCAGAAGAAAAGTTTGAAGCTAGCAGAGGTTGGTTCATGAGGCTTGAGGAAAGAAAGCATCTCCATAATCTAACAATGCAAGATGAAGCTGCCAGTGCTGATGGAGAAGCTGCATCAAGTTATCCAGAAGATCTAGCTAAGATAATGAATGAAGGGGGCTACCCTAAAACAACAGATTTTCAGTGTAGACAAAAGTTTTCTTTTGGAAGAAGATTCCACTGAGGACTTTCATAGCTGGAGAAGAGAAGTCAGTGCCTGGTTTCAAAGCATCAAACAACAGGTTGACTCTCTCATTAGGGGATAACGCACTTGGTGACTTTAAGTTGAAGCCAATGCTCATTTACCATTTCAAAAGTCCTAGGGCCTTTTAAGAATGATGCTATATTTACTCTGCCTGTGCTCTCTAAACACAACAAAACCTGGATAACAGCCTATCTGTTTACAACATGGTTTATTGAACATTTTAAGCCTACTATCTATACATACTGATCAGAAAAAAAGGTTAGTTTCAAAATATTACTGCTCACCAACAATGCACTTGTCACCCAAGAGCTCTAATGGAGATGGACAATGAGATTAATGCTGTTTTCATGCCTGCTGACACAACACCCACACTGAAGCCTATGGATCAAGAAGTCATTTCAACTTTCAAGTCTTATTATTTAAGAAGTACATTTTGTGAGGCTACAGCTGACATAAATAGTGATTCCTCTGATGGACCTGGGCAAAGTAAATTGAAAGCGTCTGGAAAGGATTCACCGTTCTAGATGCCAATAAGAACACTTGTGATTCATGGGGAATGGTCAAATTTGTAACATTAACATGAGTTTAGAAGAAGTTGATTCCAGCCCTCATGAATGGCTTTGAGGGGTTCAAGATTTCAGTGAAGGAAATATCGGCAAAAGTGGTGGGAATGGCTCAAGAGGTGGGGCCTGAAGATGTAACTGAATTGCTGCAATGTCACAATGAAAGGATGAGGCGTTGCTTCCTGCAGATGAGCAGAGAGTGGTGTCTTGAGATAGGATCTACTCCTGGAGAAGATGCTGTGAAGATCGTTGAAATGAAAGGAAAGAATCTGGAATTTTAAAACTTAATTGATACAGCAGCGGCAGGGTTTGAGAGGATTGACTTCAATTTTGAAAGAAGTTCTGCGGTGGGTAAAAATGCTATCACACAGCATTGCATGCTGCGAAGAAATAGTTCATGAAAGGGAGAGTCAGTCAGTGAAGCAACCTTCACTGTTACTGTATTTTAAGAAACTGCCACAGCCACCCTGATCTTCAGTGACTACCATGTGAGCAGTCAGCAGGCATCAACACTGAGACAAGATCCCTCCACCAGCAAAAAGAGCACGACTGACAAAGCTCAGGTGACAAAGATCAGGTGATGATTAGCACTTTTTAACAATGAAGTATTTTAAAACTAAGGTATGTGCATTGTTTTAGACATGATGCTATCATGCACTTATTAGAGTATAGTATGGTGTAAATTTAACTTTTATATGCCCTGGGAAACCAAACAATTCATTTGATTTGCTTTATTGTGATATTGGCCTTATTGCTGTGGTCTGGCACCAAACCCAAAATATCTCCAAGGTATGGCTGTATTATTCTCACAATCCCTTTTTTAAAAATTCTGGTTCCTCCTTTCTTATTTGTGTAACACTAGAGCATATGTATCCAATATTACAAGTTGTCTTGAATACAAAGTATGTGAATTATATAAGTAATGAATAACAACCCATTTTTATATCAAGAAAATGCTGATAACCAGATGTTTTTAGTTTGTAGTCACCCACAAATAAGAGGAAATTGCTCCAAACTGTAGCTTAAAATATTTAGGCTTTATGAAATATGGAATGACCAACAGTTGTATTTGTTCAGTGTTAGAGTCAGGCCATGATATCTCAGGAAGGAATCACTGTGAGTCATTCAGCATTTTCTCAGAAACTGCAAATGATCTGTTGTGTGTTGTGGGAAACTGATCTTTCCCTGCTGCCCTAACTCCAGTGTTCATCTGTGGAGAAAATTGTTAGGCATCTGCCCCTTTTTCTATTTCTCTTTCCACTTTTTAAATGCTATCTTCCCCCAGTATCTTTATCAACATGACTTTTTAATAGGCATGAGAAAGGCATATTTTTGTGCATGTAAATATTATTACTAATATCCAGTGCTTATTAAATTAATGTTTAGGTTTTAATGATAAGCTGAGAACAGTTACTTGTACTTTTTATGAGATTAAAATTCCATGAACAACAGGAAACCTTGCGAGTGAGGGATCTGATGCTTATGCTTTATTGGCTTCATAGTTCACCCAGATGTGGTACCACTGTTGAAGGCTACAGAAGAATGATCAGGATAAGTACTGGTTTGCCCAAGAGTCCAAGGTTTTGCCTTTTTAACTTGTTTAAATTGTATAATTCTCTTTCATTCTGGAAAAAAAAACAGTCCTGGTTTGCATAATGAATAATATGGTCACCTTGTTTACAAATTGGACATCTCTAGGATCACACAAGCTGGGCCCAGATGGGAAGCCTTCAGTTCTAACTTGAGCTCCTTCATTGCCTTTCTCCCCCAAACTTAAAGTGGGGACAATCACTTTGACCTACTTATAGTGGGTTGCAAGGAAGTTTCCTGTTCTGTGTTTTTCTATCTCCCTAAAAGTTAGCAAGAGTTTCATTTTTTAAACAATTTAATTGTCTCCAAACTTCTGGAGTTATCATCCCTGAAGAAATAGGTCCAACTGCAAAATGGGTAGAGCTTGTTTTTCTGGATTTCAGTTACCTATGTTGGGTAACCACCTACCCCCACCTTACGGGTATGGAAAAACCATTTCATTGTGCTCCCTGATTCTACTCCATGGTAATGTGATGTCGGGGACCTCAGCTCTGGGGGCTGGAATGGCTGTAGGCAGGAATCACCTGGAGATGTGTTTGCTCTCATGAGAGTCTGTTCTGGGCTGACTCTCAGGCTGGGTTCCGCTGTGATGGTCGGGCAGGCACCCACACACAGCCCCTTCATGTGGCCTGGGCTTCTCTCCACATAGCAGCTCAGGTCTGGAAGGAAGCATCCTGAGGCGGTGGGGCCGGCATCCCAAAAGAATCAGGTGAGAGCTGGATGGTCATTTACAACCTAAGTTCAAACATTATACAACATCACTTTGTGGTATTCTGTTGGTCAAAGCAGTCACAACTCTGCCTAGGTTAATGGGAAAGAGACATAGAACCCCATCTCTTGGTGGCAGGAATGTTAAAGAATTTGTAGCCATTAAAATTTTTTTTCTGCATTCTTTCAGAACTTTTGGATGGAAATAAGAGACCTTGGACTGCACATATCCAGAGCAACCCTTCTCCCATCCAAATGGGGATTTTGGAGACATTGTATAGTTGCTCTGAAAACAGGAGCCTCCAAGTCTATATATAACCTTCAGAGGGAGATTTCACAATCCTCCGAGTTCAAGGAAACCTGAACTTTTCTGTTATGTTATGTACATATGTGCTTAGGCACATCCTCTTTTCTTTTATCTTAGGTACATATTTGCTGACAGCATCAGAATCAATGATCCTCACCTTATTTTTAAGCCCAGGGCACCTCTTTTGCTCCTTTCTCTTTTTTTTACATCTTTCTTTTTAGTTGTCATGTTCCCCTTATTGTGAAAAAATGATTTCACATCACATCTCCTCCACACCACTAAAATATATGCCACCTAATGCCTGGGTCAATTTGTGTCTCCGTTTTCTCTCATTTATTAGAGTGAAACTGGGAAGCATTTGGGAAGCAAATGGCTGGACTGATGATTTCTCAGGAGCTTTCCCAGCCCTGTGAGTCAAGAGTCATAGTGAAGTGGTGTAATACTCAAGAAAGTAATAGCCTATTCTTTCACAGACATGTTTATTAAAGACCAAATTATCCTTATTCCCCAAGTCATTTCATTATAGTTCTTAAGAGCATCATTTTGGGAGAAGCAAAGTGAAATTGCAGTTAACTAAATGCTAGCATCTGTTTAATTGTTTCAAATCTAAAAAAATGTGGTGATTTGTAAAAATCTTCTGGTTTATGAATTTCTGCAGCTGTAATCATAATTTATTAATTGCTTCATTCATTTGTTTTTCTGTAAAAATTTATTTAAAACTCATTAATTCACCAAGCACTGTATCTAAGAGTGGCTACAAAGATAAAATAATTAAAGGGACATTCATTGAACTATTTTACTTGCATATAAAATAAAGCTATTTAAATCAAGCAACTTTTGAGGTTCCCTTAATACATGTTGGGCCTTAGGCTTAGTGCTTCAATACTGAGAATGAGGTAGGCATATCAAAGTTCAACCAGAGGAACAGATCAGTAGGAGATTATCAGATATATTGCTAGGAGTTGGCTCACATGATGTGTAGTCTGACCAAGCAGTCCAAAATCTGGAGGGTGGGCTGTCAGGGAGGCAGGCTTGAACAACTCCTAGACATGTGCTATAGTTGCTGTCACAAGCAGAATTTCTGTTTCCTTAGGCAAGACTCAGCTCTCCTCTTAAGGCCGTTCAATAGACCAAGTCAGGCCCACACAGGTTATCTAGGGGAATCCCTCTTTTTCAAGTCAGCTGATCATGGACTTTAATCATGTCTACAAAACACCTTCATAGTAACACCCAGATTGGTGTTTGAGTGAATAACTGCTGATTATAACCTAGCCATGTTGACATGTAAAACATTTCACCCCTTGTCAACTTCGCATCCATATGTTTCTCTGTAAGCCATGATTCATCTCCAAATAAAGACAATAATAAAGTCACACTTCTGCTTAGCATGATAAAACTATCCTAGGTAGAACCCAAAATGCAGTAGCCCTTTAGTCACCTGAGGGTGTAAAGCACTGGGTGATGTTCACCCTTCCCCTTTGATATACCACAGCTTAAACACTCTGACACAAAGTTAACTGTTATTAATACATTTTATGTTAGGTAATTAGGGGATAAGAGAGGAAATAAAAAGATTATTTAGTGGACACACAATATATATTTATAGCAACATAAGGAAGAAAAGAAATACACATAACTTATTACAGTTCTTATTTCTGCTACTGGTCAGTTGTAGTTGGTGTTTATAAGTATTTTCTGCTATTATCCATTGCATACTTCCTTCCCCTTGAGCAGGCACCTATGGGGCTGTGGTGCTTGGCCTGGTCTGGTGACCTGGACCTTCATTCCTGGAGGCTCTGCATCATCATCAGTCCTGCCTGAGTTGGTGTCATTTTCCACTGGCTTTAATGACAGGACATAGTAGGACAGAGAGATGCCCTAAGAGGTCTCTTGTATTAGACATATCGTCCTTAACTATATTTCTAAGTAGCAACCCAATTTCCCCTTGGTCATCAGGATTAGCCACCCCAGCCAGTACAGTAACTACTTTGCCTGTTCATTCAAATGCATGAGTAGCCCCGAGTGGCCAGACAGCAGTTTCACTTCCCAGGTCAAGAAAATCATTCTTGCATCTCCTGGCCAAGGCCTTCTTCCTTTTGAAACAACTAGAGTCTAAAGCTGTGGTGGCAGGAAGCAATCAGTTTGCTGGCGGATCCCTGGGATTAAGAGTGAGCAGAACAACTCCAGTTTCCACCCCTTGATTCCTAGACCTATGAATCCTGGCTATAGGATTCATAGCAGAAATAAGAACTGTAATATGGAGAAACAGCACCATATCAGACTCTGGATTTAGAGCATACCCAGCCTCCTGAAGAGCTTGCTCCAGCTCTGCAAGGCTAGCTGGCACTGTAACTGGGTAACGTCGTTTAAGTCTGGGAACTGACTGAGGGGCAATGACTCTCTGTTTTGGTGATTCAAGTTAAATTCTGCTCACTAGACCTAGAACTCTTGTGTCTATATAGATCAAGTTAGAATTTAGTAGGCTGCCAACCACTTATTTTCTAGGGAATACCTGGATGTGTCTGCTAGTCAACACCACAGTTTTCTGCAAGTCAGACTATTCTGTGCACCTTGTCTTTGGTAATTAAATATGGTCACTTGGGCCCTATCATCCTGGAACCTCATTATCCCATTGCTTTTAGGGATCTCATTTTGAGTATAAATCCTGCTTTAATTTATGGCCTACTGATAAAAGTGACCAGAGCAGTCTTCTAGAATTCTGGAGCTCCCTCCTCCTCAGTTTATATCTCACATCATTGCATCATTACATAAAATTTTACATTATTATTTATTTCACTTGTGTCAAAAGGCAGACGAGAGGTTATTGTAATTTTCACTGGTAAACTTTAGAAATGGGATTACTGATCCCTCATCCATTAAAAAAAATTGTGGAATGACATAAAGTGACACAGTTCCATCCTGTTATAATTCAAAAGAAGAAGAAAAAGAAAATAGTTGGGGAAAGGGAGAATATATATATATTTTTTTCTTTCCTTAGTCACTTGCTTTTATTTTTTCTACTTATGTTTTTTTCTGCAGAAATAATTTTCTGGAGCATGAACTATCTCATTTAAGAATTATGATTAGGTTCATGATGGTTACTGATTTTAGCTAATCTCATCTTTTAAAGATGTCTACTTCTGAGCTCATTACATCCTTCTGGCATGTCCATAAGCAAAACATAAAGTGATTTCTTGGATAACAATAAATGCATTTTATGCTAGAAAAATAGATAAGTTATACAAGCTATCCATTAACCACTTTTTCTTGTAAAATTTGGCCCTATCTTCTTTATTTGGGTTTGTAACTATATTTACTCAAGTATGTAATACAACATTGCTGTTTAATTTTAAATAATTTCTTAGAATTTTCCCACAAAATTTGTAAATCCTCACATTATATTTTAAGCATAAATATAAAATTTATTATATATGAAGGATTCCCAATCCAAGAAAGAGGTCAGGAAATTAAAATTTAAATCAGATTAAAAGTATTGACCTTTGAAATAAATTATTAAGAAAAGTTATGGATTCTCTCTTATGTAAAATTAAGTAACCATGACTTGTTTTTATCTGAGATATATGAAAATGGTGAAAGTAATAATATAACTTTTATCTTTCATCAATTTCATAGATTTGGAAAAAATTTATAAATAGTAGAAAAATGGGAAATATAAAACAGAAAAAGTGAAAAAATTAGATCTATAGCAATCCCAATAACCAGAAACAAAATATTTGATACATTTTCTCCAATCTTTTCTTTAAATCATGTATGTGTATTATTTGTCTCATGCTCACACACTCCCATTTAATACATAACTATATATTCTGCATAACTGAAAGCATACTGTGCATATTTTTGTGTGTATGCAGCCTGAAGACATAACCAACCAGTTTAAATCCCTTAACTAAAGTTGTTGTGGATAGTAAAATATCCATAGATATTCTTTTGGCCATCTAGGGAGGAATCCATATCATTGCTGCCTGAATTAACACATGAGAAAAAGCCATTGAAAGCTAAGCTAAAGAAAAGACAATCTGGCTATTTCACATAGACACAGGGAATAGTTGGAACTTATCTTTACGACTATTTTTTAAAGGGAACATTTCTACTTATTTACCTCACTATTCTTCAATGTCCATTGCATAGAATCTTAAATGCTTCTGGGCAGTCATTGTCTTGACAGATGATTGCACAATGATTCAAGCAAAAGCAGAATAAGATCATGATGCTAAGCTCTCAATATGAAAACTAGTTTTATCTTCAAGAAGAATTCTTCACCTGTGGTGAAGACCTGACCGATCACTGATAATCTCTCATGCAGTTTTTCTTGAAGGAAGACCAAGAGGGAAGCAAAAGAGAACAGTATGTGTAAACTTAGGAAAAGAATAGTTGTTGTGTAGCCATGGCAACAAATAGCAAAATCAGTTTTAAAGCTGTTCACTCAATCACAACCAACTTACCTCAGTGAACAGACTTTTGCAAGCCATCTTATGTATATATACACACACATATATGAGACATTCCAATGTACTGACCAAGTAACCCTTAACTACTTGCTTCTTAATCTGATTTCTTTTTGAGAATGTAAAAATTGCCTAAATTTCTTTTCACATAAATGAAAACTTTCCTCATAGGTTATTGAGGCCATTTGGCCCATCTCTCCCCACTACTCTCAACCCCCTTATGTACTTAAAAAGATTTATCTGGGATTATAGTTCCATCACATTATTCTACAATCTAATACATCTTACTTTGAAAAGAGACTTTGACATTTGTGTTCTATTGTGTTATATATTTGCAATAGCCACTTATAATTTATAGTACATATTTAATTCATACCAATGCTCGCCTCTTACATAATCTGACTTGGCTATTCTTGATTCACAGATGTCTTTTGCACGAGCTGGTATATTTCTTCTTCTGATTAGTGGGAGGGGGTGTTCATTTTTCTAAGTCCTTCCTTATCTGCAGCATGTCCATGTTGTTTCTGCACGTTTGACAGCTTGACCTGATACCTAATTCTTTGATCAAAAAGTTGCTGCTATTTGTGTTCAAGGAGAAACCTGAAGAGAGCCTTATTTTAGCTTCTTGGTAAACTGCCTAACATGATGCTCTCAGAATTCCTCTTTGTTCAGGGAAGAGGAGGTAAGGCAGCAAGGAGAGGCGTGGGTCTCCCCACACAGGGGCCAGCCCACCACGAGGCGTGTGCTGGACAGCGAGGAGCACAAGGAGGATGGGGACATTCCTGGGCACTCTGGCAGGACACCGCCCCATAGGCACTTACTCCCAAGGGACTGTTCTGCATCACAGAGGCCAGTGGCACAGTTGGGGTGCAGACAGCTGGAGCCTGCGAAGCATGATTGGAGTATGGAATTCCAAAGGGTTGGTGGGGTGGGGCTGGGGCGTCAGAAGGTAACCGCATGGAGACCTGGGGCCTGCTATGGTCAGGGGTGAGGGACCCTCAGAAGGGACTGTCTCTAGCAGCAGTCTGGGGGAAGGAGAGATTCTCTGGTTGAGGTGAGAGAGAGTCAAGGGTCCTGGCCAAGCTGAGACTCTAACCATGTGTGCTATAGCCCCTAACTTCAGCCATGTTACCATCAGGTAAAAGCCACCAAGCAGACAAAGGTTAAGCCTGAAGAAGTGATAGGAAACTAGGTGGATCCCTCAAGCTCTTCTCAGCCCTGGGAATAGAGGAAGCCCCTTGTTGAGATAGCAGGTGGAAGGGTGGGCAGGGGATGAATCTAAAAAGAATCTGTTCCAAAGTAATTGAATTAAACTTAAAAAAGACTGTTCAACTTAGTGAATCAGATTCGGTTTTCCAGCAGATTGGACTAAATTTACTCTACAACACTGTGAATTGTAAGAAAGGGAAGATAATTTTAAAGAAATAAATGAACTGTATTTTCTTTGTAAAAACGTCGAAAGGCAACTTTCACTATATTCTGAGTGTGCTTTTTTCATTCATTTTTCTTGGGGCCCAGATCACTCTTTGGCTTGTAATTTCTTCCAATGGAATGTAAGGTGTATGAATATCTATGATGATCCTTTCTGGGTTGATTGCACATATCCGTTCTCTGATGGTTTTCTGTCCATTCAACAATTATCTTCTCTTAGAAGTTTCTTTTTGTTTCATTGTTTTCTTCTATATTCTGGGTGAGTATCCCATGTTTGTTTTCTATCACTGCCAGTTCTATGCTTTCTTGCTTCCGAAGCATATTTTAATTCTGTTACTGTTTTTGAACACTTTTAATGAGAATATCCAAAATATTTGAAAAAGAACAGCCCAATAATGTGTACCAGCTCATGCACTGGTGATGCAGCCAGGAAGGTGAGCTGCTTGGATATCTCATCAGGAGGAATTTGCACTTCAGCTGTGAGAAAGGGCAGTTAGCTCAATCTCCAGATGTAG
The DNA here is from genome assembly GCF_030020395.1 of Manis pentadactyla. Classification (NCBI taxonomy): domain Eukaryota; kingdom Metazoa; phylum Chordata; class Mammalia; order Pholidota; family Manidae; genus Manis; species Manis pentadactyla. Next base: position 71,884,494 of record NC_080021.1, read on the forward strand.
TATTTTGGGGATTTGCCACAGCCTCCATGCCTAGACCCTTCTCTCCTGGGCAACCTCCAGCCAGGGAGTGAGCACAGCAGGGGCTGAGGGCCTGGCCATTTCCATTGGGCTGAAGCCTTGAATAAGCTCACCCATTGGGCAGGATGCTTGAATGAGCTCACGCACTTGGTGGGCTGGCACTGTCAGATGACATCTCAGGCTGAGGCTCTCCACCTCCCGTCTGCCTCCTGCTGGTTCTCTCACAGGTACCAGATGTGCGTTATAGCCCACAGGCCTTCCCTGACTAACCCTGCTCCTCACCCTTTATCTTTCACAGGAATTACCCCTAGGAAACACCTGTCCTGCAGCTCTACCTCAGCATATGCATCGACACAACCCACCACTCATCTGCAATAATTCAGATTTCACCACATTTGCATCATGCATCCCTTCTCTAATTTTCATTTATGTGCTGAAGTATTTCAAAACAAAACCCAAGCATCATGCCATTTCATCTCTTTGTACTTTGTTATATATCTCTTAATAATATGAACAATTTATTGTATGTTCATAATGCACCCATAACAATTATTTCTTAATCCTAATACCTAATACATAATCAAATTTTCCCAGTTATCAAAAAAGTTTATGAACCAAAGCCTACACGTTCTATTTTTCTGTATCCTAAGCCTTTCTCAGCTTTATTTTGAAATCTGCAGTCTTTCAGCCAGCTCACTTAGAATTTCTTTTTCATAACATTTTTTTCATTTATAGTTTTGGTTTTTCTTCTATATGGTCCATATTCTCCTATAATTTTTTGAGGGCATTAATCAGATTTGTTCTGGAACTTTAATCTTTTTTAAAAGAAAATAATAATAAAAAATATGATCTTTTTAACTTTCAAAGCAATGATTCCTTTGTCTTATGTCTCTACAAAATGGATGGCTAATTTTTCTTTTCTGTTTATACATATTGACAAGGAAGAGCTACATTTATTTTTGGAGTTTCCAACAGACAGGGTAGAATGGTCTAAATTTCTTTACTATATACTTGTGTGTAGAATATTTTCCCTCTCAGATTTAAAGGTAAAGCTCCAACTTGGAATTTACAATTTTTAGTTAGCCTCCTTCTAGTGCAAGACTCGTGGATGGAGGATGGATCTTCTGATTCAGCTATAGGATTTTTTGATACAGCTAGACAGTCAGCCATAGTTTCCAATTCTTTGGACAATCTAGAAGCATGTCAAAATTGTTTCCCCCAAGTATTTCAAAGTGAAGTGTTCTTGATTCAAAGGCTGGAATACATGATGGTCTATAGTCCAGAACTATGTTGATAAAGTCATGCTGATCAATGTTGCAATTAGTGGACAGTCTGCTCGGCCTTTGACATGTCGTCTCCCTTTTTTTCTCTGTTTTGGTTGTTTGGTTCACGTTTTGTTAAAACATGTGTCTTACTCAAAACCAGAGTTAGTTTCTCAATTTCACAGAGCACGTAATCTTAATTTTTGTTTGAGTGGTTTAAGATAGAGTGTTTAAAAAATCTGGATGTGCTACTTTTTCTGGGAATTTTAATCTCAAGTCACAAGAACTATTTGCTATTCATGAGCTTTGAAACCTTTTAAGTGATCTTTGGTAGCCTTATTTATAATGGCATCTGAAAGTTTTAATTTGGAGTTTATATACTCTATCTCCCCTCCCAAATAATTACAAAGCTTGTGTTGAATTTCTTTGTCATCCTTTTTAACTATTCTTTTTTTATTTTGCTATTATTAATGTACAATTACATGAGCAATATTATGGTTACTAGACTCCCCCTATTATCAAGTCCCCACCACATACCCCATTACAGTCACTGTCCATCAGCATAGCAAGATGCTATAGAATCACTACTTGTCTTTTCTGTGTTATACTGCCTTCCCCATATCCCCACCCTGCTACATTATGTATGCTAATTGTAATACCCCTTTTTCCCCCTTATCCCTCTCTTCCTGCCCAACTTCCCCAGTTCCTTTCCCTTTGGTAACTGTTAGGCCGTTCTTGGGTTCTGTGAGTCTGCTATTGTTTTGTTCCTTCAGTTTTTGCTTTGTTCTTGTACTCCACAGATGAATGAAATCATTTGATACTTGTCTTTCTCTGCCTGGCTTATTTCACTGAACATAATACCCTCTAGCTCCATCCATGTTGTTGCAAATGGTAGGATTTGTTTTCTTCTTATGGCTGAATAATATCCATTGTATATATGTACCACATATTCTTTATCCATTCATCTACTGATGGACACTTAGGTTGCTTCCATTTCTTAGCTATTGTAAATAGTGCTGTGATAAACAGAGGGGTGCCTATGTCTTTTTCAAACTGCACTGCTGCATTCTTAGGATAAATTCCTAGGAGTGGAATTCCTGGGTCAAATGGTTTTTCTATTTTTAGTTTTTTGAGGAACCTCCATATTGCTTTCCACAATGGTTGAACTAATTTACATTCCCACCAGCAGTGTAGGAGGGTTCCCCTTTCTCCACATCCTTGCCAACATTTGTTGTTGTTTGTCTTTTGGATGGTGGCCATCCTAACTGGGGTAAGGTGATATCTCACTGTAGTTTTAATTTGCCTTTCTCTGATGATTAGGGGTGTAGAGCATCTTTTCATGTGCCTGTTGGCCATCTGAATTTCTTCTTTGGAGAAGTGTCTGTTTAGCTCCTCTGCCCATTTTTTAATTGGTTTATTTGCTTTCTGTTTGTTCAGGTGCATGAGTTCTATATAATTTGGATGTCAACTCCCTGTCAGATATGTCATTTATGAATATATTCTCCCATACTGTAGGATGCCTTTTTGTTCTACTGATGGTGTCCTTTGCTGTACAGGAGCTTTTTAGCTTGATATAGTCCCACTTGTTCATTTTTGCTTTTGTTTCCTTGCCTGGGGAGATATGTTCATGAAGAAGTTGCTCATGTTTATGTCCAAGAGATTTTTGCCTATGTTTTTTTCTAAGAGTTTTGTGGTTTCATGACTTACATTCAGGTCTTTGATCAATTTTGAGTTTACTTTTGTGTATGGGGTTAGACAATAATCCAGTTTCATTCTCTTACATGTAGCTGTCCAGTTTTGCCAAGACCAGTTGTTAAAGAGGCCGTCATTTCCCCCATTGTATATCCATGGCTCCTTTATTGTATATTAATTGACCGTATATGCTTGGGTTTATATCTGGACTCTCTAGTCTGTTCCACTGGTCTATGGGTCTGTTCTTGTGCCAGTACCAAATTGTCTTCCTTACTGTGGCTTTGTAGTAGAGCTTGAAGTTGGGGAGCATAATACCCCCTGCTTTATTCTTCCTTCTCAGGATTGCTTTGGGTATTCTAGGTCTTTTGTGGTTCCATATGAATTTTAGGATGATTTTCTCTAGTTCATTGAATAATGCTGTTGGTATCTTGATAGGAATTGCACTGAATCTATAGATTGCTTTAGGCAGGATGGCCATTTTGACAATATTAATTCTTCCTAACCATGAGCACAGGATGTGTTTCCATTTATTAGTATCTTCTTTAATTTCTGAGTGTCTTGTAGTTTTCAGAGTAAATGTCTTTCACTTCCTTGGTTAGGTTTATTCCTAGGTATTTTATTCTTTTTGATGCAACTGTGAATGGAATTGTTTTCCTGGTTTCTCTTTCTGCTAGTTCATCATTGGTATATAGGAATGCCACAGATTTCTGTGTATTAATTTTGTGTCCTGCAACTTTGCTGAATTCAGATATTAGATCTAGTAGTTTTGGAATGGATTCTTTAGGGTTTTTTATGTACAATATCATGTCATCTGCAAACAGTGACAATTTAACTTCTTCCTTGCCAGTCTGGATGCCTTTTATTTCTTTGTGTTGTCTGACTACGGTGGCTAGGACCTCCAGTACTATTTTGAATAGAAGTGGGGAGAGTGGGCATCCTTGTCTTGTTCCCGATCTTAAAGGAAAAGCTTTCAGCTTCTTGCTGTTAAGTATAATGTTGGCTGTGGGTTTGTCGTATATGGCCTTTATTATGTTGAGATACTTGCCCTCTATACCCATTTTGTTGAGAGATGTTGAATTCTGTCAAATGCTTTTTCAGCATCTGTGGAGATGATCATGTGGTTTTTGTCCTTTTTGTTGATGTAGTGGATGATGACATGTCATCTCTTATAGCTAGTGTCTGATTCAGGTGCCAGTTTTTGTCTTTTTTTGATATCTTCATGGGTATTTCAATGGGAAGTTGGGAAGAAATGTTTCAGGCATGGTTTCATTTTAACCTGAATGTCTGTAAGTACCATCACTACCTTTTAATTGCAATATTCTGCCATAGGATATGATAAATGAAATGCACAATTTAGAAGGAAAAGCTATATACATTTGCATTTAGAGGAAAAAGATAATACACAGAAAAGAAAGACTATGGTAGAAATAATCTTTACCATTACCTCTCATGAGAAAGGGGTAAAAAACAGTGTAAATATGCATCCAGAGAGGACTATATCAGACACAAGTTTGTGACCCATGCTACGAATTCTTCAAACATTTTGATTTGGAAAGGCTGCATGGCTATAAATTGATTAATACCCACAGAAACTATGTGTCTAACTTAGATGATGATCATAAACCTCTAATTAGCTGGTGATTATAAAAGGCTTTATGATGGAGTTTGTCAAAGGGCAAGTCTTTTTCTAAAAGTGAGTAGCATGCTTTTTAAATACATGGTGCAGCCGAGTTTGTTTTCTTAAACAAAAGAAGAGACTTTTAATGGAAATAATTGCATAAAATCACATATACATATACAACTTTTCATGGGAATACTTGTATCTACAATATATTACTATTAATAATTTTATTTTACTAGTATTTAAAATGTTATATAAAACAAGATTTAAGGAAGACATATCTTTAACTGTTATCTCCTTTTCTCTTTCAAATATGATTTCTCTTATTTTCAGAACTCACAAATGTTAACATTATGTTCCTGAAGTGTTTGTTGTAGTTTCTCTTTCTTTCTTTGATTTTTCCAGAAATGGCATCAAAACCTTTAACTAATTGCTTTATTCTTCTTTTAAATTACTGATTTCTTTTGAGAATTCCTAGTTGTAATGACTCTTCTATATCTCATACACAATTTATAATGTTTGTTTCTCCACATAGCTTATCAGAATTATATCCCTGTATATTTCCCTTTCTAAGCAAAATTAAAAGTTGAAAGAAAGTAGCCTTCTTTGCATCACTTACTTCTCCTTGCTCCTCACTCAATTAGAAGGTCATTTTTTTGGAATAGTACTGCTGGACCATTTGCAGCTCTCTCTACTTTTTCTTATCAATACTTAACATTGATTGATAAACTCAGTTAAAGAATTTTAAAGCTGCAAAATAAGTCTTTAAAACGTATGGAGAATTGTGATGACGAAAGTTTTATGTATCAAATGAAAATGCAAATCATGTGCTCATCCACTTGTATACACACGGCCATCTGCCAAAGGAGGTCCTTATTTATTTAACACATGATTATACTTGAGCTGCTTTATATTCATTTGATATCATGACTCAGCCAATTATCTAACCTAATGATTAGAACACAGGCCCTAAAAAAAAAATAATTTAGAGGGAGAGTTCTAAATCATTGCCTAAAAAATAAATAAATGCAGTTTTCTATCACCATAACTGCAAACACCCAAAGACACTGAAGGATAGTTGCCTTGAATTGATGTGTTGGATATTTATCAGTGCTTTGTTAAAATTATATACATATAAAATTCTTTAATATTCACTACTATGATTTTAAGTTTTTCTGATTTTGTTAGGTCATCTGAGATTCTAAAACATACACTCTTATTTATAATTGTAGTGTCCTTTCACAGGGGAGGGATTTAAATTGTTTCTTTAAACGTTTTATTTTGAGGTAAGTGTAGATTCACATGCAGTTCTAAAAAATAATAGAGCGAGACCCTGAGTTCTTTTTCATTCTGGCTTCTTTCTTGTCTCTTCCAAATGACTAGAATGTTGGATCTTCTGTTATGTCCCATGGATCCCTGTTCATTTTTTTCCAGTATTTCTTTCTATTCTTTCAGATTGGACAGTTTATCTTATTCTATCTTCCACTATGTTTTTTTTCTCTGTCCTCTCTATTCAGCAGTTGTGTCCATCCACCGAGCTTTTAATTTCAGTTATTGTATTTTGAGGTTCTAAAATTTCCATTTAGTATCTATTACTCCTTTGCTGCAATTTTTTAGCTCTTAATTAAGGCTTTATTTTTTCATTTGGTTCAAGCATGCTCCTAGTTGCTTGATGAAGCATATTTATCATGGACACTTTAAAATCTTTGTGAATAATTCTAACATCTCTGACATATTGGCATCTATGGTCTTTTTACATTCAATTTGATATCTTCCTGTTTCTGGGTATGACCAGCGATTTTCAATTGAAATATGGACATTTGGGGTATCATATTTTGATGCTCTGGATCTTACTTAAGTCTTCTATATCAACTTGCTTCCTCCATCACTACTCTGGTAGGGAAGTTGGGGAGGGCATCTTGTAGTGCCACGTGGGACCAAAGGTCCGTTTTCTCCACTTGGCCTCCATTCGCATCCAAGGGTGTAGATTTCTCTTTACTGCTGAGTTGGGATGAGATCCCACTAGGTCTCCACTGGTACCTCCCTGGCAGGGAGTGGGAATAATAGTTATTACTGCTCTCCCCTGGCTTCCACTGACATCACAGGAAGTGGATGGCCTTATTGCTGGGTGGGAGTGAAAGTTGAGACTCTCCTCTAGACCTTTTCTGACACCACCACAGTGAGTATGAGGAAAGCATCTCATTACTGCTGAGTGACCAAAGCCCAGGCTCCCCACATGTTCTTCACGGACATTATGGAGGGTGAGCTTGTTACCACATAGAGGGAACAACTGCTCTGGCTTCCCATTCAACCGTCAGCAGAGCCTTTGGGTGCCCTTTTATGGTTGGCAATGGGAGAGGTCTAGGCCCCTACACAGTTAATCTTTATTGAATGTATACTGTTTCAGGCATGGTTCTAAGAACTTTACCTGTGTGAAATCATTTAATTCTTACAACAGCCCAAGGAGGTAGTTACTATCATTTTAACACAGAGAGGTTAAGTAACTTGTCCAACTGTTTTTGTTTCAGAAACAGTCCTGTGGGGTCATAGCAGGCTATACACAATGACACCAAGCAGATAGTCAGTGAGGTTTCTCTTAGGAGTGGCAGTCAGGAGCTCTGAGAAAAGGAATGATTCAGTCAAACTGAGTGCCTTCCACCTAAAAAAAATCTTATATGGAAAGATGATCCATGGAGCTGCTGCTACCCTGAGGTATAGAAAACATAGAAAGTCAAGGTTCTCTGCAAGGTCTATATACATGGCTCCTTTGCCCACTCATCTCATATTGCTAGATCATTGAACTAATAATGGAAATTTACCTCACACTGCCTTCCAGCTTGAGATCTGAGAGAAGGATTCCAATAGTATTTCAAGCGTGTGTAAGGAGACCCACCCTCCTTGTATGTAATACTAGACCAAGATGGAGGGCCCATCATATGCTCATCATTCAAAACCAAACAACAATCTACTAAACATGCAATACACACACATGCACACACATGCATGTGCACTCTGAGAAGCTGAGGAAAGAAAAGATTCAGCAACGCAAAAAGAAGAAAACAAAGCACTTAGAACCAAAGAAGAGTAATTTCAAATAGATGCATGATGAGAAATGAGAAATATTTAGAGTGCATCTACTTTGTTTACTTAATAAAATTCAAGGCAACATGACCCATAAAAAATAGGAAATGAAAGATGAGAAGGTAAGACAGCCAAATGATACGAAAATGTTAAGTGGCTAAAACAAGCAGGAATAGAAAGGCAGCTGGGTGACTGCATGGGAAAGGGGACTGTAGGGAAAGATTTTATTGAAGCTGAATAGAAAATAGAAATAATACCATAGTTAAAGTAGTGAAGAACAGAACTGACCCTCCTTAATATTTTATCATGGTGAAGTTTAGCTTAAGTTTTCCAGAATAAAGAGGAAGGAAGGAGACAAACAGGAAGATAAAAAGATGCTTACTATGGAGGACAAATGATTAGAAGCCAGCAATCAACTATATATAATAAAGGGAACTTTCCTGAGATAAAAAAGTGCCCTAACACTATAGGCCGACATGGCTGACTATATACTGTGCAAAATCCCAGCACCTAGATATGTCCAATCATACTGTTTAGATTTTTAAGGACAAACATGCTTAATTACAAGCACACTAAAAAAAATGATGCCTATGAAATAGAAATGGCCCTGACCATAAAAATTCTCTTCTGTAATACAAAAAGAAAAAAGAATAGATGACATGCAAACAGTAATATCCTTACATTTCAGGCAAAATATCTATTACTCAAAAATTCTGTATTCAGCATGTTGTAATTTATGCATAATGGTACCTAATGGACATCCTTAGATATTCCAGGGCTCAGAAATACCATCTATCTTATTTTAAGATATACTCCTACAACCAAGATGTGAATCACACTTGGGGAAATCATGGCAGGAAAAACATGGTTGATAGCACTGAAAACATTTAAATATTAATTAGTCCAAAAATGTCATAAATATGTTTAGAAAGTAGAATATAGTTACCATAAATGGATCTTGAAGAGAAGATACATATTGTAAAGAACAATTTGGCAATAATACCTGAACCTTAAATTTCAGTATGCCAAATATATCAAAAAATTTGTAAAGGAGACTTGGAAGAAAAGGAAGGGACAATAGGCTAATTATCTGTTACATATGGGATAATATTTTATTATTGATACTGAAGATTAGCAATAAATGTTCAAATATTTTAAAGTGATACATGTACTAACATAATTTAAAACAGCCTGTGTTTCTCCTAATTACTGAAAAAGAAAAAAATACTACTAAAAATATCATGTAGAAAATGATAGAAAATAAATGAAATAGAATATAACCCAACAATCGAAAAATCAAAACAAAACTGTTGAAGTTAAATGATGCCCATGAAAGTAAACAGGACAAACTCTTTTTGCAGAGCCCAGCTAAGTTCATATGTAAGATGAAAGAAATCCATCTATGTTTAGCATATAAGAGATGCATCTAAGATACAGTGATTCCAACAGGCTAACGTTAAAATCATGGGCAAATATTCATCAGGAAAATGTATTCAACATTCTCTAAGGTTCAAAATGTTAATATCGTGCTAAGCAGAATTCAAAGGAGACATTAAATAAAACAGAGACTCTTCTTTGTTTTTAATTGGTTAAAGCACAATCAATAACAAGATAAAAGTCTTGAAACTTTTTATGATGAAAAATATCACCAACATGTATTAAAAATAGCTCTAAATGTGATCCAAATTACCTGAAAAAACAAAATTGTGAGGAATTCTGATGCATTTCAAGATTTAGTAAGTGATTAGTAAATAAGAATATGTAAATAAGAATATGGAGGAATGAAACAAAACAGTTAATAATGCTGGGCTTATATAATTTGTGTAATTTAAATTCATGCAAAATGTGAACATATACTTATTTGCCCAGTTTGAAAAAACTGATTACATGTTAAGCCACAGGAAATGCAAAAGATTCTAAGAGAAAAAAATAATATAATTTTTAATAACTCAGCAGTAAAACCAGAGCTGAATAGTAAAATTCCAAACACATGGAATTTTAAAGCATTCTCACTCATAGATTAAAGTAGAAATAAAAATGTTTGCAATTATGGCTTTCTTAGAAATAATTTAAATGAGAGTCATACTTACAAATCTTAGAGTACATTAAAAATTCATTTAAAGTAACTCATAACATTAATACAGAAGAATTAAAATGAATGAATTTATCACTTGAAATAATAGCTAAGTAAATACATACATATTTCATATATCTATATTTGTATAGATAGATGTATAAATATTTGTAATGATATATGGAAGTCAAGGGGAAGGAATTAATATACAAGTAGAAATTAGTGGATCACAAAAATGATATCAGTAATCAATTCAATAATAAATTTTAAAAATTTATCATGATCATATGATCAAGTAAGATTTATTTGAAAGATGTAAAAATGTTTCAATACTATGATATGTTATTATAATTAATAGCACCAATAGATCAAAGGATAGAGAATATCTATCACCATTGTGATAGATGGCAAAAATTCACTGGATAAAAACTTGTTATTTGTGTTGAGTATTTTTATTCAGTGAAGTAGGAATAGAAAGACACTTACTTAACTCTTTAAAACCTATCTTAATTCAGTAGCAAAATTAAACTCAGTGTTCAAATATTAAAACTGGAAAAAACAATAATGCCCAACATCACCACTATCATGTAACATTGTTCTAGATATTCTCATAAATCCAGAAAGATAATGAAATAAACAAGAAACATATATAGTTGACCCCTGACCCCTGAACAACAAAGGTTGGAATGCATGGTTCCACTTACATGTGGATTTTTTTCCCAATAAATACAGTACAGTATTGTAAGTGCAGTTTTTCTCAGTAACATTTTCTTTCCTCTAACTTACTGCATTGTTCAAGGGTCAACTGCATTACCATTAATTGTGGATGATACATCTGACCTAACTGATCAAAAAGTCATTGAAAACAATAATAGCACTTAAAAGGAAATTACATAATTCATTCAATATATTCAATATAATGAGTAGTCAGAAAAAATATACATATATGCATATAAATCTACATATACATACATACATATATACACATATTGGCTAATTCCATATATACATCACAGTTTATATTAATATTGATATTCTTATTAGTTAATAATAAATGCCCATTCATATTAGCAACCAAAAATATTGAATATCTAGCAAATAATGTAACAATGACCATTCCAGTGTTCTCTAAACAAAACTTAAAAATAATAATTGAGGTAGCTGAAAGGAAACAATAAAAATAAAAAACATAGTCTCAGAAGAGAAAACTCAATACTGTAAATATATTAATTATCCTATCATTTATAAACTCAATGTAATTACAGTGTGTCATAAATTTTCCTTTTATTATATGTGCAAAAAGATTATAAACATTGTCTCTAGAATAATCAAGTAATTTTGGAAAAGAAAAATGAGAGAGGGTTACTTTGCCAGATGACATTTTAAAATAAAGATACATTTGTTTTAATCATGTGCTGTGGTTTAAGAGTAGACAGACTCAAAGGAGGAAAATGTTGCAGTATATATATATATATGGAAGATGTAAGAGGTTAGTATGTAGAATTTTACATATCATTAATGTAAAAATGAATGTCTTAATAGAAAAATTAACAAAGAACATTAACAGATTTACAGAAAAATGTAACTCAACTGAGAAGTAAAAATATGTTGAACCTAACAATCAAGGAATTGAAAATTTATGAATTCTATAATACTTTATTTTGTCAAATTGGCAATTAAAAAAAGACAGTACAGTAAGCTATGGTGATAGAATTCAGCGTGAACTTTGGTAGAATTTGTTAGGAATAGTTGGGCAACATACATCAAAAAATTTAAACATTACCTATGTTGCTGGCTAAGTAATTGTGTTTCTAGAAACTTACCTGAAAGAAGTAATCAGAAACATGGCCTGAACATAGTTTTAAGATGAATTAAACATTTGAAAGCTAAAACATTAAGGCTATGCAATTATTATGACTGAATATAAATGGATTTTATAGGAGAAAATTTGCATTTTAGTGCAATTTAAATTTCTTTTAAGAGCACTTCGGAAAAACAGGTTGGTACTTATATAAAACAGAATACTATAGCCACTGAAAAATCATACTCTTAGAAGATTATTTATAAAAGAAACACTTATGAAATATATTTGCTTAAAGAGAGTAAGATCCATACAATAAATTATTTTACAATAAACTATTTGCTCAGGAAAATAATGTAAAAGTATTTATTGACAAAACTGTTAAATATGATTATATTTGCTTTTTGAATTAGAAAGGAAGCTACTTTCTGTTCCAAGTAACGGAGTCAATATTATTTCATTGATAATGTTGAAAATTGGAAAAACATATGCTCAAACATTTAAAAAATGATATATAAAATTATCTAAAGCTTAGCTAAAATGTTTTTTTTTTAAATTGTACTCTTCTTGCTTTCCCAGGACTTCCACAAGAATGTATTGCTTTTGTTGCCAGAATAAGTGTTAGTTATAAAATCTGAGTGACCTGAGACAGAATAAAAATTAATCCTAATTGCTAGTGTTATTTTTTGTCAAGTACTGTTCAAGGAGTTTGCATGCTTGCTCTTATTTAATCCTCAAAACAAATTTATTTGATAAGAATTATCATCACCCTATTTTATGCGACTGAAAAAAAATCAAAGTTTAGAGAGATTACGTAATTTTCTCCAGGAGACACCAATCATAAGTGATGGAACTGGAGATCAAACCCCATGACTAGCTTCCTACATGGTATCAAATTTGTCCTTCCCCCCAGATAATTTAACTTTAGAAATACTGAGACAGTCCTATTTAATTGACTATTTAATGTAGATAAGAGAAAGGCCTTAATCTTCAATTACAAAAGCCTCATTCATTTAAAAAAGCCAAAGCCAAAAATAAAAAAAATCCCCACAAGATGGGGAAAAGTTATTGAATATTTTCAGGAAATGACATTGTTATTTATTCATGAAGGTCCAGACTAAAAGTTTCTCATATAGTAGATTTCCTCAAGAGACCTGTTTTTTGTTGAACGATAAGAATATTTGGGAATGAATTTATTAATTGACTTAAAGTAAAATATTTCTCATGTGCTTAAAATCAGTTTGTCCTTTAAGAATGTTAATAATTTCACTATAATTTTTCTAGAATTTGTAATACTCTGTCCATGAAGAAAGAATATGCTAGAAAGTTTAATCTCAGTCTAGACTCTATATAAAATTCCAAGTGGTCTGAATTGTTTAAGAATGACTTTATGAAATGTTACCTAAGATATAATAACTGACAAGTGAAACTGTGTGAGTAAAAGGGTGTTTGTTCTAAATGCCATTTTAAATGCCATGTGTGCGGTAGTTTCTTCTACTAAAATAAATTGGGAACTTGTTTTAATTTGGATGCAGCATGGAGTTCTCTGTTCTGTACCCCTCCTGCACTCTATTCTTTATCCAAGCATTGGATTCATTTAGATAAGCCAAATTAACAATTTCAGAAGTGAGTGGGTACATGTGAATTCCTTGAGAACAAGATCTCTTGTGTCTTACTCATCTTTGTATTTCAATACCTACCAATGGCTTGGCATCCAGTACTCAGTATTTTTTCTCTAAATTAAATTTAACTGACACAAAACTCATGCCAATTTTTTTAATGTCCGTATCACTACCTTATCCTTTACTGGAATCAAACTACAGAGAATACTTCTCAAAAGACATTGCTTATAAACTGACCACTTGGTAGGGAACAAGCTTACAAATGAGTGTAGGAATGATTCATAGACAGGAACAAGGAGGAAATGGGAACAGAACCTAAACTCTTCTAAGATTTAAGAATTTTCATGATAATGTAACACTCTATGATAATAATTTTGCTATTGCTGTGTTTTTAATCTGGGTAACTCAGAAATTGGAGAGAACTTATTCTGTCAAATTATGATCAATACCAAAAAACTCAAAAAGAGTTTTTTTAAGTCTTTTTTGTTTCTCAAAAGATTATAGACATTTTGATCCAATTTGTAGATGTTCATTTATTGGAACATTGAAGGAAAGTTTTCTAAAGATCATTAAGATTATAGGCTTCAATGAGCTTATGAATTCAATTTAAGTTTGAATGTATTTCTCTTTGCTTTTGGAATATATTATGTAAACACTGCTTTGTGAAAAAAATGGTCAGTGGTGTGTTTATATTGAAAATAATTCATTATATTTATTGAAATCCTATCTTCTATAATGGCAATATCCTTGGTTGGGGGAGGAGGATGGAGATAGTACTCATTAGATACTTTTCTTCGTTTATGAGCCAGACAGTATATTAGTTTTATCCAGTTGCCATCTGCCATCCATCTTATTATATACAGTATGCCTAAGGAACTCACTCCATATAAGGTTCTAGAAGATAAAGGTAGACCATATTGTATTTATATTTGTAAATACTGTGTGCATTAAATTACAAATATTTATGTGCCATTAAGGTTGGAATAAAGGAAATACAGAGTTAAAACAACATGTCTTTCTTGCTCAAAACTGGGGGTTGAGGATAAAGTTTGGCTAGAAGTGTGGTTCATTTCTGTATACAGTTGCATTTGTCATAACTATTTGAATGTGTCACTTTATTTTCCACTTTGCTGCATACAACTTGCAAAGTAATAACAAAGAATTGCTCTATAAATTGAGTTGATTTAAAAGAGTGCACTGTTAAAACATGCATGATGTAAACTCAATGATTCAATAGATCTAATGAGGATACACACTTAATCAATTTTTTAAACATTTAAAGCATCAATTTTTTATTATGTGAAATGATGTAATGATATTAGTTAAAGCAATAGATTCTTTAAACACTGTTGGCACATAGTTTTGAAATGGGACAAACAAAATTGGTTAATATTTTACAGTTGTGTGCTTTCAATCATACATGGGAATATTAGATTTCATTATATAATATTTGCTCCAAAAAATCCATTTCAAAGAAACCATGTATGTATTTTTAAAAAATAACAAGAGTGAAAAATAAGCCCTAATTCAAAACATTCAAAAAATTTTTTGCTCAAAAGAATGATGTAGACTCATAAGAAAACTCTTATTCAGTTTGAAATTTTAAAAGTGAAAAGTTCACCATTAAATGTTTATTGACAAATTATTATAAATCTTTACAGAGGCAAGATAAGGTCATTTTAATGGTTCTGTTGGGATTGAGTGGATTACAACAGTGCTATTATAAAATGACAAAGGGGTGTGTGTGTGTGTGTGTGTGTGTGTGTGTGTGCACACACGTGTGAATGTGCATATATACATGCAACATGGCACTCAATAAAAAAATCAAAGGAAATGAGCCAGAAACTTCTCACGTTCTGCTGGCATCTGTGGAGTGTCGCCATATGAAAGCCATATGACTGCTGGCAGACTGGCATGTCGGCTCAGGCGTGTGAAACTTGACCGTACTGAGCTGGGGGTTTATCAGTTTATCACAGGAATATTGATACAACTTTAACTGCACTCTTTTTGTGTTGAAAAATAAAAGGACATTTTATCCCTTCCCAATGACTGTAATACCAATCCCACCCTTTGAAACCATCTCCAAGCAGAATGAAGGCACACATTTTTTTCACTGGAATTTAAAATGAAAACGAACTGCTGAAAACAGCAACAATGTTTTATACAGTAAAATTGGCTTTCCCTCCCATACATCAGCAAGCACTGACCACCATATTCTATTATGAGTCAGAAATGAGTTTTCAAAAGCAAATCATTTTATCATGATTACTATGGTTGGGCTAGAAGGTGGGATCATAAGCCTTCCCCTGAATTGAGTAGAGGAGGCCTATCTTGATGTGGTTTATAGTTTCTGTAAGTGGAACTTCTCGTCAACTGAGTCTTCACTATCCTTGGATGGGAAGAAGATGGTCTCAATTAATACTGTTTGTAGGGTTGAGAGAAGAGGGGGTATGAAGGAAACGGTTTCTACCATCTGTACTGCTCGAAAGGAAATTGCCTTCTGTTGGAATAGTCTTAACTGGTCTGCTCTTTAAAAAGTGCATATTTTGAAATAAAACGTTCTATTTAATCTTCATAACCAGGGAAGAGAGAAGAGGGGGGCATTAATCTATTTTTCAAAGGGTCTACTGTGATATTTCTGATATATTCTGAAATCATAGTGTTCCTGGCTGTTAATAGGATGAAAATGGAGATGACAAAACTCAGGCCTAGTCCTTAACAAAACTACCAAGTCAGCAGGTCGAGCATGATCTTGAGGGACTCCATGTCCCGTCAGCTGGGGCTGCCTTGCCACAGGGGTGTCATGTAAGCATAGCCACTTGGTCTTTCTGCCTTGTTTCCTTGGAGGTTTTTCCAAAGCCCAATCACCAGTGAAGGGCAACCCTCTAATAATGGGGATGTAGGACTGACTGGGTGAATGCTCCAGTCTTCCTGTCCTTAAATGGCACAATACCGCAAAATTATACATTCTCCAAGGTTCCTTAGCTAGTCCCCAGAGATACTGAGTACCAGTTGCTCTGAGCAGTAACTGCATCATCAGCCCTCTGTTTATTGGTTTTTACCATTCCCTGTTTGTCCCCACTACCTTATTACCACTTCCTGGGATTGACTTCAAGTAAACACCCTATACCCAAGACTTTTTCTAAGGCTTTGCCTTTGGGAGAACCCAGACCAAGACGGAAAGTGTGTCTTGGGTGTTCCATTCCCTTTTATATGCTCTTTGGGAGTGTATATCACCAAATGTGATTTGCATCCTTGACCAACATGAATTTCAGCTCTCTGTCCTGCTATCTTTAATCATCCCCAAGCTCTGCACTTTGCCAAATTCTTTCACACTTCATAGAAACCTTTCAATCTTGCTTCTGTTTAATTCCCCTAGGGATCCTGAACTCAATGGACAGAAGGTTCTTTAAGTATGTCCTCAGATGGTATTGACAGACTATTTGATTTATGACACTTGATACATCACACTGATTAAACCCAAAGTCTACCAAACAAGCAAGGAGTCCATTGGTGGGAATTTGGGTTCCCTCCAACTCCTGTCAAAGAGGCTGACACCAACATTGCTGTCATGGGGAACTTGCCCTGCCAACACCCTTCTGCAAGAAACAAATCCTCAAATGTGTGAGTCAAATGGGAAACTGGAGAGCATATGAAATGCATGATTCAAGTATCATTGTGTGAGTTATGTTTATTCAAGAAAATCTTGCTAGAATTATTGACTAGAGCACCTGATAAAGGAAAATACAAATTTATGAACTTGGCCAAGGCATGATTCTACTCACTATAGAAAAGTTTATGTGCTTTACAAAACGTTGCCCTTTTTATGGCACTCTTTACACTATAAATGCACAATATACAGTTTCCTATAGTTATTTCTCCTACAACTGATGGCTCCTTGAGGGTGTGGGATCATCTCATCTTTTTATTTCTATTACCTAATCTCTTGCTTAGTTAGACATTCGGCAAACATTTGTGGAAATGAACATGTGAAATACCTAAACACTTCTGTTATTTATATAGCACTAACTACTTAGCAAATTCTGTTTAGGGTTGGATGAGTGATCTCACAGTAAAATTTAAAATGGTATTAGATGGTACTGTCAGCTGAAGATCACTGAGAAATAACCCATCATTTTTTGGGCTGGAATAAAGACAGGTTAAGTATCACGTAATTGTCAGGAGCACTGGCTTGGGAGCCAGTCAGACATTGGCTTCAATACTGGTTCTGCCATTTAAGAGCTGGGTGACCTTTTAAAATACACCTAACATCTCCAAGTCTCATCTTTAAAATGGGATGATAATAATAATACTTATTCCACATTTTTTTTTGGTAAAAGTGAGAGACAGCATGTAAAGTCCTTAGCACATATGCACCCTTAATCTGTGCTAATTGGTCACTGCCATTACTGTTTCATCATTGTTATTTAATTTCCCTGGCATCACACAGCTGGTGAGTGACAGCCTAGGACAAGAGTCTGGCTTACTAATTTTCAAACCAGCATTCTCTTCATTGTAAAACATTGGGCCAAAAAAAAATCTCTGAAATTACAGTCTTAGTTGATAAGAACACAAGATTTGGTATAGTGGCATTTTTCTGAGACACAACTATGGCCTAAAGTGTCCTCTGACTGATTTAGTCCATTAAGAGACCCAAAGACTACTAAGAGAGGTGAATGACAACCTTTAGGGCTCTACTTGGAGGCTCAGTTAACCAGTTTGTATCATTTACTCCTATAATGAGGTCACTAAATGTCTCTTCCCTTAAGAAAGTACTAGTCTAAATGATGTCCTTGGGAAGACAGAAAAAGTACAGTTGGCCCAGCTGCTTGTGGGCCAGCCACAGGCGTTGTATTACATGGCGACAAGCTGATTCAGCAACTGTAATATGGCAGCGATTTGTGCCACTATCTCGTAATGAATTGCACAAGACTCAGGATCTGCTAACATCAGAGCCAAGCCTCACTTTGCTGTTTGCCCTGCTGAGAAGAAGGTAATCTTGTCTCACTCTGAGCTAGATTTTAGTTTTTTTCTATCTGAATTATGGTTTGCTGATGGCCTAAGATCTGAGGCTGGAGCAGTTAAGGTCTGTTATGATGATGAAATATTAATCTAGAAATCCAGAGTCAAGCAGTTAAAATAATGTCAAATACTTGACAGATCAAATATTTTAAAAGTGTATCTGTGACAGTGGGTCTCAACCTGCCTGCCTATTAGAATCAGGAGGGGACCCATTGAAACTCCTGGTGTCCAGGCCCTACTCGGACCCATTCAATCAGAATCTGTTGATGTTACCCTGTTAAAGCTCCCTGATGTGTGTACTCAGGGCTCAGAACCACTGCTCCAGGAGAACTTTCCACTGCCTTTCTGACCACTGCCATTCTAGGGGACAGGAAGCTGAAATAGTGTGACTCTGGGGAGCTCCACCTCAAATCTGACTCTATGTTACTCAAAATCTGGGCTAAGAGATTCTGATTTGCTTTGGCAGGTGAGTTTCAGCAATCAGAGAAGAATCCAGGCCAAGAGGACTTTTAATTAATTAATTAATTTTTAGAAAAGCAAAGCCATCTGTATTCTCAGTGCTCACAGCTGTAAAGCACTTGGAGTTACAAAACCTTCCATGCACAATGACGATTTTGACTTGGATTGCAGAATTTTATGTACCAGAAACACACTGGATATAGCCTGGTACTTTTTTTTTAAAAGATGCCATCAAGAATAATTATATAAACGCAAAATATCTTTGGAACCTTTTGGCCCAACCCCCGTTTCTCTCTGGCAATAAGATGCTCTTGCACTACCCACAGCGGAAACAGTAAGGACACCTGGTTGTTTAGCTCATTCTCTTCTAAGCTATACATAATAATGGGGCCACCCTATTTGTGTATATTTACCCATTCCTTCCTCTGAATAGCTTCAAGGACTTTATGTCTCCAGATTGATGAGTCTCTGTCCACTATTGTGAAGCCCAGCAAATGCCTGTTGACTATGATTGGTCTAAATCTCTGTATTAAAAAAAAAAAATACAGGTTTTGTGAGTAAACCCATTCAGAAAGATACCTCCTTTTGGAAGAAAGATGAAGTCATATTGCAACAAAAATCTGCCTCTAAAAAAGCTATTTCTAAAAAATCTGTTCAACATGTATCAAAGAATCAAATTACACCCATCTGGAGAGATGCATGTGGAAAAAAACTGCATTAAACAGCAAACCGCATCTATAGCGCTTCTTGCAGCAAACAAAGAAATGCTGAGTGTATCAACAAGCAGGGTCTCTGTTGATTAAAAAGTACTTACAGGAAGAGGACAAATCAAGCTCTTGGCCTTTTGGATCTTTTCATAAGGTGAGGATGGTGGTGAGGGGAGGGGGTGGCTCTACATTTTAAGTAATTCATACAGGAAAAAAATAATTGTCAGCGGCCTGTGGATGGCTTTGAGTGAGAGCAGATTCCATGCAGAAATGATCTATAGGCCAGGGATTACACCCCTTTTGGCTCACACAAGGACTGATTGCATGGCTCACAGCTGGAGCTAATCCAGATATCTGTTTAATTAAATAGGAGCTGTCATTCTGTTGCATTACATCAAAGCCCAGGAAGGTGACATGGAGGTGAGATGGCAAATGTAAATTTTTAGTCCTTCGTTTCTTATAGAGTGAAGATATACAAGTTCTGGTTTTCAGCACGGTTTGTTTGTGAGAGAAGAATAGAAATAGAGTTGAGATGTCTGTGACTGTTTCAGTTTCCCATCAGGATCAGCCTTCCTACAATCACATATCTTACTGGGGCAGGATGTTTAATAGGGTAAATCTAAAAAGATACCAGTGAAGCAGTATGTTCCTTCAAGAAAAGAAATATCCACAGAGTGCCTCCTATAGACAAGGCATTATAGGAAACATAATGGGCCCATCCAACAATAAGATTTGCTTAGACAGAATACTGTAGAGGGACTGTGTACACGGTTGAACAATCTTGGGTGCCAGAAGGTTTATTTTACTTGCTATTTGGAGTTCAGATATTTATCAGACCCAGTACCTTAATGAATGTGTTTATGTTTAAATTTAAACAAACAAAAGGTGATTTAATTAAGAGAATGAAATCAACATTCTAAAATAAGGACTATATACAGTAAATAAATTAGCTTTGACATGATACAGATACATCAAATATATCAAAAAGAAACTTATAAATATGATTCTGATTTTAATTATCTTCCCATGGAGTGATTATAAAAACCTCTTCGGCTATAGTTAAGAGAAACCTTTTTGTGAGAGAAATTTCTCTAAGAGGCTTTTCCAATCCTTTTGTTGTTCACAGTCCCCCATTTCCATTCCATATATAGGTATTCTGTACCGTTTGTAATGGAATCATCACTTCCCTATAAAAGGTGTTTATTAGTAGCTTGAGAAAATTTTCAGAATCTGTCTTCATTTGCTCAAATTTCCGACTCTAAGTACAGTCTTTGTGAACGCTACTAACAGCGGATTTGTGCAATGGTTGTGATTTAGAGGGTTTCCTTTCCTTTAATGTTCTCTGCAAAATGGCTCCTCCATTGGATTGCCCCATCTATGGGTCTCCCTGTTTGCACAACACTGTAGCTATTTGTTTTTTTTTCCTCTAATCTGAAAGTTGTAATCACACTACACTAACAATGAGCAGAAAATTTTCTTCTTCCTGGTTTTATTGGGGAAAAAAAAACCACCACAAAAGCCAGGTTAAATCAGCCCCTGACAAAACCCACAGTCATGTGGCAGTTCTTGGAGAAATGATTATCTGCTATCTACCTCTCTGGGTAGTTGAGAGTGTGGCTTCTGAAGCCACAGACCAGGGTTCATTTCTAGGCCCACCATTTACTAGCTGTGTGACCCTGGGCAAGTCATTTAATCTCTTTGAACCTCAGTTTCTTCATTTGTAAAACAGTGGTGATAAGAGTGCCAGTACATGGAAAGAAAAGGATTAAGAGCAGGTCTGATTAAACCTCCTTCAAAGCTGCCTCAAGCAATCCATACCTACCCATATAAAACATACAAATGGTTTTTTATAGTTGAAAGA
Organism: Manis pentadactyla; assembly: GCF_030020395.1. Classification (NCBI taxonomy): domain Eukaryota; kingdom Metazoa; phylum Chordata; class Mammalia; order Pholidota; family Manidae; genus Manis; species Manis pentadactyla. Next base: position 71,905,714 of record NC_080021.1, read on the forward strand.
CAACAGGAGGGGCTATTAGCATCTACTCCCTTCTTACCTAAAAAGGCTTTTAGGAGGATATATGTGATCTATGTAGATTTCTTATCATAAATTGATCTGTAGATTATAGATTTATGAGTTACAGCTTCACTGGAGAATAGAAATTGGTAACTACGATGGACTATGTGATTAACATGGAGCATGTGATTGAGGAGATATACAAATAGGGGCACCCTGAAAATATGCAGCTTCCATGGGCTTACTTATACTTCACACATAATGATTAAATGTTCACTTAAAACTAAAGTATATTTCAGTTCAGAAAAAGGAAGCTCCATCATAGAGTTGCAGGGACCACCCCCATACTGGTGCTCTATCAGATGGAGCCTTTCTCACTTCTTTCCCTGGTTGTTAATATTCTCCATGTTGAGTAAGATTTGTATTTAATATGATTCTCTTTCGATCAATGCATGTCCTTATAGGGTGCTGCAAGGAGTACATGAGTTATATACGAAAAGCTCTTAGAATGGTGTCTAGCACAACGTACCAGGCAAGTGTCAACTATTAACAGTGTTATAGTTTAATGATTTCATAAAACTCTATTGTATAGGTTACTGCATGTGCTGTGTATGAATCCAAGATGCAAATGGCCTCTTTCCACCATAATTTAAATTAAAGAACAAGGCAGATACAACAACAATGACATGAGTAAGTGTTGTAGGAGTGCTCACATTATTTCTTAACCGTCTTAGTTTGGATTATCCCAGGTGCAGACCCAGAGACACAGAAGTGGATGTAAATAGCTTACTTTGGAAGTGATACTAGGAAACTGCAGTAGGGGAATGGAGAGGTGAGACAGGGAAAGCAAACACAGCCATAATGGGTGAGTTATTGAGGAAATTTTCATTGTGAATAATTGGGACTTACTCCTATTATGCAACTCTCAGAACCAGTGTAGCACACGAGCCTCAGAGCTACCCCAACCACAGAAGGAGGCAACTGGTGCATTTATATACCACTTCCTATCAGTCATTGATTGAAGAAGAAGTTAATTGTCTAGTACTTCAGCCTTCCCAAGCAGGGCAGCTTGAGCTCAGAGAAAGCCCTCAGGCAGAGCAGCACAGAAGCTGACAGCTGGCACTTGGCCAGTACCAGGACAACTGTAAGGCTGGAAGGGATGCACACGGGCCATGGACTGACACTGCTCCACTCCGCAACTGCTGGCATTTTGTTCCTGAAAATAGGAGGAGAACCCTCATTAAAAAGTTTAAGACATGATTAAACAAAACTAGGGTAGATGGAACGTAAGTCAGGAGAGTATATATGAAAGTTCTTATAGATTATTGTCTCTGGAAAAAAAATGTTTAAATGTTACACTAAATAAAGACAATGTAAATATTTTATATGTTTTACATTGGCATGAATTGGAAGTCTGTTGAATAGGGACTATCTGGATCTTCATCTGTGGTCTCAATTAACTCTTCATTTTAGTTTATTACTATATAATCAATTATAGGCACAGTTATTTTACCTGAACATCTGGTCTCCCACCCAAATGCTGAAAGCATTTCTGACTTGATGACCTAGGAGTTGTCTCGGCTTCAGGGAGGGATCTGCTTCCTGCCTCCTGAGTCTCACTTCTTAAAGTCGCAGGTCATCCCCCATGTCGTCCGGCTCCCTGGTCCCGCCTCAGGAAGTACCATGATTCAGGCGGCAGTTTCATACATGCTATGCTCCAGAGAAGAACTGTTCTCTCATGAGTTTCATTTTCTCTTATTTGGTTTCATCTTTTCCAATATATCACCACAAAAATATCTTCTTCCCTACCCCCATCTTACATCCCTTTCCTACCCCAAATACCAGTTTTAAGTGTTCATAATTATGCAAAATGGAGCCTGATTTTACAAATATCTTCTATTAAGCACTAAGTGTTGTGGAGAACAAATTGCTGATTCAAATAGAGAAAACAAGTCCTGCTCTCATAACACTTAATATTTATTGGAGAGAGAGCCAATGAACAAACCAAATGTATTTGAAATCCGTATTAAGGGCTATGAAGTAAACAGCTATGGAAACAAGAATTTTTGCTATCTAACCCCATCTGAGTACATGTGCATGGGTTTGTGGAGGTGTCAGAGAGTGTTCTTGGAAAACATTCCTGACTTCTGAGATGTGATCTGAACAATGAATAAAATTTAATTTCCTCTCAGGAAGGAATGCTCCACGGAAAGTACAGAGAGGACAGTATCTTAGATTAGCCTGGTGGATGAAAATGGAGTGACCGGGACATATTCACAAGATATTTAGGAGATTAAGCCTGTAGAAATAAAGACATCCCAAATACTAAGTATATATAGAATAAGAGCCTGAATGGTTTCATACATTATGATATAAGCTGTGTTACATTTATTTCTCAAATTAAATAAAAACTAAGTGAAAACCCCAGACACCTTGCAGCAGGAAGTTTATTATTACATTCTTAGGTTTACCTGGGTCCCTGAAGGACCCTTACACAGGCCAAAAATGAGGTAAACCAGTCAGCCTCATTCAGGTGTGTAATTTGATGGTGTCATGGTGTGGTTTAAGAAATCTAGTACAGCTAGTTCTTGTGTAGGAAGTCCTTAGGAGGTCTTCCCTCCCTACTAAGCTTGGCCACTTAGGCTGTGTCACTCTGAGTGCCTGGAACTTTCAGGTATGTGTACTCCCCCATACTTCTCCAAAGTCCTGCCCATTAACACACGCTTGGCCTGAGTGAATTAGGCACCTGTCCTTGAAGAGATGCAAACACTAACCCAGGCGGCCACTAGGAGTTGGCTGCTTCCCTCTACCAATCTACAAAGCACAAGGGCTTGTTCAGGAACTTCCTTTTACAAAGAGCTTGATTTCCTTTCAGGAAGCCTCTAGTCATTAAAAATATATGAAAACATAAAATGTCTGTTTACTCTCCTTGGAATAGGAAGGATGGAGGAATACTCATTTCTTTCTGAACCTCTACATTTCTACCCTTACTTCCCCCAAAGACAGAAATAGTATTTCCTTGTACTTTTTCTGCAGAAATAATGCAAAACAAACCATAACTTAATTCCCAGGTCACTGAGAATACAATGGATCATGTGCATGTTCAGGTTTTATGGCCTTTTTTGAGGAGTTAATATGTATAAATAAAGTGCCACGGAGTTCAGAGGAAGGAACAATGGCTGCCCCTGGGATGGATTGGTGGGGGGGTCAAAGTGCTAAAAGTATCTTACAAAGGAGTAGGATTTGAGTTTGACTTTGTAGGTTGAACAGATTTCCAGAAGCAGAAGGAGAAGCAAAACAGGCAAGCAGAGAAAAGAAAATGTACAAAGGAACTAAGAAATACTGAGTAATCTATGGCAAGACAGTTAGATGATTTGTGACTGGGATGCAGAATGACAGATGTTCCTAGAAAGTGGGCAGCAACCATGATGTGGAGGGCTTTATAATGGCATACTTAAGAGTTCAGACTTTAGGCAATGGTAAAACATTGTAAATTTTTTTCTATATCTGTTTTTTAATTAGAGGCAAAATCAGATTTGCATTTCTGAGAACTGGCTCTAGGAAAAACATGCAGGATGCATTGGAAGAAAGTAGTACCTGAGTCAAGTAAATCCATTGGCATCTATTTTGCTGTTGTCCTGATGAGACATTTATTCAGCATAGCCTGTGTATGAGAAACTGCACTAGGTACTTAGCATATGCACTAAAGCCTAGTGGATGGGAGCGTGGTGTTGAGTGACTCTAGAGCCAGTTTGCCAAGATTCAAATCCTGACTCCTGCCTTATTAGCTTGGTGACTTTACCTGAGTTACTTAACTTACCTGTGCCACAGCTTCTTCATCTACAAAATGATGATCATAATTTACAGGTATTGAGATTATGTAAAGACTAAATAGAAGAGTACATCTAAAGTGCTGGATAAATTGCACTTATGTTTATCTCTTTTACCTAGTAAGATCCCTTGAGGTGAAAACAATTATTCTCACTTTACAGAAAAGAAAGCTGAGTGTCAAAAGGTTATGTGGTTCACTCAAGTCACAGAGGAGTAAGGAAAAGAGAGAGCTAGTACTTGAATCCAGTTCTTTTTGATTCCAAAGTTCATGATGCTCAGTTATTCTCTCTTTCTGAGGGATCCATTTGAAGCAAGAGTCTGGGAGTGGGAAAGGCTAATGAATATAAGTGACATTTTGAGGATAGAATCTATGGAAAGAGAGATGGCTTCTGAAGTCACTTCAATAATGAAAGGGAGAAAGCCTGAAGTTCAGGAGGTCTTTTGGTAGCATAACATGTTCTCTCGAAACTCCAGGCTGGAGTAGCTTTGCACATAGACTAGTCTGGATATAACAGGGTCACACTGCCTGTATCTAATGCATTTTATCGATCTTGGATTTACATAATTATTAGAGATTACATAATTGCAGGATATAGTACATACTCTTAGCAAGCCCACCTGCAAGGCCTATCCACTTTGACTTCAACAAAATGAAATATTTGTGATTTAGGTCTGGGAAAATCATAAATATTTTTGGAAAGGGTATTATTTCACTGTCTCTCAAAAATGACATAATGTTATTAACATGACAGTCACGATGTGCCCAAGACTGGTAGGCAAGATATTCAGACAGGGAGTTATTATATATTTGCTCACTGGACGCAGCCAGTAGAAGCTGCCACAGTTAGCATAAGACAGCACCCATCAAGATTTGGTTCTAAGCTTTGCATATTCAAAAGCTTAATATTATCAATTTGTCAGATTATAGGAAGTAGATTCTTGCTGACCAAATTCATAAGGAGGAAATAAATTATATACTAAATTTATTGTTTACAATGAGATAGCAGCGTAGGTGATAAATAATACCCAAACTTACATCTCCTGAGTAAGGTGCACTTAGGAGATCAAATTACATATATAAAATATTGCTTTATAATCCTAGAATTAGAAAGTATAGCATAATCTTAGAATTAGAGAGGAAAGTATAAATTTTTCTGGATAAATGACTCTTCTTTGCTCTAAAGGAGCTCTACTTCTGCCTCAGACCATGCTGGAATCATATTGGGTTAGGGCTGGGAAGCTGGGAGAACAGTTAGAAAGCATTAGAGTAACACAGATGAGAAATAGCTTGAATAAGAATCTACTCTCAGGGAGGAAGAAGGGCAGATTTGAGTGATGTTAAGAAGTAGACAGTAAAATATAGAGATGGATTACATGTTGGAGGTGAGGCAAAAAGAGAAGTTGAGGATGATTTTTAGATTTCTCGCTTTGGTCTTGTCAAATTCGGACTAACCGTGAGACTGCCACACAGAGGAAACTGATAGGCACCTAGAGAGACAGATTTGCAAATCATCACTGTGTCCATCTCTCTTTGTAAGGATGAAATTTCCCAAGAAGTGTGTATAGACTGCGAGGAGCAGAAGGTAATGTGTAGAACTTCATGGCACACCAACATCTAAGGGACAGATTGGAGAAGAGGAATCCATAAAAGAGACTAAGAAAAGGATGGCCAGCAAGACAGAAGAAAAATCAGGGAGGAATAATGCCACATAAGTCAAACTGGGAAGAGTTTTCAATAATGAGTTTTCTTTAAAAACTCTTAAAAAAAGTTTTCTTTTAAAGCCAAATGCCACAAAGTGGGCAACCAAGGAAAGGGCCAAAGAGGTGTTTATTGTATGTAACAACTAAGAGGTCTCAGTTGTTTTTTGAGTGGTGAGGCCAGAAGTCAGACTGCAATGAGGGGAAAGGTGAGTGGAGTAAAGAAGTCTAGCTGTCCAGACTGGCTGTGAAAATAAGGTCAGGTAGTTAGTTTGGGGTTCCAAGATGGGCTTTATAAGATGGTCAGGTTTGAGCATGTTGATTTGCTGATGAGAAAAATGCTAGCAGAAAGATATTGAATGTATAAGAACAGAAAGGACATAATTGATAAAATAAGGAGCAATCCTTATCTTATTATTAGAATGGAAACTTTTTCTAAAAGATAACTATTGTATTTAGTATTGAGTATATGATATTTTCTATTTCTGAGAGTGACATTTGCAGATTCATCAAATTCAGCAAAACTTCTATTTGGTTTCTGATTACAAGGAGGCGTTTCTACCTCTTACTAACATATCTTATTGGCTGTGCACTAGGAAGGTAGTGATGTTGACAGAACAGCATAAAGAAAATTTCTGCTCCAACTTCATGACTTGTTGAAGGAACATCAGGCTAAGGGTAATACTCACAGAGACAGGACAGACAGGACCTATGAGTGATATTAATGACTAATGTCAACTATTGTTTATTGGTTTGCAAACTCTGGGTGGATTCTAGACAGTATGCTATATGCTGGAGAAAAATGGTGAGCAAAACCGTTATGGCCTCTACTCTCCAGAGCACAGTCTGATGCTGGGGATCAAGACGAACCAAGTATTGTTTAATGTAAAATGTTCTGATAGAGCATTTCCCTTGAGAAGGTCATTTTAGCTGTATATCACTCAAGAGTGATGAAAATTTAATTAACAAAAATGGATGTGGGCAACCCATTTCTGGGAGAGAGAATAGTGTGTGCCACAGCGGCTCCAGAGTAACAGGCATCTGTTACCATCTTACTGATAGCTTCTTTTTTTCCATTAATTTTCCCTTTACCTATCCATTTGTTTTATTTGGAGGACAGGTGAGGAGAGGTGATTTTAGTGTTGAGCTTGATGAGCCAAGAGACAACTAGTGACAAAACAAATGTGCCTAAAATTCCACAGCTTTAGGGAAGACAGTGTGAGATGGTAAACTATAGTTAGTTAATGCTTGTTGATTTTCTTATAGCAAAGGTCATTAAGTCCCAAATGTAAAATTTAAAAGGAAAGAAAACAAGACATGAATAACACTATTTCTGTAAATCACTTTGTGCCCATTTATTATTTTATTCTGATACATTATCATACTGATTTTTCTCCATGCTAATTTTCCGTTGAGACTTTTTCTTCCTTCCCTGCATCCCTCCTTGTTTTTCTGCTTTATTGTATGTAATGAGAATAAAAGAAGGCAAATATGTTGTGATCTAAATTCCATATGTTTAATTTCTAATTGTACAATGTGTACACGGGGGGCAAAGTAAGTGAATTCAGACAAAAGGAATAAACATACTTTTGAATAGATGAAGTTTCAGTGTAGAAAGTCATGGGTTGCTGCATAACTTCTTTAGCAACAAAACATGAAACTGTAAAAGTTAGTACTGAAGGTTATTAACAGTAGTCCTGAACCTGAATTAAAAATTTCAGGGGTAGGAAAGGAGGAGGTGTGCATAAAACTAATTTAATCAGATGTAATTAGATTGACTGGTTTCCAAGCCTAATTTGGACATGTAAATATAAAACATGAAATATAAATCTAATATGCATCTAAAATATAAATAAAAGAAGAATATTACAACACTGTCTGAATTCATTCAAAAACATTTATTGAATATCCACTCAATGTCTGTCTTGGTACTGGGATTGTAGCAGGTAAGACACAATTCCTGCCCTCATGAAATTTACATTCTAGTCTGAATACTATTTTTGTGGAAAAACCTTGTTTTGATGTGTCGAATGGTACAATATGCTGGTTTTCTGAAATAACTTTTTTCAATACTTCAAAAATGCTTAAACATTTAAATATTTTAAATAATGCAAAATATGCATTTCCTTTCTTAAATATATGGTCAATCAGATGGGAAGATTTTTAAAACACATGCTTGTGTGTGTCTAAAGATAGAAGAGAATTGACAAGAGAATTATTTGGAGAGGTAATGAAGAGTTAAAAAAAGAAGGCAGAGAATGCCTTCGAGAAATAGAAAAATCACTACCATGGAAATGGCTTACCAGGATATACTGTCCTTAGTAGTTTTCCAAGTTCATCAATTCAACATTTTCTTTCTGATTTTAGTTCTTAAATTTGTGCTGGATTTTTGGTTAAATCCAAGAAGTGTTAAACTCTAAGGGAATTTTATGATTACAGGTAATATTAAAGTTACCTTTTTATAAAATAAGCATTAAGGTTATAATTAGAATATCCTATTTATCTAAGCAATAATGAAGCTTCTTTAGTGTAGTCTTCTGGTTTGTTGAAGTAACACATCTTTTTAACCCACCATGAAAAGGTGTTATATGTCTTACTTGACATTTTCTTCCTATTTCCAAACCACTCATATTTTTTGGGGAAAAAAAAAGCATTGCAAAAATGTGTGTCACTTCATTAGAGGGGAATTGTTTTGTGCACACCAAAACAAAGATTTCAGAATGAGAAAGACCTGAAATGTGAAATAATGCCTGTACAGTTTAGAAAGTGAGAACACCGGCTAGGGAAATTATCTCAAACACTGGGCTTAGCAAAATCCCTGATGCATTGTGCAAGCTCGCAAAATGAAAAATAACAAATGTGGATAATTCACAAATTCACAGTAACTCTATGGTATTTTCACACCCAGAATCTGATAAACTACACAGGAATTTAGAAGTACATTTAGAAAGGAAAATACAAGTCAAATGTATTTCCCTCAATGTCTGTTCACACTTACTGATGTCGGTCAAGATCTTTTCTCTCTTAAGAAAGTTAAGCGGATTAATTATTTTGTTTATATTACTTATAAAAACTAAACATGATCTTATTAATTACATTTTAGTTGTTTTAAATGATTAAATCCTAAACATGGTTATTTTCAAGGAAAGAAAAACTGGAAATAAACCTGGTCTACTTTGAGAAAAGAGGTAACTGCTATTCTTCCTGAAGAGGCAGTTGATCAGCCGCTGGTCTGCTTATTCAATTGAACAGATTAACAGAATTAACTAAAAGGTAATGTTTATCATCTGTCTAGTTTAGCACTAGGTAAATAATCTAGCCAAAATGGCCTTTGAAAACAAACAGGCCAGCGATCCATTCCATGACCTGCAGGGTTATTTGGCCCCATGCAGTATACTGTTAGGAGAGCCAGGGGAGGTTACTCTAAGAAGTAGAGCTGGAGGTGAAAGACCATGACTTACCTATGCAGAATCAGGCGCTTTGTCATTTTAATAGCTCACTAATTCTGAAAAGTTTCAACACTTATGGCCTTGGAGCTTAATTACTCTCATTTATCTTCCTAATAAATGATGCCACAGTTTAGAATGCAAGAGATATGCTCATGGTAAGTCAATAAATGAATTTGGGGGCATGATTGTACTGGAACACCAGATCTATGCATGACTTAGATTGCCCTGATGCCAAAATAGTCAGAAAGTGAAACATGCAACCCAGAAATCACTATATCTGTCTCTGATGTTGTGGATAAAATGAGACTTCCTGTGGCCAGGATTCTCACCTGGCCCGGGTTGACTAGCTCACTGCACACCTGTGGGCAATACATGGCTGTTGACCCTATATAAAGAGTTCTGCCCAGTGCTCTGGGCATGACTCGGTGTCAGGGCTGCAAAGCTGCAGGAGAGCAGAGCAGAGTCTGGAGTGGTGGCAGCACCGAGGACAGAAGCCCAGAGGACAGCTGTGCAGGATGACTGTGCAGACAGAGGGGCCCAGAAGATGGTTGTGTGGACAGAGGGGCCCACTGGCTTGCTGCATGCAGACTCACTCTGAGTGAATGGGATTCTAATGACTGACCTGCCACCTGGAAATAAAGTTGGGTATAACGCTTTCACCCCAAGAATGTTTTGCTGTCAATTTCTTTGGTCACATTGAATCCATTGCACACTTGTCCAGGGCTGAAGCCCATTGGCAAGACAGTTGTTTCAATAGAGTTGACTGAGACTACACCTTTAGGCACAATGTAATTTCAGTACTTAAACATATACACAGATGAATACATGATTCAATCAATGAAATAATTCCAAGAATGAGAGGTGCAGATAGATTTGGGTTTAGCTGTTTGCACTGAAACTTGATAGAACAAATGCAAAAGTTGAAAAGAATTAGCAGTTAATAGAGATCCTAAAATCAAAACTGGATTAGGCGAAAAGTCCAAGGAGCAAGAAAGATTCACTCTGCTTGGAAATGCAACCTGGTGTTACAAAATAGGGCAATATTCAATACTTTATAAACTGTGATGCCTTACTCCTCCTTAAAAACTATTAGTTCATTAAAATGGTAGTGAAATATTAAAACACATTAAAATTAAACCCACAGTGCAGACATCTTCTTCACAGATATTTGTTTTTCTCTTAATTATGTTTCTATTTTTAGTTACTAAAGAAAGATGCATTTACATATGGTGAGCGTTAGTTAATTTGAAGTGATTAGCTTCAGTCCTCTCATTAAAGTTCCTTGGATGATCTCTTACCTAGCTTACCCTACCAAATCTAAAGTTTGTTCAGGTGTCAAAAGTTAAGAATTTCCAAAGCAAGTAAACAGCCTCATGAGCTGTCACTAAAATACAACCAGCCAGAAGCCTCATGTGTTCTACACAGAGACTGGAGGAGAAAAATAGTAAACAGAGGCTGGACAGTGAGAAGGATGGAAACATATTGCAAAAAGGCCCACCAGAGAATAGTGCTTGGTAGCATTTAACTGAGCTCTGCAAACCCAAATTCTAGCACAGCCTGGAATATTTAGGTGGTGGCAAATAGTAGTTACATTTAGTAACCATTTTCTCTATTCATCACTTCTCTAAGAGCTTTGTATTAACTCATTTTATCTTTACCACCACTCCCTTAGGCAGGGACTCTTACTATCCCCACTCTATAGGTAAAAAGATTGAGGGAAAAAGGATGCAGTCTTTTGTCCAAGGCAGCACAACTAGTAAGTGGCAGAGCCGGGTTTAGTAACCAGGAATCAGTGATACCCCTTACATGGTGATTCACTGAAAGGGAAGGTTTTCTGCATAGCAAGTTGGGGTTGGAAAAGCAAGGAAGCATTCAAAAGGGTTTGTATCTGGGCATCTGCAAATTTTGTCCACATTCTGCCCATTCAATTCCATAATATTTACTAGGCACCAACTGAATGTAAGGGATACTATACTAGGTATAGAGGACACAAAAATGAATCATTTGATAGATTGTACTTTTAGAGTTCACAGTCTAAGTTTTTGAGTAAATTTAGGAGGCTATGGCAAATAAAAATCATAAGGTTAAGAAAAACAATAGCTGCCAATGACTGAGTTTCCACTATGAACAAGACATTATACTTGGTACTTAATTTATTTCATGTACTCCTCATAGCAGTGTGAAGGGAGCTTGAATGGTGTTTTTAGCAGGAGGAGTAATACTGCTCTGGAATGCATGACTAAATGTCTGGGAATTCCATGCTCTTAATGAAGTGGGTGGTTCCCAGAAGAAAGCAAATAACAGTGTTGGAAGGGAGGGAACATACACCTACATATCAGATCAGCAAAGGAATAGGCATGTGAGATTTGTTATTCGAATGCACTGGCAGTCTACAGTAGAGAAAATAAAACATGCTGGAGGCAGACTTCACAATAAACTAGTATGGCATAAGCATCAGGGCCTCTTTCTTCTACAAGCCCCCCTTTTAGGGTCTGAAGAGTCCCCCAGCAATTTGTTCCCAAAGTCATGTGATATGCTTTTGTGAACTTTGCCAAAGCAAGCCACGTTAATCACAATCTGTGAAGATTTCATGGAAAGCAAATTCCCCTCCAGGGCTTCACCTACTCCTATGTGCCCTGCAGGGCCGCAGAAATATTATAAAGACAGAGCTTAGGAGAGGTTGAATTAGGAATACATTTAACTTGGGTTTAGTGGGATATGTTTATGTTTTATTTATTTTTTGACCACTTTTGTTTATAATTAACTTTATATTATTCCTACCTGTCCCACTATTGGAAGAACTTTCCAGAACCTTCCTACTGCCCACTGTGCCAAATCATGTGGTGTGATATGAAAGTGTAGGCCCATCATGATACCAATGTGTCTCGGACAAGACAAATTAATGTCATGGCAGATGAATAAGACTTGAAATACATAGAGCAAGGAGCTAGTCTGTGGAAAACACTTCTAAACAACAGATACGTAAAACTAAATATCACAGCATTTGGTTCTCATTATTCCTTAGTCAAAACAGAATTGTTTCTACCTTACAGGAATATTCTCAAACTTAGTGAATACAATTAAAAACATGCCATACATTCTTTTCCTTTTTAAATTAAAAAAAATTTTTTTAATTGAAGTATAGTTGATATATAATGTTTCACTTCAGGTGTACAACATAGTGATTTGACAATTATATACATTATGAAATGCTCACCACCTTAAGTGTAGTCACCATACAAAGTAATTATTATATTATTGACAGTATTCCCTATACTGTACTTTTCATCCCCCTGACTTATGTATTTTGTAACTGCAAGTTTATACTTTTTATACCCTTAAACCTATTTTGCCTATCCCTCCGGCCCCCTCCCCTATGGAAACAGGAGTTTATAGTCTGTATTTATGTGTCTATTTTTGTTTGTTTTGTTTGTTTGGATTCCACATATCACACAAGTCAGAATGGTTAGTATAAAAAAGGCAAGAAATAACAAGTATTGCGAGGATGTGGACAAATGCAAGGATGGTGGGAATGTAAAATGACACAGCCACTATGGAAAACAGTATGGAGGTTCCTCAAAAAATTAAAAATAGAAATACCATATGACTCAGCAATTCCACCTCTGGGTCTTTACCCAAGGAAAACAAAAACACTAATAAGAAAGGATACTGCACTCCTATGTTTATTGTAGCATTATTTACAGTAGCCAAGATTTAAAATAACCTAAATATCCATTGATAGATGAATAATAAAGCCATCATATATACATATATATAAACACACACACACGTTTTAGAGACATACTAGACAGTTAATATGTAACATTAATATATAATACATTAATATATATTAATATATGTAGTTTTATGTATAAATGACATAAATATAAAAATAAACACCAATAAAATAAACATTTAATTATTTTTATGGATGTGAAGTTTGTAGTATTCTGGCAGCTTTTAAAAATATCATTACTTATGTAAACTTTATTAGTTTTTATTAACTTTCTAACTCTAAAATAATAATAATTTATTTATTTAATTTTTAGTTATAATTCATATAACAAAATTGGCCATTTTAGGCATTTTAAAATGTGTAGTTCAGTGGTATTCAGAATATTCAACAATATGTGAAACCACCCCCATTATATAATTCTGGAACATTTCCTTCACCCCTAAAAAGAAGCCCTCTATCTCCAAGTTCCCTCTGCTTAATTCCCTGACAACCACCACTCTATTTTGTGTCATTATGCATTTGCCTGTTCTGGATATTTCATATAAATAAGGTCATATAATATGGACTTCTGTGTCTAAATTCTGTCACAATGTTTTCAAGGTTCATACATGCTGTGGCATGTATCAGTGCATCATTCCTTTTTATGACTGAGTAATAGTTTACTGTGTAGTTGTACCACATTTTGCTTATTCATTGATAGACATTTGTGTTTTTCCATGTTTTAGCTATTAAGAATAGGAGCTATGAACAATTTTGTGTACAAGTTTTTGTGTGAACATATTGTCAGTTGTCTTTCATATATATACCTATGAGTGTCACTGCTTATTTGTAACTGTTTAACTTTTTCAGAACCATGAAATTGTTTTCTGCAATATTTTACAGTTCCACCTAAAAAGTTGTAGGTTTCAGATTTCTCCATGTCCTTGCCAGCACTTGTGATTTTTCTATTTCTAAAATGATAGCCATTCTAGTGGGTGTGAAAATGTATCTTATTGTGGTTTTGATTTGCATTTCCCTAATGTCAAATTATATTTAGCATCTTTTTGTGTGCTTATTTGGCAATTTGTTTATGTTTGGAGAAATTAGGTCTATTCAAATTATTCGACCATTTTTAAAATTGCGTTATTACTCTTTATTAATTAGTTGTAATAGTTTTCTATATATTTTGGATACTAGACCCTAATCAAATACATTATTTGCAAATACCTAATCAAAGGTCACGAAGATATACACCTATGTTTCCTTCCAAGAGTTTTATAATTTTAGTTCTTAGGTATAGGTCCATGAAATGTTTAGAATTAATTTTTGCATGTAGTATAAGGAAGGACTCCAAAATAATTCCTGGGCAAATAATTCTCCTAAAACCATTTGTTGAAAAGATTATCCTTTTCCCACTGAATGGCTTGACATGCTTGAAATCCACTGACGATAGTTGTATGGCATTACTTTGGCTCTCAATTATACTCCATTGATCTTTATGTCCATTCTTATGCCAGTACCACACTGTTTTGATCACTGTAGATTTCTACTAAGTTCTGAAATTGCAAAGAGTGAGTCCTCCAATGTTCCTTTTTTCCAGATTGTTTGGTTCTATTGATTCTCTCTATATATATATGTCAGTGTCACACTGCACTTATTACTGTAGTAGTGTAGTATTATAGTTTTTCCAGCTTGGTGGGTTTTTTCCCCAAGACTGTTTTATTATGTTTCCCTGGCATATACATCTTATATTTCTCAATCCTGTCAAAAAGTCAGCTGGGATTCTGATAGGGATTATGTTAAATGTCTACATCAGTTTGGGGGAGTACTGCCATCATAACAACATTAAGTGTTCTAATCCATGACCATGAGATGGTTTTCCATTTACTTAGGTTTTATTTTAAAATTTTCAACAATATTTTACGGTTTTCAGTGTATAAGGCTGGTACTCCCTTGATTAAATTTTTATCCCTAAGTATTTTATTCTTCTTGATGCTATTTAAATGGAATTGTTTTCTTAATTTCATTTTTGGATTGTTCACTGAAAGTACATAGAAATACAACTGCTCTTTAAAATTACTTTTTATACCTTTCAACTTTTCTGAACTCACATTTATTAGCTATAATAAGATGTGTGTGTGTTTGTGTGTGTGTGTGTGTGGATGCTTTAGAGTTTTCTAAATATCAGATCACATCATTGTATTACCAAATGCAGATTCTTTTAGTTTAATAATCAAATACAAATTATTTTACTTTTCCTTTCCAATCTGGATATTTTTTATTTCATTTTCTTGTCTAAAATCTCTGGCCAAAACTCCTAGTACAATGTTGGATAGAAGAAGCAAGAGCAGAGATCCTAGTCTTTTTCCTTCCTTTAGTGGGGAAAGCTTTCAGTTCTTCATGATTAAGGATGATGTTAATTATGGTGCACTTTTTCAGGCTGAGAAAGTTTCCTTATATTCCTATTTGGTTGAGTGCTTTTATAAAAAAGGAGTATTTGATTTTGTTTTTCTGTAACAGTTGAGATCATCATGTGGATTTTTTCTGTTTAGTTTATTAATATGGTATTAATACATGGGTTAACCTTTGTGTTTTGAACCAACTTGGCATTGTTGGAATAAGTCTCATTTGGTCATGGTATATAATCCTTTAAATATACTGCTGGATTTGAGTTGCTAATATTTTGTTGAGAATTTTTACACCAATATAACAAGGTATATTTATCTATGATTTCCTTTTCTAGTGATATCTTTATCTGGCTTTAATACCAGAATAATACTGGCTTCACCAAATGAAATTAGGAAATGTTCCTTTTTCCTTTATTTTTTTGAAAGTTGGAGAAGAATCTATGCAAATTCTTCTGTAAACATTTGGCAAACTTCCCCAGGGAAGTCATTTAGTTGTAGACTTTTCTTCGTTGGAATTTTAAAAAATATGGACTCATTAGGCTCTTAGATTGCTATATGTCTATGCTTTCTTCTTGAGTCAGTTATGGTAGTTTGTATCTCACTAGGAATTGTCAATTTCATTTAAGTTATCTAACTTGTTGGCTTAAAATACTGTGTAAGGTCAATAGTGATGCTCTGCTTTTTTTAGTCTTTTTGTTTTAATTAAGTTATCATTGATATATAATCTTATGAAGGTTTCACATGAGCAACACTGTGGTTTCAAAATTCATCCATATTATCAAGTCCTCCCCCAACCCCACTGCAGTCATTGTCTATCAGAGTCATTACTTGTCTTCTCCATGCTGTACTGCGTTCCGGTGACCTACCTATATTGGGAGTGATAATTATAATGCCCCTTAATCCCCTTTTCCCTCCCTCCCACCTACTTTCCCCAGCTTCTTCCCTTTGGTAACTACTAGTCCCTTCTTGGAGTCTGTGAGTCTGCTGCTGTTTTGTTCCTTCAGTTTTACTTTGCTGTTATACTCCACAATAGGGGAAATCATTTGGTACTTGTCTTTCTCTGCCTGGCTTATTTAATTGAGCATTACACCCTATAGCTCCATCCATGTTGCAAATGGTAGGATTTGTTTTCTTTTTATGTGTATTCCATTGTGTATATGTACCACCTCTTCTTTATCCATTCATCTACTGAAGGACACTTAGGATGCTTCCATTTCTTGGCTATTGTAAATAGTGCTGTGATAAACATAGTGGTGCATATGTCTTTTTGAATCAGGGATCTTGTTTTCTTATGGTAAATTCCTAAGAGTGGAATTCCTGGATGCTTTTTATTTCTTTGTGTTTCTAATTGCTGTGGCTAAGGCCTCCAGTACTATGTTGAATAAAAGTGGGAAGAGTGGGTATTTCTATTTTTAGCTTTTTGAGGAACCTCCATATTGCTTTCCACAATGGTTGAACTAATTTAAATTCCTATCAACAGTGTAGGAGGGTTCCCCTTTCTCTGCATCCTTGCCAGCAGTTGATGCTCCTTGTCTTTTGGATGTTGGCCATCTCAACTGGTGTGAGGTGATATCTCATCGTGGCTTTAATTTGCATTTCCCTGATGAATAGTGATGTGGAGCACCTTTTTATGTGCCTGTTGGTCATCTGAATTGCTTCTTTGGAAAAGTATCTTTTTAGATCCTCTGTCCATTTTTTAATCAGGTTATTTGTTTTTTGGGTTTTCAGACATGTGATCTCTTTATATATATTTTGGATGTTAATCCCTTATCAGATAAGTCATTTACTCTCCAATACATATACTCTCCCATACTGTAGGATGACTTTTTGTTCTGCAGTTTATTCTTTGCTGTACAGAAGCTTTTTAGTTTGATTTAGCCCCATTTATTCATTTTTGTTTTTGTTTCCCTTGCCCAAGGAGATGTGTTCAGGAAACAGTAGCTCATGTTTATATTCAAGAGATTTTTGCATATGTTTTCTTCATGAGTTTTATGGTTTCATGACTTACCTTCAGGTCTTTGATCCATTTATAGTTTACTTTTGAGTATGGGGTTAGACAATAATACAGTTATTCTCTTACATGTAGCTGTCCAGGTTTGCCAACACCATTTCCCTATTGTATCCATGGCTCCTTTATCATATATTAATTGGCCATATATGTGTGGGGTTTATATCTGGGTTCTTTACTCTGTTCTATTGATCTATGGGTCTGTTCTTGTCCAAATACCAAATTATTTTGATTACTGAGGCTTTGGAGTGGAGGTTGAAGTTGGGAGCATAATCCCCCCAACTTTGTTCTTCTTTCTCATGATTGCTTTGGCTATTTGGGATCTTTTTTGTTTCCATATGGATTTTAGAACTATTTGTTCTAGTTTGTTGAAGAATGCTATTGGTATTTTGATAGGGATTGCATTGAATATGTAGATTGCTTTAGGCAGAATGGTCATTTGACAATATTAATTCTTCCTATACATGAGCATGGGATGTATTTCCACTTATTGGTTTCTTCTTTAATTTCTCTCTTGAGTGTCTTGTAGTTTTCATCGTATAGGTTTTCCACTTCCTTGGTTAGGTTTTTTCCTAGGTATTTTATTCTTTTTGATGCAACTGTGAATAGAATTGTTTTCCTGATTTCTTATTCTGCTAGTTTATCATTAGTATATAGGAATGCAACATATTTCTGAATACTGATTTTGTATCCTGCAACTTAGCTGAATTCAGTTATTAGTTCTAGTAGTTTGGGGATGCATTCTTTAGGGCTTTTTAGGTACAGTATCATGTCATCTGCAATCAGTGACAGTTTAACTACTTACTTACCAAACTGGATGCTTTTTATTTCTTTGTGTTTCTAATTGCTGTGGCTAAGGCCTCCAGTACTATGTTGAATAAAAGTGGGGAGAGCGGGAATCCTTGTCTTGTTCCCAATCTTAGAGGAAAAACCTTTAGCTTTTCACTGTTAAGTATGACATTGACTTTAAGTATGATGTGGGTTTGTCGTATATGGTCTTTATTATAAGTTGAGGCACTTGTCCTCTACACCAATTTTGTTGAGAGTTTTTTCATGAATGGATGTTAAATATTTTCAAATAGTTTTTCAACATCTATGGAGATAATCATGTGGTTTCTGTCCTTTTTGTGATTTGGATTTTTGAATCACACCATCCTTCCCTCCCTGGAATAAATCCTACTTGATTATGATGGATATTCTTTTTGATGTATTTTTGAATTCGGTTTGCTAATATTTTGTTGAGGATTTTTACATCTATGTTATTTAGAGATAGTGGTCTGTCATTTTCTTTTTTTTGTGGTGTCTTTGTCTGATTTGGTATTAGAGTGAAGCTGACCTCATGGAATGACCTCATTGGAAATATTTCCTCCTCTTCTACTTTTTGCAAAACTTGTAGGAGGATGGGTATTAGGTCTTTCTTAATGTTTGATAAAATTCAGTAGTGAAGCCATCTGGTCCAGGCATTTATTCTTAGGTAGTTTTTGATTATCAATTTCAAAATTGCAATTAGTCTATGCATATTTTCTGCTTTCTTCTTGGGTCAGTCTTGGAAGTTTGTATTTTTGTAAAAAGTTGTCCATTTCTTCTAAGTTTTCTGATTTGTTAGCATGTAATTTTCATAATATTCTCTAATAATTCTTTGTATTTCTGTGGTGTCCATAGTGACTTCTCATTTCTGATTCTGTTTGTGTGTGCACACACTTTTTTTCTTGATAAGTCTAGTTAGGAGCTTACTTGCTTTGTTTATTTTCTTGAAGAACCAGCTTCTGGTTTCATCTATTCTTTCTATTGTTTTATTCTTCTCAATTTTATTTATTTCTGGTCTGATCTTTATTATGTCCCTACTTATACTGACTTTGTGCTTCCTTTGTTCTTCTTTTTCTTGTTTCATTAATTGTGAGTTTAGACTGTTCATTTCGGATTGTTCTTTCTTGAGGTAAGTTTGTATTGCAATATACTTTCCTCTTAGAACTGCCTTTGTGGCATCCCATAGGTTTTGGGGAGTTGAGTTGTTTTCATTTGTCTCCATGTATTGCTTGATCTCTGTTTTAGTTTGATCATTGATCAACTGATTATTTAGCAGCATGTTGCAAAGCCTCCATGTGTTGGTGAGCTTTTTGTTTTCTTTGCATAATTTATTTCTAATTTCATACCTTTGTGGTCTGAGAAGCTGGATGGCACAATTTCAATCTTGTTGAATTCACTGAGGCTCTTTTTGTGGCCTAGTATGTGATCTATTCTGGAAAATGTTGCATGTACACTTGAGAAGAGTGTGCATCCTGCTGCTTTTGGGTGGAGTGTTCTGTAGATGTCTGTTAGGTCCATTTGTTCTAATGCATTGTTCAGTGCCTCTGTCTCCTTACTTATTTTCTGTCTGGCTGATATGTCTCTTGGAGTGAGTGGTGTGTTGAAGTCTCCTAAAATGAATGCATTGCATTCTATTTCCCCCTTTAGTTCTGTTAGTGTTTATTTCACATATGTAGGTGCTCCTATATTGGTTGCAAATATATTTATAATGTTTATTTCCTCTTTTTGGACTGACCCCTTTATCATTATGTAATGTCCTTCTTTGTTTCTTGTTACTTTGTTTTGAAATCTATTTTTTCTGATATAAGTACTGCTATTTCTTCTTTTTTCTCCCTATTATTTGCATGAAATACCTTTTTCCATCCCTTCACTGTAGTCTGCATATGTTCTTGGGTTTGAAGTGAATCTTTTGTAAGCAGCATACAGATGGGTCTTGTTTTTTTATCCATTCTGTAACTCTATGTCTTTTGGTTAGTGCATTCACTCCATTTACCTTTAGGGTGATTATCAATAGATATGTACTTATTGCCATTGCAGGCCTTAGATTTGTGGTTACCAAACATTCAAGGGCAGCTTCCTTAACTATCTATCTTAACTTACTCATTACACTATTTCAAACACAATCTAGAGGTTCTTTTATTTCCCTCCTCCACTCTTTATATATTAGGTGTCATACTCTGCACTCTCTGTGTATCCCTTGACTAACTCTGTGAGTTGTTGATTTAGTTTTGCATTTACTTAACAATTAATTGGTCTACTTCCTTTACTGTGGTTTTATTTTCTCTGGTGACAGCTCTCTTTAGCCTTAGTAGCACTACCATCTAGAGCAGTCCCTTTACAATACATTGTAGAGACTGTTTGTGGGTGATAAATTCCCTCAACTTATGTTTATCTGGAAATGTTTATTTTAATCCCTGCTTCAAATTTAAATGACAGTCTTTCCAGGTAGAGTATTCTTCATTGGTGGGCCTTCTGTTTCTTTTCATTAACTATAATCATGCCACTTCCTTCTGGACTGTAAGGCTTCTGCTGAGAAGTCTGCTGGTAGCCTGATGGGGTTACCTTTTTAACTGATCTTGCTTTCAATAATCTTTCCTTGTCCTTGAACTTTGCCTTTTTAATTATTATATGTCTTGGTGTTGTCTTCCTAGTGTTCCTTCTGTTGGGAGATCTCTGCAGTTCATGACCTGAGAGACTATTTCCTTCTTCAGATTGGGGAAGTTTTCAGCAATAATTTCTTCAAGGAGACTTTCTATCCCTTTTACTTTCTTCTTCTGGTACCCATATAATGTGAATATTGTTCTGTTTGGGTTGGTCACATAGCTTATTATTCTTTCATTCCATTTTCCCTCTGTGCCTCTTCTTTTTTTCTGTTCTCTAATTTCTGTTTCACTTAATGTCTCCTTTACCTCATCTAATCTACTTTTAAATCCCTCTATTTTATGTTTCATTTCAGATACTGTATTTTTGAAAGTTTCTATCTCTTTCTTAAAGTCCTCCCTGAGTTCCTGAATATTTTTCTCTAGCTCTGTGAGCACATTTATGATTTTTATTTTGAAATCTTTATCAAGAAGATTGGTGATTTCAGTTTCACTTAGTCCTCTTTCTGGTGTCATTTCATGAATTTTTGTATCAAACTTTTTCGCCATTTAATTTCTTAGTTCCTATGGAATAATAACGTGGTGTAGACAGTGCCCTCTAGTTCCCAGCTTTACTCTCTTGAGCTGTCAAGCACCTAGAGCAATGGCAGGTAGTCATAGGTGAATGGCACTGGCATCTGCCAGGATGAAAGAGCTCTTTCCTGCTTCCTGGCTGTAGCGCCTGCCTCCACCGCCAGGTCCAGTGGACTGAGTATACAGGAAAGAGCCTCTGCATTATGCTCCTAGCTGCCATAGGCAGAGCCACCCTCCGGCTGTCCTAGCATGATGGTGAGGGCAGCAGTTTTGTGAACTAGTGGTTGCCCAGAGGAAGGAACTGCAGGCTGCACATATCACAACAGGGGGCCTTGGGGCTGCTGTTGACAATTAGGAGGATGGAGTATCTGAAGCTCCTGAGAGTTCTCAACCTTCTGGTCTGAGTGTGCTGGGCCGATTTTGTCCACCTGCCCTTTCTCCTGAGCAGCGAGCTCTGCATACTCTTTTCCCCTTTAGCACCCCTCTCACTGTTGGGAAGTCTTTCAAAGTGCCCACTTTTCTTCTGTCCCAGGGGGGCCAGCTGTGTGTACCTGTTCTCCACAATCAGCTGCATTTTCAGTCTCTCTTAGTATTCCAGCTGTCTTTTTTTCAACCCCACTAATCTCCAGAGCCCCATAAAATGTAGGTTTGTGTTCCCAGAGCAGATCGCCAGGGCTAGGTGTTTAGCCGACCTGGGCTTCTACTTCTTCCCTGCTCTGTTTCTCTTCCTCCTTCCTGTGGGCTGGGGTTGTGGGAGGGCTTGGGTCCTGCAGGATCTTGGCTTTGCTAATTTACCCCTTTCTGTGAGGTCTTCTCGTTTTCCTAGATGTAGGCAATCTGTTCTGCAGTCTTTGGGTTGTTCTTTAAGGATTAGTTGTATTTGCTATATTTTCATATTATATGTGGTTTTGGGAGTTTTCTGTCTCACTTCTCAAGCCACCAGCTTTTTTTGGATCAGTGATGTTCTGCTTATGCCTTGTTAAATCTGAGCCTCCTCTTTTGTATTGTTCCTCAGTCTAACTAAAGATTTGTCAATGTAGTTGATGTTTTTGAGGAACCAAATTTTGGTTTGGTTGATTTTCTCTCATTTTTTGTTCTCTATTTTATTTCTCTTTAGTTTAACCTTTATTATTCCTTCTTTCTTTTTGTTTTGAGTTAATTTTTCCTTTTTTATAGTTTCTTAGGGCTGAATTCCATAAATTTTGGTATTTATTTTAATTTTTGTTCATCTCAAAGTATTTTCTAATTTCCAAATAATTTTTCTACTGGGTTCTAATTTCCTTCCATTGTGGTAGGGAACATAATTTATATGATTTCAATATTTTTACATTTATTAAGACTTGTGGCCTAACACATTGTCTTTTCTGGGAAATGTTCCATGTGCATGCAAGAAATGTGTATCCTACTGCAGAAAAGTGTATTGTTCCTGGAAGCCTTTTTATTCTACTTGGTTTAAAGTGATGTTCAAATCTTCTATTTCCTTGCTCATCTTCTGTCTAGTTGTTCTATGCATTATTGAAAGCAGAGTATTGAAGACTCCAACTATTATTTGGAACATTCTATTTATCACTTCAATTCTATCAGCCTTTGCTTCATGTATTTTCAGTCTGTGTTGTTGGGTAACATATGCTTATAATTTTTATATCTTATTGATGGATTGATCCTTTTATCATCCTGTGTTTTGTGTGTGTATCTGAATAATTTTTGTCTTTAAGTATCTTTTGTATGATGTTTATATTGCAACTCCAGCTTTCTCTTGATTACTGTTTACACTGAACAGTTGTTTCCATCCTTTTACTTTCAAGCTATTTGTACCTTTGAATCTAAATTATGGCTCTTCCAGAGAACATCTTGTTAGACCATTAAAAAAAATTCATTCTGTCAACTTCTGTCCTTTAGTTGATGAGTAATCCATTTATATATGTAATGTAGTCACTGATAAGGAAGGTCTTAAGTCTGACTTTTAGCTATTTGTTTTCTGTACTTTTTGGTTCTCAATTTTTCCATTGTTGCTTTCTTTTGATTTAAATAAATAATTGTATGTTGTATTTTAATACCCTTATTATTTACTTTACTGTATGTTTTAAAGTTATTATTTAAAGTATAACCAACATAGTGGTGACGTTAAGGATTATAATTAACATTTTATTTATAAAAATTTAGTTCATATTAATGTAATTTAATTTAAATAGTATATAAAACACTGGCTCTATATAGGTACATCCTTTCCTCTCTTCATGCTGTTAATATCACAGATTATATCTGCATGTTTTGAGTGTCCATGAATTTTAGATTTATAATTGTTGCTTTATGAATTTCTCTTTCAAGTCAGATAGGAAAAAAGAGGGGTTATAAACAAACAAACAAACAAAAAATCCCATTAATACTCTCCTTTATATTTACTTACATAGTTACCTTTATTGTTGTTGTTTTATTTCTCCATATGGATTCCAGTTTCATCTTGTATTGTGTTGTGTCAGCCTAAGGGACTTCCTTTAGCATGTTTTGGCAGGGCATCTTTGCTAGTTTTACTAACTGGGAAAGTTTCATTTTCTCCTTCATTTTTGAAGGCTAGTTTTGTCAGATATAGAATCTTGGTTGACAGGTTCTTTTTTCTTTCAACACTTTGAATATGTCATCATTGGCTTTTGGCTTCTGTGATTTCTGATGAGAAATAACCTGTCAATCTTTTTGAAGTTTCCTTATATGTGATGAATTTCTCATGCTATTTTTAAGATTTTCTGAATTTCATTTGACCTATCTCTGACTTAGCTCACTACTCTTCTGTCCAAATCTGCTGTTGAACCTAGTGAATTTCTCCTTTCAGTTATTGTACTTGTCCACTCCAGAATTTGACTCTTTTCTCATAATTTTTGTCTCTTTATTGATATACTCTATTTGGTGAGATATCATTCTCTTGCTTTCCTTTAATTATTTAGATATAGTTTTTTGTAGTTTTGGAGACACCTAGATGATTTAAAGTCTTTGTCTAGTAAATTCAACATCTGTACTTCCTCAGAGCAAGTTTCTATTGATTGCTCCTTATCCTTTAGGTCATACTTCTTGTTTCTTTGTATGCTTCAAAATTTTTTTAATTGAAAACTAGACATTTTGCATAGTATAATGTAGAAACTTTGGAAGTTTGATGCTATTCCCTGACCAAGATTTGTTATTACTCTTTGTTGCATTGCTGTTTGGTAATTTTTCTG
Source organism: Manis pentadactyla (assembly GCF_030020395.1). Lineage (NCBI taxonomy): Eukaryota > Metazoa > Chordata > Mammalia > Pholidota > Manidae > Manis > Manis pentadactyla. The sequence continues at coordinate 71,930,009 of NC_080021.1, forward strand.
AACTTACTTTGTAAAGTCTGTATTCTTTATCATGTGCAGTCGTTAAACTCTATTTCATTTGCTTAGGGGTCAGCTAATGATTGGACACAGATTTCCTTAAACACTTTGAACACCCCGATTCCCTCAAATCTCCTAGTCTTTGTCAAGAGTTTCTGTGTTTATTGGGGTATGCATTCAATACTTCCCCAGTTTATAACTCTGCCCTAGCCTTTACTTTCTTCTTGCATGTAGCCTTATGGTTAGCCAGAGTTGAAAGCTTAGGATCTTCTCGGGTATTTCCTGAGCATGCACACAGCCCTGGACATGTGTATGGCCTTCTAGATTCTCATAAATATTTCAGAATCTTTCAAAGATGCTACTTCCAAAAGCTTCTTATTCCTTAGCCTTTCTGATAAAGTTTTTTGATTCATCTACTGATTGCTTCAGTAGTTATCTGTTGCCTTTGATAACAGTACCTAAAACATTTGCCTGTAAATACACCAAACTTAATCTCAACCTACCCCATTACCCATTGCAGCTTTAGCACTAGGCAAGTTAGGTGTTAGGTGAGATAAAGACAAGCCATCCGAGCCCCCACTGGTCAAAACAAATAAGAATTCTTTGCAAATAAGATCCATTCTTCTCCCTCCTTTACCAGTATAGGAATGTAAGCTGTTATTTTCAAGTCTATCACTGATCTGTGGAGCTGGAGATAAGACTAGAGTAAATGAAAATGCCACAAAGCTCACTGTTCTTACCAAGAATCAGTCATTTTCTTGAATAAGCACTCCTTGGATTGCTATAAGCTTTCAGTTCATTCATATTGCTCAAAAAAGTTGATTCTGCCATTTGTTTCCAGTTTTTGTTGCTGTTACTGTTCTTGTGAAGGGGTGGGCTTTTAGAGTTCCTTACTTCATCATTTACACTGATATCACTCTAAAAGTTTCTGTTTTTGTATTTGTAACTATATTGTATTTTTAATTTCATATTCTTTTTTGTCTGGAGAGGATTCCCTCCAATTATATGAACATGAAGTGCCAAAAAACCTGAATGTGTCCTTATACATGACAATGTACAATTGTGGATGAAGTTCTTCAGAGGAAGGAGGTGATGTTATAGCAGAGAGAAAACATGTGAGATGAGGAGATTCAAGAGGGATTTACAGTAAACCTTCATAGAACAATTATATTTTCACAGAGATGGAGACGTGGTGAAGCTAAAAAGATATTTCAGGACAGAAAAAACAGAACATTTATATTATGAGCAAGGTAACATTATATTTGGGGAAAAGCAATGGGTCAACTTTAGCTTGGTTGAAGAATATTTGGAGAGCAGTGATAAGATAAGGCTGAAGAGGTAGTTAAAAGCCTCAAATGCCCAGATTAGAGGGTTATATAACAACTCTCATTATCAAAAAATAATAGTAATTTTTCACAGTACAGCTTCTTTTACACTCAGGTTAGAACCCCACAGTCTATCTATAAATGTAATTTATGGAATATAATTTATTCTGGCATGTACCTCTGTTGTCATCAGCAAGCCATGTCTTACTCAATACTCTGTACTTAAATAACACAGTTGTGAGTTATGAAACCTTATTGAACCTAAACATAATTTTAAAACCTGTATGTCTTGGAGAGATTGTATTTCAGAGGCTCATTCATCACCTCCCTGCACAAACATTTAAGTACTGAGCATCCTGATTGTGAAGTCAAAACAGACCATGACTAGGAAAGTAGAAAAAGAGGTGTGTGTGTTTGTGTGTGTGTGTTTAACAGAATCAGAAGAAGCAATAGAGAAAATTACTCAGAGCCAAAAGGAAACACAAAATTCTAAGGTCTAATTTTTGGAACTGGTGATGCTTTTTAATAGCTATTCAGTTCTAATCATCCTCAAATAATAAATGAATAGAACAGTCAATGCTATTAGAATAATTTACCATTCATCAAGAATAATAAATGAGAGGAATAGGCTATTATTCAAATTTCTCTAAAAATAGCAAAGAAAAAGGAGAAAGAAGGAAAACTACTACTGTTTTCCAGTCTGTCAACAACTTGTGCAGTGGTGGCAGGATTGCTGGGACATGGGGGGTGGCAGAGGAGGAGATGGAGCCAAATGTGCTTACAGTCAGTGCCTCTGGCTTGGCTAGACACCAAAGTCAGCTGAAACAATGATGAATCCTCCTTGTTATTCAAGCTCCAAAAAGCAAAAGACCTTCCTGCTTTACTAATGCTTTGTCCCCAATGGGTTGCCCCTTCCTCTCATTAATCTTTAGTTTATGAACTCTATTGGCAAGAAGCATGCAAATCTTCCACAAATCACACACAAAGGTAGATGGTGTTGACAGCCCCTGCACACACAGGGCTATTCATTCATTGGCAGTAACTCTGAATTAGCATCAGCCTCTACAACCCTAGTTTAGCCACATGATGCAGACATGATCTGGTTGTGCTCTTCATCCATAACTCCCTTCCAAATACTTGGTGAAAATGAGAGGAGGGGTTGAGAGCTGGAGCACAAAGCTGAGCATGGGAAGAAAGAGTAAGAAGTTGAGACTAGCCCCTCGTCAGTTCACCGACAGGCTTTGAATTGCCATTAGCACCATCAATTGGCTGTTAGTGACAGCCTGCTGGTATTGCTGAGCGCCAAGCCGAAGCCCCAGGTAGGAGCCATTCTAAATGCACCTGTTGCTGCCACTAGAGGAGATCATGAGAAGTCACACAGTCTGAGGGGAAAGTATGTCAAGACAATCTACACCTACAACCATCCCCCTCTTACAACTTGGCTTTGTTAGTGGAGCCAGATTATAGGCCAGTTTCCATCAAAATCGTGGTGAGCTTCTTGTCAGGGGCTCAGTTGTGTTTTCCTACAATCCAATCTGATGGACTGGGCCACCCCAGACAATCACTTTAAAAAAAAAATTATATTTCCCATAGGGCTAATGAAGTTCTAAATCAGGATCTAAATCTTTTTGTACCCAAAAAGCTGCTCCACACAGTGTAATTCAGTAGATATAATCTATGGGAAAGGGATGCTACCTAGATCTGTCTAGCAACAGCCAAGACCTAAATGACAGGGGATTTGATGGGAGTGGGGAGTTGAGAGCTTAAGCCATCTCCAAATGTCATGTTAGTGAAGTAAAATTTCTATGTGGCTTGTGCTAACTTGAAATATCAATGGTTGAATGTTTTTAAAAGTAGATAACAAGTTCATCTTGCTAGCACAAAGGGGTAGAGTTGGCAGATAAAATACAGGATGCTCAATTAAATTAAAATTTGGATAAACAAATTTTTTTAGAATAAGATGTCCCCAATATTGCATGAGACATACGTATTCTAAAAATTTATTCATTGTATATCAAATTTCAATTTAACTTAGTGTTCTGTATTTTACTTTACTTTTTATCTGGCAGTCCTAAAAATGGACTATGTCATACAAGTATCTGCTCAATTGTGGAAGAAACATTTTTGTATATATGACTAGGAACCCTCCATGAGTATGTGTACCTTGTGGAATTACTCATAAACTTGTTACTAAACATGTGAAAAGGAAATATTCTAAAGGCTGTTAAACTGTTACTAACATGTGACTCATATTGCGAATAAAACACCAATAAATATGTATTATGCTAAAATAAATAGCATACACAAATGGTTCTAAACACAATATCACTTGATTCTCAATGCTATAATCAAATTGTTTCATGCAAATAAAATGGCTCTGGTAGTTATCAGTGTAATGATGTTGTGAAACAGCCCTACTGTCAGGTAACCTTATCTTCTATGCACTTTTCAAAATGCCTGAAATGTCACACTAAAGCACTTTTAAAATTAAATAATGCCTTGCTATTTCTGAGGTGAAATGCCTGCTGAGTTTAAATCATTAAAAAAAAATAAAGAAATGTGAGCAATTTTTCTGCAAAATTAAGTAGTTATCTAATTCCGTGAAAGAAATACATTAACATACTTTAGGTTAAACTAGACATTTTGGTAAATGCTTAGTTACAACAATCAATATTTGCAAATAAAATGATCGTTCCAAAGATAAGTCAGAACTTTGGGCTGCAGAGAGTCTCTCCAGGAGGTCTTAAAATAAATAGAGAGTAATCATTGCTCATTGAAAATTTTTCTACTCTTTTTTTATTCAGCAATACTGATGTTTTCCTGTCAGGTTCTAACTCTTTGAATTTCTTACTGACTTCATCTTCCCTCTGGGGAACACCTGATATCTTCTTGCATCCCACATTATTCCCAAATGCCACAATCCTAATCTAAAGCAGGAGAAAATTAAGGAAATGGGGCCAATAGTCAATGATCCCATCACTATCACAGCCTGTCCATCCCTGATCTTGTGTCCCAGTAATAATAATCATGACTGGTTTAGAAGATATGATAGTCAAAGTAGGCATTCGCCTACACCTTATTAATATGTGGCTCTGTGAGTTTCCAACAATCACAGTGATCTTTTCTACCCAGTTACCTCATCTCCTCCATTCAAATGACCTTCCTATAATTTAAAGTAAGATGACAACACCTTGAGGCGGTAAAGAGAAGCCCTATGTAGTAACAGGGGTGGGGAAGTTTTTGTAGCACTAGCCTTTCCTTATTACAATAATTGGATTGCCAGATTAGCTACTTGGCAATCTTCACAAGCAGGAGAGAGAATCTAAGTGAAAAAGAATAAAATAAAAACAGATCAAATGAGTTCACTTGGGTAGAGAGGAAGAGAAAACATAGCTGTGTAGAACTGTGAGCAGTATGAGGCCAGAGAGTGTGTTGTAAACCAGGAAGGCTTTGAGATATGGGACTTCATTCCTTGTGCAGGAAGAAAGTACCAAGGCCAGTTTTTGTCTTTACATATTTGTTGTGAAAAGTGCTGCAATAAACTTAGGGGTGCATATGTCTTTTTGAATCTGAAAATGTGCATTCTTATTTTTCTCATGGTTATGGGTCACATTTTCCCACGTTTTTGTAATTACAGCATTTTAAAAAAATTAGGTGCTAGATATTGTAAATGTTATAATATCCAGTGTTCAGATTTTGTTGTCTTCATTTGGTTGGCTGAGTTTTGTGTCTGGATTCTGTTGTGCTCCTTTAAAAAGTGTTCAGATTTGTTTGCTAGAGTATGCATTTACTTACAAATTAGCTTGATACTTTTAGGTCTTGTTTTCAAACTTTGTTTAGGCAAATGTAGAGGAGCCTTTCCTCATGGACTGGTTTGGCATTACTCCTATGGTGTGGCCTTTATTGAAGCTTTGTTGAGTGCACTTGGTATTCAGGAGGTCTATCAACTCAGGTTAGTTAGAATAATCATGTGCAGGCTTAGGTATTTTTCTAGCTTATAGCTCTCAAGTAATTATTCTTTCCCTAGTATTGTTGTTTCCCCAGGTCTGTGGAGTCTCACCTTTACATGTCATGGTTTACTATTTGGTGAAAATTTAAGAGTATCCCTATTCAGGCTGTTGGAACTCTTTATCTTATACTCTTCCACATGAAACTAGTCATCTTAGCCTCCCCAATCTTCGACCAGACTCCCAGCCTAGAAGCATGCATTCATTCATCCATCCAATACATACTGATTGTGCACCTACTATACACCAAGCACACTGTTCTAGATATTTGGGAATATTAATGCAAAAAACATACAAGCACCTAATTTCAGAGGGAGATTATATTTGCATATGAGGGAAACAAGGAATAGAATAAAAACAGAATAAACAAAAATCATATAGCATATTAGAAGATGAAAAGCTCTCTAAAAAACAAAAGGGAATAGGTTACAAGGCATCAGGATATGGGAGACTGCAATTTTAAATAGGTGGTCAGGGCAAGGGCAAACCTCATTAAAAATGTGACTTTCGAACAGTGACCTGAGAGAACAGAGGAGTGTTCCTGGAGTTTTCAAGGGTCAGCAAAGTGTCACTGTGTTTAGAATTGAGTGAGCTATGTAAGACTGTTGTTAGCTATTGTAAGAACTTCAGCTTCTACTATGAGTAAAATTGGGAGCCATTGCAGGAGTTTTAGCTGATGATGATATAATGTGATTTACACTTGAAAAGAAGCACTCTTGCTGTTCTCTTGTAAACGGACAGCAGAGGCACAAACAGGGAATCAGGAAAATCAATTATAAGGCTCTGGCAGTAATCATGATAAATGGATAAGTGTGATGGCAATGGAGATAGCAAAATGTGGTCAGATTCTGGATATTTTCAAGGTAAAGAACATAAAGTCGTATAAAGTAATGATTGTGAGTGTGAAAGAAAGATAAAGAGGAATCTTATATAGTTTAGAGGCTGAGAAGTTAGAAAGCTAGCACTGCCCTCCAATGAGACAGAGAAGGTTATGATTAGGCAGATTTGTAGGAAGGATACCAAGAGCTGAGTTTTAGATTGAAATATTAGATCTAATAGATATTCTTTATTTTGTTTTACTTTACTTTTTTATTTTTTTGTTTTTTAAATTTCTTATTAAGGTATGACTGATATACACTCTTATGAAGGTTTCACATGAAAAATCAATGTACTACATTTACCCATATTATCAAGTCGCCACCATACCCCAATTCAGGCACTGTCCATCAGTGTAGTAAGATGCCACAGATCTACTGTGTGCCTTCTCTGTGCTACTCTGCTCTCCCCGTGATCCCCACACCATGTGTACTAAACATAATACTCCTCAATCCCCTTCTCCCTCCCTCCCAGCTTCCCTCCCATACCCCTCCTCTTTGGTAACCACTAGTTCATTCATGGAGTCTCTGAGTCTGCTGCCATTTTGTTCCTTCAGTTTTGCTTCATTGTTATACTCCACAAATGAGGAAAATCATTTGGCATTTGTCTTTCTCCACCTGGCTTATTTCACTGAGCATAATATCCTCCAGCTCCATTCATGTTGTTGCAAATGGTAGGATTTGTTTCTTTCTTATGGATGAATAGTATTCCATTGTGTATATGTACCACCTCTTCTGTATCCATTTATCTACTGATGGACACTTAGGTTGCTTCCATATCTTGGCTATTGTAAAAAGTGCTGCAATAAACATAGGGGTGCATCTGTCTTTTTGAATCTGAGAAGTTGTATTCTTTGGCTAAATTCTAAGGAGTGGGATTCCTGGGTCAAATAGTATTTCTATTTTTAGTTTTTTGAGGAACCCCCATATTGCTTTCCACAATGGTTGAACCAGCTTACATTTCCACCAGCAGTGTAGGAGGGTTCCCCTTTCTCTGCATCCTCGCCAGCATTTGTGGTTCTTAGTCTTTTTGATGTTGGCCATCCTTACTGATGTGAGGTGATATCTCATTGTGGTTTTAATTTGCACTTCCCTGATGATTAGTGATGTGGAGCATCTTTTCATGTATCTGTTGGCCATCTGAATTTTTGATTTGGAGAACTGTCTCTTCATATCCTCTGCACATTTGTTAATTGGGTTATTTGCTTTATGGATGTTGAGGCATGTAAGTTCTTTATATATTTTGGATGTTAACCCCTTGTCAGATATGTCATTTACAAATATATTCTCTCATACTGTAGGATGCCTTTTTGTTCTATTGATGATGTCCTTTGCCATACAAAAACTTTTTAGTTTGATGTAGTCCCATGGGTTCATTTTTGCTTTTGTATCCCTTTCTCGAGGAGATGCGTTCAGGAAGAAGTTGCTCATGCTTATATTCAGGAGATGTTTGCCTATGTTGTCTTCTAAGAGTTTCATGGTTTCATGACTTACATTCAAGTCTTTTATCCATTTTGAATTTACTTTTGTATATGGGGTTAAACAATAATCCAGTTTTATTCTCTTGCATGTAGCTGTCCAGTTTTGCCAACACCAGCTGTTGAAGAGGCTGTCATTTCCCCATTGTAAGTGCATGACTCCCTTATCATATATTAATTTTAATTGACCATATATGGTTGGGTTTATATCAGAGCTCTCTAGTCTGTTCCATTGGTCTATGGGTCTGTTCTTGTGCCAGTACCAAATTGTCTTGATTACTGTGGCTTTGGAGTAGAGCTTGAAGTTGGTGAGCACAATGCACCCAGCTTTATTCTTCCTTCTCAGAATTCCTTTGGCTAGTCGAGGTCTTTTGTGGTTCCATATGAATTTTAGGATGATTTTCTCTTGTTCATTGAAGAATGCTGCTGGTATTTTGATAGGAATTGCATTGAATCTATAGATTGCTTTAGGCATGATGGCCATTTTAACAATATTAATTCTTCCTATCCATGAGCACGGGATGTGTTTCCATTTATTGGTATCTTCTTTAATTTCTCTCATGAGTGTCTTGTAGTTTTCAGAGTATAGGTCTTTCACTTCCTTGGTTAGGTTTATTCCTAGGTACTTTATTCTTTTTGATGCAATTGTGCATGGAATTGTTTTCCTGATTTCTGTCTCTGCTAGTTCATTGTTAGTGTACAGGAATGCCACAGATTTCTGTGTATTAATTTTGTATCCTGCAATTTTGCTGAATTCAGATATTAGATCTAGTAGTTTTGGAGTGGATTTTTTAGGGTTTTTTATATACAATATTATGTCATCTGCAAACAGGAACAGTTTAACTTCTTCCTTACCAATCTGGATACCTTCTTTTTCTTTTTGTTGTCTGATTGCTGTGCCTAGGACCTGCAGTACTATGTTGAATAGAAGTGGGGAGAGTGGGCATCCTTGTCTTGTTCCTGATCTTAAAGGAAAGGCTTTCAGCTTCTTGCTGTTAAGTATAATGTTGGCTATGGGTTTGTCATATATGGCCTTTATTATGTTGAGGTACTTGCCCTCTATACCCATTTTGTTGAGAGTTTTCATCATGAATGGATGTTGAAATTTGTCAAATGCTTTTTCAGCATCTATGGAGTTGATCATGTGGTTTTTGTCCTTTTTGTTGATGTGGTGGATGATGTTGATGGATTTTCTAATATTGCACCATCCGTACATCCCTGGAATAAATCCTACTTGATCATGATGGATGATCTTTTTGATGTGTTTTTTACTTTGGTTTGCTAATATTTTGTTGAGTATTTTTGTGTCTATGTTCATCAGGGATATCAGTCTGTAATTTTCTTTTTTTGCAGTGTCCTTGCCTGGTTTTGGTATTAGAGTGATCCTGTCCTTATAGAATGAGTTTGGAAGTATTCCCTCGTCTTCTACTTTTTGGGAAACTTTAAGGAGGATGGGTATTACATCTTCAGTAAATCTTTGATAAAATTCAGCCATGAAGCCATCTCTTCCAGGGATTTTGTTCTTAGGTAGTTTTCTGATTACCAATTCAATTTCGTTTCTGGTAATTGGTCTGTTCAGATTTTCTGTTTGTTCCTTGGTCAGCCTTGGAAGGTTGTATTTTTCTAGAAAGTTGTCCATTTCTTCTAGGTTATCCAGTTTGTTGGCATATAATTTTTCATAGTATTCTCTGTATTCTTTGTATTTCTGCGGTGTCTATAGTGATTTTTCCTTTCTCATTTCTGATTCTGTTTATGTGAGTAGACTCTCTTTTTTTTTTTTCTTTAAATTGGTTATATTAGAAAGAAAAAATACAGCTTATGGAGAGCTCTCAATTATCCTATTAGTATAACAACCAGCCTTAGGGATTTCCTTGACATGATAAAAGCACTGAAATTAGGTTTGCAGCAAAAATGAATATCCACATCTATGGGTAAAATTGCAGTATTTCCAGAATCTCTCACCTGGCCTTCGTGCATCAAATCAAAGGCCAGTGTTGGGCAAGAAGATGAGCGACCGGGGAAATGGGTGGTGAGCCTGTGGAGGAGGATCGGGCAGTCCCAGAGCAGCTCAGGTTCCCAGAATGACTCAGGAGACACGGGCCCACCCAAGAGACTTTATTATCTGAAGGAGAGAGTGGCTGCCCCCAGAGGGAGGTGGGGTGGAGAAAAGAAAGAGAGAGAGAGAGGGAGCAGCGGGACAGAGAGCAGAGAGAGAGTAGCAGAGAGAGAGAGAGAGACAGAGACAGAGAGAGAGCAGCAGAGAGACAGACGGGGTTGGGGGAGAGAGAGAGCAGCAGAGAGAGCAGCGGGACAGAGAGAGCAGAGACAAAGAGAGAGTGACTCTCTTTTTTTCTTGATAAGTCTGACTAGAGGTTCACCTATTTTGTTTATTTTCTTGAAGAACCAGCTCTTGCTTTCATTGATTCCTTCTATTGTTTTACTCTTCTCAATTTTATTTATTTATGCTCTAATCTTTATTATGTCCCTCCTTCTTCTGACTTTGGGCCTCATTTGTTCTTCTTTTTCTAGTTTCATTAATTGTGAGTTTAGACTGCTTATATGGGATTGTTCTTCTTTCCTGAGGTAGGCCTGTATTGCAATATACTTTCCTCTTAGCACAGCCTTGGCGGAATCCCACAGATTTTGTGGTGTTGAATTATTGTTGTCATTTGTCTCCATATATTGCTTGATCTCTGTTTTTATTTGGTCATTGATCCATTGGTTATTTAGGAGCATGTTGTGAAGCCTCCATGTTTTTGTGGGATTTTTCATTTTCTTTGCTTAATTTATTTCTAGTTTCATACCTTTGTCATCTGAGAAACTGGTTGGTACAATTTCAATCTTTTTGAATTTACTGAGGCTTTTCTCGTGGCCTAGTATATGATCTATTCTTGAAAATGTTCCATGTGCACTTGAGAAGAATGTGTATTCTGTTGCTTTTGGGTGTAGAGTTCTGTAGATGTCTGTTAGGTAAATCTGTTCTATTGTGTTGTTCAGTGCTTCTGTCTCCTTACTTATCTTCTGTCTGGTTGATCTGTCATTCAGAGTGAGTGGAGAGTTGAAGTCTCCTAGAATGAATGCACTGCATTCTATTTCCTCTTTTAATTCTGTTAGTATTTGTTTCATGTATGTGGGTGCTCCTATGTTGGGAGCAGAGATATTTATAATGGTTATATCTTCTTGTTGAATTGACCCTTTTATCATTATGTAATGTCCTTCTTTGTCTTTTGTGACTTTCTTTGTTTTGAAGTCTATTTTGTCTGATACAAGTACTGCAACTGCTTTTTTTCTCTGTTAGTTGCATGAAATATCTTTTTTCATCCCTTCACTTTTAGTCTGTGTATGTCTTTGGGTTTAAAGTGAGTCTCTTGAAAGCAGCATAGAGATGGGTCTTGTTTTTTTATCCATTCAGTGACTCTATGTCTTTTAATTGGTGCATTCAGTCCATTTACATTTAGGGTGGTTATTGATAGGTATGTACTTATTTGCCATTGCAGGCTTTAGATTAATAGTTACCAAAGGTTCAAGTTTAACTTCCTTACTATCTAAGAGTCTAACTTAACTCACTTAATATGCTGTTACAAACACAATCTAAAGGTTCTTTTCTTTTTCTCCTCCTTTTTCTTCCTCCTCCATTTCTTATATATTAGGTACCATATTCTATTTTCTTTGTTTATCACTTGACTGACTTTGGGGATAGTTAGTTTAATTTTGCATTTGCTTAGTAATTGCCTGTTCTACTTTCTTTACTGTGGTTTTATTACCTCCGGTGACAGCTATTAAACCTTAGGAACACTTCCATCTATAACAGTCCCTCCAAAATACACTGTAGAGATGGCTTGTGGGAGGTAAATTCTCTCAGCTTTTGCTTATGTGGAAATTGTTTAATCCCTTCTTCAAATTTAAATGATAATCTTGCCGGATAAAGTAATCTTGATTCCAGGCCCTTTTGCTTCATTGCATTAAGTACATCATGCCACTCCCTTATGGCCTGTCAGGTTTCTGCTGAGAAGTCTGATGTTCGCCTGATGGGCTTTCCTTCGTATGTGATCATATTTCTCTCTCTGGCTGCTTTTAATAGTCTGTCCTTATCCTTGATCTTTGCCAATTTAATTACTATATGTCTTGATGTTGTCTTCCTTGGGTCCCTTTTGTTGGGAGATCTGTGGATCTCCATGCCCTGAGAGATTATCTCCTTCCCCAGATTGGGGAAGTTTTCAGCAATTGCCACCTCAAAGACACTTTCTATCCCTTTCTCTCTCTCTTCTTCTTCTGGCACCCCTATAATGTGAATATTGTTCCATTTGGATTGGTCACACAGTTCTCTCAGTATTCTTTCATTCTTAGAGATCCTTTTTTCTCTCTGTGCCTCAGCTTCTTTGTATTTCTCTTCTCTAGTTTCTATCTCATTTATCATCTCCTCCACCATATCCAACCTGCTTTTAATACCTTCCACTGTGCTCTTCAATGATTGGATCTCTGACCAGAACTCATTCCTGAGTTCTTGGCTATTTTTCCATACCTCCATTAGAATGTTGATGATTTTTATTTTGAACTCCCTTTCAGGAAGAGTCATAAGGTCTATGTTATTTAAATCTTTCTCTGGAGTTATATTAATTTTACTTTGGACCAGGTTCCTTTGGTGTTTCATATTTGTGTATGGCACCTCTCGTGTCCAGAAGCTCTACTCTCTGGAGCTGCACAGCCCCTGAAACAATATCAGGGGTCACAGGGAGCGGTATTGGTGCCTGGGGGGAGGAAAGAGCTGTTTCCTGCTTCCCGGCTGCTCTGCCTGTCTCCACTGCCTGAACCAGTGGGCGGAGCACACAGGTATAAGCTTTTGTCCCAGAGCAGGTGGATATGGATCCCTGCTTTCCACAAGCGGCTGGAATCTCAGTCCCTCCAGGAATTCTGCCTGTCTTAGCTTTCCAACCCCATAATCATGAGAGCATCATGAAAACACCATGAAATGTAGGTTTGTGTTCCCAGAGCAGATCTCCAGAGCTAAGTACTCAGCAGTCCCAGGCCTTCCACTCCCTCCCTGCTCCATTTCTCTTCCTCCCACCATTGCGCTGGGGTGGGGGAAGGGCTTGGGTCCCACCTCACCACAGCTTTGGTATGTTACCCTGTTCCGTGAGGTCTGCTGTTTTCTCCAGGTGTATGCAGTCTGCTGCAGTCCTCTTTCCTGTTCTCTCTCAGGATTAGTTATATTAATTATATTTTCATATTATATGCAATTTTAGGAGGAAGCGTCTGTCTCACCTCTCACACAGTCATCTTTCTTTAATAGATAGTCAAATAAAGATATCTAGTAGGCATGTGAATATAGGGTTCTGAATTTCAGAAGAAATGTCTGAGCTACAGATAGACATTTGGGAGTGATACATAGAAATTATATTTAAAAACATGAGATTCAGTGATGTCACAAGGGGTAAGACTATAGATAGAGATTACAAGAATTACAAGAACTAAGTCCTGGGGACCATAACATTAAGAGGCCAAGGTGACAATTGAAGATGACAATTGAATATGTCCTCAGCCCAGATACCTGTGTGTGTCGGACAGATGAAGACCAGATCCTGGAAGGCCTGAGGGAAGACATGCTGGAGACCCTGGTGCCCAGGGTCAAGGGCATCCGGGTGATGGTGGTGCTGGGACCACAGGATGGAAGGGTGGGCCGTTTGCTGGGCTGGGACAGAGAGTGGAGCCAAGCTCTGGTGCAGCTACAGAAAGAGAATCAGCTGGTAGAGTTTCACTATGATGCTGTCTGCCAGTTTATGGGCCCCAGTGACTCAGACAAAGACTAACCCATGGACCCACTTGAGTCACCCAGGCTGTTACCCATTCTGTACAGAAAAGCCTACTTTCAGGAAGGCAGGGAGGTGGTTGTTCCAGCCTCTGCTTGCAGGGCAGCCCTGAGACATGGCCAGGGAACAAGGTGAATGGACTGGAAGGGAGGCTAGAAACAAACCAAGTATTTTCCATAAGTCTGGATAATAAAATCCATATCAAATATTTAGTAAAATGAAAAAAAGTGCAGTAAATGAAATTGAGGAGAAGGAGCTAGTGGAAATGGTAAAACCAAGACAGTATAATGTCTGCCAGCCAAATGTTCAAAGTATATCACAGGGGAACAAATGCTCAACTCTGTTAAATGCTGCTGGTCAGTCAAGTGTATAAGGACTAAGAACTGACTACTGGGTTTAGGAATGTGAAGATCATTGGAGACTTGATAAGAAGAGTTTTGATGGAGTGGGTGGGGACCAAAGCCTAACTGGAGTTCATTCAAGGTAGAATGAAGGCAGAGGAACAGGAAGAATCAGTTCAGTAAATTTCATCAAGAAGCTCATTAATTAGGGAGGGAGAATGAAGAAAGTGATGTTAAGATAGAAGAAGTAACAGTAAGATGTTATGCTGATGAGGAAAAAAATCTCCAGAAGAAAGGGAAAATTGATAATGTAGGATAGAAGGAGTCATATTCTCCTGTAGAAAGGATGAGATACACTTACTGAGTGGAGAAGTTGACTGTAGGTCGGAAACACTGAAATTCATCCATATAAACAGTATATGCAGGTACAAGCAGAAAACAATGCAGGTAGAAAGTAAATACGGTAGGGTAGATAGATTTCATGCCCCAAATCTCCCATAGGTGCTCCGAACCTTACCATCCTTACTCTCAGCTGATGACTTTGCTTCCTACTTCATTGAGAAAAACCAGGCAATCAGAAGACAACTTCTACAACCTCTAAGAATAAGATTGCATTAAGGCGGGCTATGGCAGTTGAGGAGAGGTAACAGGGTGGTCTAGGAGAGTAAGAGAATAGATGGGTTAGGGGAAATGTCATGCCTATCAGGCAACATTATGGGTGCACCTGAAGCTCATGATCATACATTTAATGGGAGGCTAATTAGAATAGTTGTAAGTTTTTCTTCATTTACACAGTGTCCAATTGCTGGCAAGAACTAGGTAGTAATATATATTTAACCCTTCCTCATGGTTTTGCCATTAAGAAATAGGATGGGATTATAATGCTGGACCATGGAATTTAAGCTGGGAAGGAGGTTCAAGAATTTGGTGCATTAATGGATCACAGGTCCCAAGCAGGGAACTGTTCAGCCATGGCACTAAGTCACATTTGGGTAAGTACCACACCCATCTGGGCTAAGGCTGATACTTTAGGAATCTGATCTGGGGAGAAAGATATGGCAGCTCTTATCTAGGTAGCAGAAAAAAATGAACAAGTGGGTCAGCCAGGTAGCTGCCCAGGACACTACCTTCTCAGACACATTAACATAGTCTTGAGGTATGAAAGCATCATAGGAGATGGAAAAGTAAAAAGAAAAAAAGATTTTCCCCAAACTGTTCACAAAGGCGTTCTAATGTGGTTGTCAAAAATAGTCTTCCCACTCCTGGGCTTCACTTTACCCATGCGCTCAGCCTGTATATTCTTGAATTGCAATAGTTGGTTTCTTACTACTCATTTCATGATTTTGCTTTTTAATATGATCTCTGTCAGGGCTGCTTAGAGATATATGAAATTTTGAAGCTGGATGGGAAGACACTGAAACTGAAGGTTCTCTTTATCTCATAGACCATGTGGCTGTCACCATCTTTGCTTCTTTGTGTCTTTTCTTCCTTTCAATAAAGTTCCTCTGTTTACAAATGAACCAACATGGCCTACAGCCCCAGCCTATTTTCCTCATAGGTGCAATAGAGACCTCATCTGCGGCCAAGGTCTTTGTGTCTCTATACCAACATTCAAGAGGGATTCTGTCTTTTAGGGTTACTGGCCTGTCAACTGATTGGCTGCCCTAGATAGACATCTACCAAAGGCTAATGAATCACTGTAATCAGGGAAAGCTGAGGTTACATAACCATAGGTGTCATAAGCAATGGTCCTTTCCAGGACAAAGGACTATAGGTAGATAAACAGATCTATTGCAAGAAAAATAACATGACCACCTTCTAATTAAATCCCATTTCATGCTTTTGCTTAAATAAGTAAGAAAGAATGTAGGAACCATAATTTCCATCTCTGGCCACTTCCTTTTCCCCTGGATACTTAAAAATGAATTTTTAAAAATTATATATATATATTAGTTAGTTAGTTTGGCATACAGACACTTTACTAAAGCTGCAGCTGATAAAGGCAACACAGTTAAAATGAAACTGAGTTTTACCAAACAGCTAAAAGAGTAACAAGGAACCCATACAAGAACAGGGGGGTGAAGTGCCCAAGTGAATACTTTAATTAACTCACATGCAATTTTAATTAAAAACATAATGTGTCAAGAAAATGAGTAATGCCTTAGGGCAATAAAATAGCTGGGTTTCTTGCTTAATCTTCTGCTTTTCTCATGGCACATGTATACTATTGTTAAGAAAAGATTTTATTCCTTTCTCTTTTCTCAAAAAGAACTCTTACTGACACAATGAGTTGGGCAAAGTAAGAAAGCTGTAGAATAATACCCTACAGAAGGGTTCTTCTTTTCTTCTTAACAGAGTCTCTGATATCCTTTGGTTCCGTCACTTCCTTTCTTAGAACATACCCCTTGCAGAAAAGCTGACAGCTGGATTAAATCAAAACATCTAAACTCATTCACATCAAAAAAAATTTTTTTATGATTAGAATTATAATGAAAGGCCAAGAGTGCCTGGTTCCCTGCAGGGTACAAAATAGCCCAGACTTGGAGTCATATGATTTGGGTTGTATTTCACCTCTTTTTAAAAACTAACTGTAAAGCTTTTTGGACTTCTGTTCTCTCACCTATCAACTGTGGAGAATAACGCCTGCCTCACTGAGCTGCAAAGAAGAGTAACTGGTACCATGTACATGGAAGTAATCACTTCTCCTTAAGGGTTTTATTCTGGTGCAGTAGAAAATTTTTGTTCCTGTTGTTGTATAATTCACCATTGCCTTCCATGGGGCATTGGTCTTGGTGACTGCAAAATAAACAAGGGAGGATGGGAACCCCAGCAGAAGGTACCTAGGCACTAAGTGATGGATGAACTGAGAGGAAAACTGGTCCCAGTTAGGAAGATGAAAGTTGAAAACACACACATCTGATGAGCATTTTAAGATGATACACTGTTGATGTCTCACATAAGTCCCTTTTTTATCTACCTGATAGAATATCCAGAAAATTCCACATTGCACACTATTGGTTGTGAGCTAGTGAATTCTTCATGGAGGCTACAAAGAGCTGTAAAGTCCTGCCCCAAGAGTCTGCCCCAGGAGACTGCTGACTTTTCAGTTTCACTGGGATTGTGACAACAACCTGATCCTTCCAACAAAAAAGACTCACTGTCATGATAGTCTGCCATCCTAGAGCAGCTTCAATTGGCCACTAGGGCCAAAAAACAGGTTATTCTTTTAAGTCTTGCATTTTAGACTTATTCTTGGTTCCTGGAAATCCTAGAGATCCTCTTCTACCACCTCTAGAAGCCAAATTATGGAAAATACAATCCTCAGCATCAATGATAGCCACTGTGTTACCCAACTTTTCTCCAGAACTTGCCCAAAGCCTTGGGGTTAAGCTAGTGGATAAATCTATGTCATGTCTATGCAACTCTTGTTCTTCCTAAGTGGCTGGATTCTGAGACTGGAGTAGGATGGACTTACCTAAAGCTACAAAGTATGTTAGGACCAGAGAAGTAGACAAGATTAAAAGTTGTGTTGGGCAGAAGTGTTAAGGTCTGAGAAATAAGAAGTGGTGTCCACATATCATGAAGGTGAAGAGAACTGTAAGACCACTGAGTTAGCAATATGGGCTCCAGAAGGGTTCCCTTCCTGTGGTTCACAGTTGTATACTCTTTTATGAACCAACCATGGTATACAGCCTATGGGTGGACTAGCCTTGAATAAAGAGCCAGCACTACATAGCCCACCATGCCCTACAATGTTTCACTTGTAGCCACCTGGCCAGGTCCCTTAGTGTGCACTGAGGAACAGCACAGACACACAGGCTCTCCTGAGGCTCAAGGAAAGTTCCTATAATTCAGAGAGATGCTCCCTGTTCCTTACTCCTTTGACTTCCCGTGGAGTAGTGAAGTCATCAGCATATCCAGGGGACTTGATAAAAGCCCCTTCTTACTCCTTTCCCATATGTTATCCAAAAAGTACTTTTTCAAATTAGTTCCCTGAACAATCTTAGGAACCCTAAACCCAATCTGTATATACTAAATCCTAATAATTCTACTACACCAGGATAAATTCCTTCCAAATTTTCCTACAGAAAGCATATTCCATCTTTAATGAGATTTGGGGGCTTCTTGCTCTCTGTTGGGAGTCTTTTGTAATTGCATTTCATCCAGATTATTGGACAAATAACAAGTAAGAATAAACAGATATCTTGGGTACTTATTTTTGTGAATTTGCCAAATAAATCACAAATTAGAGGTAGAAGTTCAGACTTGAATCAGTTTGCATTCTGAAAAGATAGGATCAAATTTTACATTAGAGTTCCTGCTATTGTAATCATTCAATGCAGATTTCCTCCTTTTGCTCAGGCTGCTATCCTGAGATCAAGTGGAAGTTCATTCTAAGAATGGTTTAATACTAGCTCACTGTCCTCTGGGGTAAAGGTAAAGAAATATGAGTACAAAAGAGTTATTAGTCACACTTTCTAAAGTGCTTTTCCAAAAGCAGCCAGTGGACAGTCTTGGGGTTTATATGTTTTTGGTTTCCAATCTAAGTCTCCAGTTTTCATGTTCACTGGGTAGAACAAGAGGTTTTCACTGAGTGTTAAGTAACCTGTCATGGCAGAGAAAAACCATGAAGTTTCAAAGCTTTCTTCATAGAAATAACAGCAATGCTTTTCTGCCAGCATGGTGACTGTGGCACAACACAAGTCCGCATGCATGTGGGAAGCAAGGCCTTTTGTGAGAGCCTCTTGGAAAGTGAGGTCATTGCATGGTGGTCTGAAGCCCCAGGTGACCTTTTGACATCTTCATTCATGTCTGTTTCCTGTAGCAGCCTAGAAAAGCAGAGGATAGGTCAACAGAGTAATTTTGCTGACCTTCCCCTTCTACAACCAGTCTGCTCTTTGTCTTCATCAGGGGCCTGCCCAAATCTTCCTTTGAAAATGCCCTGTTCTGAACCATTCAATTAGACATAAACTTTATATTAAATATGGAACATTCCACTTACCAAAACAGTCCTTAAATCATTCTGGCTTCATGTCAGTCAGAAGTACAAAACAATTTAAAGTACTGCTCAGTCACAATATTGCAGAGCACATAAACAAAGGCAGACTTTGGCATTAGTATATTGAGATGCTTCTCTCTTGTTCACAATTCTCTACAAAATCCTTATATCCAGAAGTCATCTGGTCTTTCTCCCTAAGCCTCTTTCTATACCCCCACATTTCTGTAGAGATAATAGTACTATTGAAATAAATTGATAAAATTTTTTATCTACCAAACTCATTCTTTCTACTATGTTTCTATCAATACTTTTGGGAAGAAGTCAGTCAGAATAATGACATACACTGCCTTGTATAGTAATCTGGGCCCTTGGAAATTTTACAGATAAATTAGGCAGGTAAATGGATGTGAGTCTATGTCACCTAGACTTGGCCACATGCTAAATTCCCTCAGGGGACCTTTACTTGGTTAAGAATGGAGGGATTTAAATGATCCTAGTTACAATGCAAATAACCCTTAGTTTTCAATCTTCACCTCATAGTGTAACTAAATTCCTAGAAATTTCCTGAGCCCTACTTTTGGTAGAAGAGCAAAAACAGTGTACCAGGCTCAGCTGAGACAGAATGAGTAGATAAATGGTAGGAATTGTGAGTCTGGGAATGGCGGGAAGTCATATTCATCACAATTTTGACTATGACTAGCCAGAAATTAGGGATTTTTCCAGACAATTGTCTCTTCAGGGAAGGCTCAGAGTTCCCTCAGCAACCACTTGGGGCTCTCTGGGCCAACGGACGCCCAGGATGGTCCTTCAGGCCATCCATCGCTTCATGGAGTCTCCTGCGACAGACACAGCAGTATTGTTTACTAAGGATCTGATTTCTTTTCCCATCAAAGAGGATGTCAGTGGGTAACTCTTTGTCCTTCCCTTGAAGCCATGAAAAGTAGTGAACTGTCCTGAATGCCTGGGACAGGATTTTGGAGAAAGGGACTCTAAAAGAGAAAAGTGTAAGGTATAGACATTCAGAATATTCAAGCTGCCTTGGGTACAGATTCTTGTCACTTCAGGCCTATCACTGCCATGGCAATGGGACTAAAGTAATTTCTCAACACACAGGGGATTTTCTACCTTCACTAGATAGAATAATTTTTATTAGATTATTACCATTTTAATGGGTACTAATCAGCTGGTAAACATACGGGCAAAGCTTATATCAACACCTGTTTTCCACTGGTATGGAGATCTCTTTGTAGCATTTCACATACATAAGCTTAGTTCATTAAATACTAAATACTGTATTAATAATTGACTTCCTTGGAAATGAATTGGCCCCAATGCTGCATGTTTTGTTTTAATTTTCCTTGTAGAGGCACAAAACACACAGAAAGCTTCTCGTACAGGGTATTTTACCCAAGTAATCACAATTATTACTGAAAACAACAGTTCTAACGCTTTTTTGCTGGTTTCCAGGGACTTGTGAAAAATTCTCTTTTTTCCTCCTTTACAAGACTATTCATTTCATTTAGTTTTTAAAGGCTATTTCTATCTTGTCTCAACTGCAGGATCTCGCTTTCTGAAGCCAAAACATAATCTGCTTTTTTTTTTTTAGGCAAAATAAGAAGAAACCAGAATCTTACCTACTTAGCTCAATTTTCTAAATAAATGTCTCCAATTTGGATTCAACATTAGTTTTTAAAATAATTTTCAGCTCTTCATATTTATTTAGTCTGCAAGAATAGCATAAAATAAGGAAATCAAAATAGAGAAAGAAGGTCAAAATAGGCCAGTAAAATAGGGTAAACTCATTTTTAACCAGCAAGTCTCTGTAAATACATTCTGCTTGGGCTCCTATTAGGAAGCTTAAAATAATACTAATTATGCCAAAGATAATAATTATTTCTTTAGTAACTACTGTGTGATATGCCAGGTGCCTTGTTTAAATGAAACAAAGCCTGTAAGGTAGCTATTATCTTCTCCCTTCTTACGATGTATACACTGAGGCTCAGGGTGCTTAAATTCCCTGAACTATTAAGTGTCATAGTCAAGGGTTAACCATAGAAAAAGGGCTCAGTCCCATTTTCTTCTACTATTCCATGCTGTTTTCTCTCCCTGATAATGTAGTTATATTTACTAGGCATCTACTATTTGTGCTAGGCATTGTATACCTATCATTTTTATCTTCACAGCACCCCTGTGAGATTCCTATTTTAAGCTGCCATAACAGGAAATGAAATTAAGTTTTTACAGAGATCCAATTTCTTGTCCACATTTGTACAGTTAAGAAGAGGCAGAACAATATTTCAAATCTGGATATACCTGCCATTATAATCGGGTTCTTGCCATTTGGCATCACCACCTTCTTAGGGATTAATAGTGGATTGACAAGGAAGAGCACATTTCTCAAGTTGACATTGCGGCTCATTATCAATGATAAATTAAGGTATTAAGAAATAAACACTATCTACAGGATACTTAATTTTCATAGGTCTAGTAAGTTCATCAGAAGAGTTTTGCAGCTTAGGGATAAGTTAAAATGTATCCCCAAACAGCTTATAATTACATGAAATGCTTAAATCTTATATTTCATTTTTCTACCAGTTCTGTTGATCTTAGTGGCTTTTTCACTATCTACTTGGATATTGGGCAACTTACTGAAATCAGAAAATGAGTAGAGCAGCTCAGTTTCAAATAACAGGTTCTTGATTCTCAAGACCAACTGGTTCTACAGTACAAATAATCTTCTTTATCAGCTTTTTTGTCTTTCGTTTCTTAAGAACAAAAGACATGTTCTTAATGTTCTAGGAAAATAGAGACCGATCTCTATCCTTTAAGATACATGTTTTAAAGGAGATATATACCATTGTAATTTGTTTGTTAATTCTGAAGATATTAAACAATAATGACATAATTCTGTTTTCTCATTTTGTTCACATGAGAAGACTGGTGGTGCTATGAGGCAGGGGAGTCAGGTGGGAATGGGCAGTGGGTTGCATAGAAGATTAGATCTTTTTAATAGATAGTAGCATTCTAGCTACATGACCTACATTATGTCAGTCTCTACCTCATTTCCCAAGCCTCTGCCTTGCAACTGCAATGTGCAGTTCTGCCCATTTCCAGAGGCAATCGTAATGTGCAGAGAACCATATCCAAATAACCTCAGTTCTCCACAGTGGGGTAGAGAGCAGCCACCAAACCAAGGTGTCCTGGTGCTAACAGTGGGTCTTCTCTTTCCATCCACAGGTGCTCAGTGTGGGCTCTACAGCTTCGGTCTCACTTGTTTGTGTAGCTCAGGTCTTGTCCTTGAGCAGTCATTAAGTAACTAGAGCCTGCTACTAGAGCCTGAATCCCGATGGGGACTGCCTCCTAGTGATTCTTACCCATGGACCACACTTCCTTGTTGTAGTGGCCTCGCTGCCACTTCTACAAACTGCAATGCTATATGTTTCCTGAATTACATCTAGCTTACCTTATCCTCTGGGTACTTCCTTTGGCCACTGTAGATAAAATGAGAGTTTCTGTGGCCAGGATTCTCACTGGGCCGTGGTTGGCTAGCTCACTGCACACCTGTGGGCAATACATGGCTGTTGACTCTATAAAAGAGCTCTGCCCAGTGCTCTGGATATGACACAGTGGCAGGGCTGCAAGGCTGCAGGAGAGCAGAGCAGAGGCTGTAGTGGTGGCAGCGCCGAGGACAGAGGCCCAGAGGATGACTGTGCAGGATATGACTGTGCAGAGAGGCCCGGAGGACTGCTGTGTGGGACGACTGTGCGGAGAGGCCCGGAGGATGGCTGTGCGGACAGAGGGGCCCACAGGATGGCTGTGCAGACAGAGGGGCCCAGAGGCAGACACTGGCCTGCTGCATGCAGACTTGCTCTGAGTGAATGGGATTTTAGTGACTGACCTGCCACTGTGAAAATAAAGTTGGGTATAACCCTTTCACCCCAATAACATTTTGCTGTTATTTTTTTTGGTCACATTGAATCAATAGCAAACTTGCCTGGGGCTGAAACCCATTGGCAAGACAACCACTTACCAGAACTCTATAGTTATCTATGAAACCTGTCCAATTCTAGTGGTCTAGTGAGCCTCATTCATGGTTTCTAAATGCCCACAGATGCCCCAAAGGCACAACATGTCTCAGTCTCAAGAAAGAAAAATGATGGTGCACTCTCACTGTATCAGCCCTGAGCATCTATACCACCAGTATGAATCCCTTTGTAGTCATTTTATAAAAATACAATCCCTTTTCTTCTTTTCTATTAGACTCAGTTTTCCCTGATGTATTTGTCAAAATGAAAATGAACCAGTTAAAATCTTTGAAGAGAAACTCTACATTTTGAGGCTGCAGCTTAGTTCTCTAGTTACACTTGCATGGAAGAAATCTGCATCCAAGTACTGAATGTGTAATAGCACCACCCAAAAGAATTATAATGGGTTGAGGCTGCCAATTTATTTCTACTGATAAGAAGGTGTGAGTTGTTACTCCTCTAGGCTAGACATCAATGAACAAAATCATCTTTTTCTGTATCTTCACAGAACTTATGTGGCTGGCAATATTCTATTTGTTTAATGAACTTACAGTTACTATTTCTCAGGGGTAAATAGAGATGAAAGTCCTAAAGTTGTCTTATAAGATTTGAATACTCCATGGCAAATACATTTAAACAGTAAGAAGAAAAAGAACCATAACTGTAGTGTTTCATAACTTTACTTTTCAGTTCAGTATTTGTCTAACTCATCAACTCAAATCCATAGTTCTTTGATGTTCACCCACTATATACAGGGCATTGTGTTAAATGCTAAGAAAGACCTATGGTGTGTTTGTGAGGAACAAAATTATGCCAACTTGCAACACAGTTCAACAAAAAGAAAGTTAGCCTCAAATCACAATCTTGATATAATACGGTGTGTTCATGTTCATGTGTGCATATGCATGTGTTCTCAGTGGATTGTAAACCTCTTGAGGGAGGGACTTCTATCTTCCATTTTTGAAACCCTGTTATCTCAAGTGCCAAGCATGGTACTTTATACACTAGAGAATTTAGTGAAGTGAAATGAAGTTCCACTGAAAATCAGCTGAAGACTTCACTGTTTTTGAACTGGGACTTTAAGATCAGTAATAGTGCACACGTCTAAGTTACTTCATGTCTCTACCTGTTCAAAGTGCCAACCTGACCATGGCTTAGAAATGTTTACACTAAATTGAGTTCTGATATTTGTTGAAACTTTCAACAATTCGTTTATTTAGTTTTCTTAGGAATAAGGTCCCGTGGGACTTTCTGCTGTTGTTTTTATTATCTGATCAGATTCATATTATTCCCTGGGAAAGTATTTTCTAGTCTTTTAATACCTGCTGCCATGGTCTGTCTGCTTGTTTCATGTTTTTGGTGGTGTTTAACTGTAAGAGAAATAATCTATAGGGGAGAATACTGATACATGCCTGAAAAGCCTGTCCTTGAAAGCTCCACAGGATCTGACAATTTGAGAAGGTTTCCCCAGAACAGAGACCACTGGGTGAACTTTGTCTTGGACCATCTCTAAACCTTCTAGGGGCTGTTTCCTCAGTCTTCTTTGTGTCCCTAAGAATTACTTTTATAGTTTCATGTGCCTAGAATCACCCTTGTTGGTGATGATAGACCTTTGGTCCAAATCTCAATACAACATGATCTTTTGAACCATTACAATTCTCATTCTGAAACTCTGTCTCTTCCAGGTCAAACACCTGAGTCCTCCATGTTTCCTCATGATGATGCTAAGTGGTATGCTTTTCTCTCTAAGGGCAAAATAGCACCATGGATGATTTGGAATTTTAGTGGTCACTTTCGGGAGTGTTTGACAGGAAAAAAAGATTATTAAACTGAGGTTAGCTTAGAACAAAAAGCAAAGACACCTTCCTGAGGATGTTGTCTTATTTGACTAAGGGAATGCTTTAACAGAGGAGACATATCTTTCTCTGTGAGTTTTTACTGCTGTTATGGGTTTTTATTTCAGGGATTAATAAATGACAGCTTTTTAGTTGTAAGTGTTGATAAAATTGTTAAGAGCCCAAGCTATGTCTAAATCAGCTGTACGCCACTCTCTTTTGTGTGTCTATGTCAGACTGTTTTTCAATATCTAAACTTTCTTCCTCATACAATTAGGAAACATAATTGCTTTTGTATATTAATCTTCTATCTTGCAACCTTGCTATAATTGAGTTCCAGAAGTCTTTGTTGTTGTTAATTCTTCTTTTCTACATAGACAATCATGCCATGTAATTATTTTTTATAGCAATAATTTTGTATTTTTATCAAACTGACTCCCTCTCACTTGTTTTCTATTTCCCTTCCTTTTTTTCTTTCTCAGGAAACATTGAAGACTAACTGATTTTTTAAAAGTCATTCAGTTAAGGTCCCACTCTAGAACATTTATTCTAGATAAATAATTAAAAAGTCCAAAAGAAAGTAAAAATTACTTACAAAGCTGTGCTTCTCTTTATGTACTTCGTGTTTATCATATATATTTACATAGTAGCCTTTATAGTTAA
Source organism: Manis pentadactyla (assembly GCF_030020395.1). Classification (NCBI taxonomy): domain Eukaryota; kingdom Metazoa; phylum Chordata; class Mammalia; order Pholidota; family Manidae; genus Manis; species Manis pentadactyla. The sequence continues at coordinate 71,955,361 of NC_080021.1, forward strand.
AAGAAGAAACAGTTTTAGTTCTAAGTTAAAAGATGCATTTTAGCATGATTCAGACTTTAAAAATTAGTTTACTATATATGAATAATATCACCACAGTAAATTTCTCAGGATTTAATCTTCCTAAATTAGCTTGGTGAATTAAATAGTGTATTATTGTTTCCACATTTGTTTAAAAAGTAAAATTATATGTATAAAGTTGTATTCAACTAAGTAGAATGATAATGTTTTTAAAGGTTTAATGTTATGAAATTCTTATAATCCTACAAATCATATGATTTAATGTGTTAACGAAAATCAGCAATTTCCAGATACTTTAACTAAATTGAAGAACTTAGACAAATGATTAAATTAGTTAATAAATAACCTGTAGAAGCCTGCACAACTTCTAAACAAGAAACAGACAAAAACACTGGTTAGCTGAACCTAACTTTAGTTTACTCCTATTTCCTAAAATAGCAACAGCTTAACAAAATATGCAAATGATTTCTGAATGACATTATATGTTTATTTTTGCCTCCTTAAATAAGTGCTTGTTTTTATTTTATATCATACTGTATATTATATCAAATAACATACTAAACTTCTAAGGCTAAAGTCCTATCATCAGCCTTGAGGGTTTTAAATCCATCCTCTCTAGGACTTACAAATTATCTCCTAAGTTAATAACAGGCTACTGCATGCTTATAAGAATTATTCTGAATCATAGCCTCCACACTATTTCTAGCTGATAAGACTAATTAATGCAATAGACTTACAGAAACCTAAAACTTTGTCACCACTTGGTATGAGTTGCATTTCTAAAACATCTACCCACCTAAGTCATCTCTGTGCAATCTGAAATCTATAGATTTGGTCTTTTGAAAAAAGCATGAGAGAAAAACTGCCCTTGAGCCTTGGTGAAAAACAAACTAGCAAATACTATTAACTACTACCACAAGAGTAAACTCCAAGGTGTTGACCATTGGAGTAATGTTTACCAACTTGAAGACATACATTACATCCTCCTTACTATTGGACATCCATTTCATAAAGGGAATTCTCTATAAACAACAAGTACATAAAAAGACAACTCCTACCCAAAACTTTGGAACAAGTCAGTAATTTCAAAAGTAGACTGTTTCCATGAAAGACTATGGAATAAAACTAATTTTCTGATTCTTTGCACCCTTTTTTATCCTTTGCTCTATCACTAATATTGTCATTTTTATACTTCCACATCTTTATTAACAAAAAATCTTCAAAAATATCTTCTTTATCTTTTTCCTATTACTTTTAACTTCCTGTGGCCCTTAACCAAAATGCCAAAACTCTCTGGTATGTCTTTCTAGATTAGCAGCTATGCTCTGAATTTGACTTATGAACAATGAAATTTATTAATTAATTATTAAACACTTCACATGATAGATTCCCTTTTACAGGTCCTTTCTGATACTTAAGTATACATTAATCCAAACTTTTCAGTCTTATAAGGATTGGACCTTGACCTCATGTCAAATAAAGGCTCCTGTTGAAGTTATTATAATCTTATCAGCAAACCTGAGGCCATCAGAAATGAAAATTAAATTGGGGTGATCCTTAGTATAATAGTTGGCTTCTTTCTTTCTTTTATTTTTTCCAGAGACACTCCAGCTTGTTGTGAAGGAACGGTTTAATTTCATTCAAGAAATCTTTCACCCTTGAGAAAAAAAATGGCTCACTCCTATAATCCTAAATGTTACTCTTAGTTTCAATATAGTCCATGCCCAGTTAGGACACTGCTTCTTACATGAACATCAAACTTATGTGTGTTATTACACACTGACTTACTCTAATTATTAGCTACTACGTGAACGATAATTATCCCACAGAAGGGATAATACAACTGTAAAAGATGGTCTAAAACTTCTCACTGATTCTAGCAAACACAAATGATACAAATTCTGCCTTGGAAACTCAATTTTAAATCTATTACCCACCATTGTCATGGACAACTCGATAGCCACTGGTTTTCTCTTAGTTAGTTAAGGAGGAAGCAGCCTAGAGTAAATACTTTTTGATCTATATATGTTACAAGGGAAGTGAGACAACCCATAACTAAGAAAAACAATACACACAGTTGGATTCTAGTATGTGTTTTCATTGCATATGTTTTACGATCTAAACTCCTGGCTTCAAGGCTCGTTATAAGGATGGATGGATTAACCCTGTACAATGATTGACTGCATTCTCTCTGGGCGCCCTCCTGATCTTGATCAGGAAAATCTTGGCAATGGAGAAAATCTGAATATCATGAATTAATATCCCATGGCCTGTCTTTGTCTTCCTGTGGTTAAAAGTGGGGGCCAAAGAAAGAAAAGCAGGACTTGACAACTAAAATCTGGCCTGGCACTCTCAGGTGCTGGTGTTGTTAGGAGCTGGCCTGGCACTCACAGCTAGGTATTGGTGTTCTCCAGTTAAACACAATCTCATAGAGCATCAATAGCAGATAAGGCAACTTCTGTGACTCTGAAGGAGCAAGACAAAAACATGAACACACCATAATCATGTTGAACACATAAACAGTTTTTAAACCACAAAAATTATCAAGCATCCCCCTTTCATGGCTGATATATGTGACTACTGATTATTTAACAATTATGGCTTTAATTTCAGCTTATATTTTCCTTTTTCTTTATTGTGAGCTTTTAAGATTGCCTTTCAGAATTAATTCCACTTCAGGTCAGTATCAAATCCAAAACAAAATCTTTCTTCCCTAAATACTCCCCAAAGCACCTAATACGAACCCCACTGCTATATATAATTAGTCCTTCCTAACACTCCAACATGCTGCATGATGAGCATTCTTCCTCTGTGAAATGGCAATAAACCCAACTTCAACTATAGGTGCATTCTTGGTTATGTCAATCAATTAAATACAGTTCCTGATTTAAGAAATGTATAATCTGATGTGCAAACTGCTTGTCAACATTTATCATATAAATGATAGTTATTAGCATGTTAAAAAGCAGTATCATTTCAGAGAGGAAATCACAGTTAATTCTAGTGCCTACTCTGTCTTGACTAGGCACTAGAACAGTTTCATAAAGGAGAAATCATATGAGGTGGACTTCCAAGGATAAGAGACAAAACACAACAGAATGATAGAGAATGCTAATAAAGAGGGAGAAATATTGACAGAGGAGGATGGCGTGAGCAGTGGCACTGAGTGCAAAAGTGGATGGGTATTTCAGTTATACCAAATAGGCAGGAGTAATGCAGCTGGACCTGGTACAGGAAACAATGGCATTTGGACTCTGGCATGTATATGTCAGGAGAAATTAAAGGTGCTAAGCAAAGCAGTGTATAATCAGAGCACACTGGTGCCAGAGTGAGAGAATAGAGTTGCCTAGAGTAGAAACTGATGAAAGTTACAAAATTCTTCATGTGTCTCGAACTCAAGCAGGCAGAGGAAGAGGATTCAAGAGGAAACATCTGAAAGTAAAGTACTATTGAACTCAATGACCAATAGGACACGTGGACTGAAGATACAAAGAGGACCCAAAGACGAATAGCATGAAGTATAGGGAAGATATAAATTACAGTTTGGACTTGTTAAGATTGCTGAGCACTGGGATATCCTGATGGGAATATGAAAAGGCTTCTGGAAGTACAGATTTAGAATTTAGAAAAGAAGTCTTGTCTGGAGAAAGAGATGTGGAGGTCAGAAACGAAGATGAAGCTTCTCATAAAATATGAGTAGAAGGTTGAGGACTGAAATCTGGAATTCTGGATAATCCCATCAGTGATGAGGCAGACAGACTTGAAACAATGTTCAGAGAGATTAGATGAGAACAAGGAGACAGGATAGTTAAAACAGTATATAGATTGTCGTAAGCACACAGTAAATACATTATGAGTGAATAATAAGAGTTGTAATTTCCAATTATAATATTTCCTCTCGAGTACCCTTTATTTCTCTTCAGTACAATTTCTTCTATTGTGGTTTTTCTGCTACCACTGCTAATCTAAAAAGATTGTCATGGTCGATGTTAGACTCTCAGATTATTCCTTTCTGAGAAACACTGGCAAAGCAAATATACCCACTCCTACTTACATTTCTTAAATTATTTTGCCTGTAATATCCTGCCTGAGTGGTCATAAACCCAAATTATTTGGAATATATAAACAAAGAAACAGGAAATGGTTAACAGCTGATCCTGCAGCAGCTCAGAAAATTAGAAGAATCAAATGCATCTTGGAGTAAACACAAGTGCACATAGCTGTAAACAGTAATCTTCATTCTTTGAAAAGTGCAAATCATTTATTACAATTCATAGTCATTCTCATTTTTAGTTCTAGATAAGAATAAGTCATAATGAGAGAATCTGTATTTTCTAATTAAAGTTGATTTTTTAAAGCAAAGAAATGAAATAGTGAATTACTACAAAGGAGAGGAAGTCTACGGTCAATTATTCGAAGGAAAAGAAAGAGAACTTAAAACATGTCCAATCAAATAGAAAAAATTCCAGTCATTCAGGGAAATCCACAAAGCACATATCCTTTCTCCCAGAATCCCACGGAATTTTGTATAATAGAGGTAAAGACAGTACCATGAGTTGCTGTGGAAGAGGAATTTGGTAGGTTGGCCATGCTTTGAAAAGGCCTCCATTTTGGGTATGTGCCAGGTTTCCCTGAGCACCAGTGCACACAATTACTGCATTTGCATGTGTAAATTGGGTAACATGTGCCTAACTATCAGATTTGTATGTGAAAACGCTATCAGCATATGCACTATTGGTTGTATGCCCACTAAAGGAGGACTTTTCATGGGGGTACGTTAGTTGGAGAGCAAAATTTCTAAGAATTTGAGACCAGGTTCTCCATCCCTGGATCCAGTGTAGATGCCCCTATAGATAATTGGCATCCCTAATAATTATTTTGTTGTTATATACCCTCTCAAATTCTATCTAGGGGAGGAAATTCATCAGAGGACCATTTGACCAAGTCTAATTAGCACAGAGCAAAATTGTACCCAAGTTACTCTTGGCAGTGCCTATCTGAACCAAATGAACAGACCGTGGCACAACCAAGCCATTCATCTTGGCCATCCTAACAGCCCGCATGGATCTATGCAAAACTAACTTAGGTTTTTTTTCTTTCCTAAGACACAATATTCCTTATACATCTTTTTTGTCACATTATTTTACTTTTGGAAGACTTCAGTGTTCCTCAATGTATCATAAAAGACAAAACTATTGTCTTTCCAGCCCCTCAAATAGGTAAAACATTATGATAATTCTTTTGCCCTGCCTCAATGGGTTTCTTCCTTCTAGAAGACTCTATGCTTTTTTTTTTTTAAAACCAGTACCCTAGAATGGAAATCAGAGTCTGAGAATTTGCCCTAGAAACATAGCAATCACATTTCCTGAACTAAGAATTGGTATACATGTTACAGGTATAATGGAACTGAGTATTTCAGATTGGAATTCAGTTTTAAAAATCTGGAAAGTTTGCTATTGTAGCTCAAAGGTGCCTTATTCTGGATAGCTTCTCTCCCCAAAAAAACACCTTAATGTGAAGCAATTGTCAAAATGCACCCCTCTAGAACCCTACTTTCTGCTGTCTAAAGTGACAATTTGTGCACAAATTGCTCACCCAAAGTCAGGATTTAATCTCTTGATAATACCTTTAGTCAAACTGCTAAAAATTAATGGATTGTGTATCACGTGGTCTTCTTTTTGCCTGTTCATCTTCCTGGCAGTCTTTCTTGAAGTTTGCTCTGAGGGACATTAATAAAAAATATCTAGAAAACTCATGTGAAAAGCAGAGCTCACGCTTCATTCCAGAGCTACCGAATTAGAGTTTGGGGGAGTGAGACCAGGGAATCTGTAATGTAACAAGTTCCTTGCGTAATACTTGCAGACTGAAGTGTACATGCTGTGCAGTTTTATCTTAGTCTTGTCATTTGCCTTCTATTTGTCTGTGATGGTTTTCAGTATTGCATTGCAACCTAACTATCAAAGGCATGCATTGCCTATCCCTCCCTTTAATATAGACGGGATGATTATACTGGTTTGTAGTTATGAGAATGACTTTCTTAGCAAGAAAACACAACATAAATATTCAAAATAAATGTCATAACATAAACACACTTCTGTCTAGGGAGATCTCTGCCTTACTCAATCTGCCTGCTTCATCTATAGATATTTTCAAGAAATGGCAACCTGAAAGACCCAAGATCATCTCTATTTAAGGTTTGCCATATAATGGGCATCTCTCAGGTAGTTGTAGTTGTCCCTGCCCCAAGAATGCATGCAATAGGTGATAAGAATAGACTGATTTATGATCACTCAATATCGGAAAGGTGTAGCTTTCCATTTCACAAATAGCATTCTGCTAGATTAGAAAATATCATAAACACATTGGAGAATCCTCAGCCCAGGAACCATAAACCACTACATTTTTGCCCTACATTTTAATTTAGCTATCTGTTTTGGATTACATAAATAAAAATGAGCCTGTATTTTCTTTATAAAATAAATCAGTTTTTCTACATAGGGATCACTAGTTAGACTGAACATTAAGGCATATATAAAATTGCACCTTTAAAAGACATAAAAACATTTCTCAATGAGAAAGAAGCTGCTCACGGTGACCTTCATGTTGTACAGTGGGGGGTCAGCACTGGTACTAAATCATTTTGATTCACAGATGAGATCAACATATTCATATTTGTTTGCCAAATGTGTATTTTAATTTAAGCTTTCTCTGATTGATGCATGTAATTTATGCTGCCCAGAACTAAGGCGTCATATTTTTCTTTTTTCCCAACTAACAGGGGGAGACTTTCTTGGAAACAGATAAAGGAAAGAGTCCAGTAATTTGTAGCAATGTGACTACAGCCACACATGTCCTAGAATTAATGTTCTTCATTAGGGTGAGCAGGATCAGCTGTATGTATACATTAGGTTTTTAATTAACTCAGTCCCCACAACAGGATTCATGACTCAAACTGTTTGCTTTTTTTTTTTCCTTAAATCACAAAATAAAAAAAAAAAATGGGTGGCACATCTTTTTCACATGCAAAAAAAAAAAGAGGGGAGTACTCAGCGAAATGAAAGGCTCTTTGTATTATACTGAATGCTCAGAAGATCTTTATAATCCTGAATTAATCAGATAAAGGAGAGCTTGGCACTGAATGATTCCAAAGATGCTGAGAACTCAACCATTGTGACAGTTTTCTTTATAATAGATATGATTTTAGTTTATTTGTACTGATGTCCTTAACATTTGGAATTTGTTAGATATTTTTAACTGTCTTGTTCTTGCAGAACTGACCTGATGAGATTTTAATAAGACACTACCAATTTAAAGAAACTTCAGTAAGGCAACATGATGAGCTTAAGCAAGGGGTGAGGGAGAAACTTTTTATAGCAGCTTCATTTTCTGAGATCATATTAACATAAATTTGACAGTTAATCTCCATATTGCAAAAAGGCTGCCCAGACTTATTTAATTAAACTTAGAACAAATATGTTTCTTTATTTGCCAGGTACAGCTTTTATCTTAAAATATCCACTTCCAATTATGATACAAGCCTATAGTTTAGGGCAAGAGCATGGGGTAGTGGATGGAGAGACTGGAGTGGATGGAGGGGTGTGCGGCGGGGGACGGAGTCTGGCTGCTGAAACAGCACTCCTACTTCCCACGGTCCTAAAGAAATTCCATGGAGATGATGATGACTTGTGAAAGTTACTTCTTTGCTTCAGATTTTAAGTGATGGAATTAAACTTAATAGAGAGATTTTTCCTCAAATACATTTAAAATTTATTATTTAATAAATATTTGTTGGATAATGTCTAAACTACTTATCCAAAGAACTACCTTAGCCAATGTACATGAAAAGAACTGTGGAGGAATGAGCAAGGCCTCAAATATCAGCAGGTGCCGAATTTTCACTATGGATCTGTTCCACATTGTACTGCAAATAATCTAACCTTTATGAACCTCATGTTCCTCTTCTGCTGAGATTAAGAATATCTCAACATTTTTGGTGAGGGTGAAATATGATTCATCCATTCAATATTTATGGGACACCTTCTTTGTGCCACTCCCTCTTCTAGGCAATAGGGAACAAAAAAATGCCCATGCTTTCATGGAGCTTATGTTCTAGTTGAGGAAAGAAGATAGATCAATGGATTCTATAATGTTGGCAGTTTTATGTTTTATGAAGCAACACCATGGAGTAAGAGGACAAAAGGGGGTGGCAGTGGGAAGGTGATATTTAGAAAGTGGGGGCAGGAGCAGGGGCAAAGGTCTTTCTGGGAAGAAAGAGTCTCATATAAAGGAGGCCATAAGCTCAAAAATCTTGGAGTGGACTTTGCTTACTGAAGTAGTAGCCAGGCCAACAGAGGGTGAAGCTCAAACGGCAGGAAATAAGGCTCCGGGTTCACTTTCTCACCTCATTTCCTATCACCAACCCTCTTAGTATTCATGGACACCTGAAGGCTTCCATCTGACTCTTGTGATGGGATCCACTGGAGTGGCAGGGAGGTGACAGTATCTAGTTTGCATTTTTCACCCTGGCTGTTATGTATACACTGTAATAAGGCAGGACAACAGGAAAGATAGGAGACAAGTGCTGTTTTCTAGGCAGGATGTTATGGTGGCCTGGATTGTGATAATAAGGATGGACGAGATATAAGTGGTCAGATTCAGGATATATTTTGAAAGTAGAACTGATGGAATTTGCTAATGGATTGTATCTTGTTCCTCTTGGATTAACAAAGACTGTATTCACTCAAGGTCAGTCTACTATAAACCAATAAGAAAATTGAATGGTTTCAGCAACACAGCACATCTGCAAGCCTTCTCAGGAGAGGTGACTGTATGGTTGGGTGTCATGCAGGACTTACCATGGAGCTACAGTGGTATAAAGGTGACAGCACAGCACAGTTGACAATGGCTGAGGCTAAGTCCTTAAGAACAATGAAACATTTGGAAAATCCCTGCAGGGGTTCCTACCTAGGCACACATTCATTGCTGTGACATATGTGGGACTCCACACTGAACAAACAAGAGCAGAGAAAATGGCCAGAATGAATATGATGGCAGAAGTACTCTGCTCCTCGGGTAGAAGTAAGAATTCTGAACAACTCAGTGGAATTTTTGCAACAACAAAGGTTAATTCTCCAAGTTAGAAATCCCAGGAAGACAAGACAGTGAATTTTTCTTCATATCATCAGGGCCTATGTATAGACTGTAATAAGGCAGGAGAACAGGAAAGATAAGAGACAATTTCTGTTTCTAGGCAAGATGTTATGATGACTTGGATTGTGATAATAAGGATGGCCTTATTCATGCTAGAGGGCCATTTAATATTTGTTGGAAAGAACAGAAGTGAAAAATATAAGGAATAAGAATAGCTCATAAAAATAACTTCCAGATATCTAGCTTCTACAAGCAACATTTGGGGTCATTATGAGATGAATTCCATTTACTAGTTACAGATATAAAATGTTTGTGGCCTTTTTTATTCTTCTCATTAAAACATCCTTTTGTCATATCCTAGCCTGGATGCTTGTACACTTTGGATTTGCTGCCAATCAACTTGGATTCCTAGATTTTACATTTCTCATTGTGGCCAAAAGCCAATGCAAGTGTCACTTGCCCACAGAGAAACCTGAGGCCTCCATATCACAAACATCTTCAGCACATGGTTTCTATTATAATGCCAGTCATCTGTCAAAAGTGAAGAGCAGGAGGCTGTAACCCTGAGGAGGGAAGGTTTACTAGAAGGAGGTGGGTATCTCCCCTTCATGACATGATTGGGGTGGTCATGAGTTTGGCTGCCACACAGGTGCATCTCAGGCTCTTTGGTCTGTCTTCCAACACCCTGGAAACAGACTGCTGAGTTGTAGTTTTTCTGCTCCTTGTTCCCCACTCAGTATACCTGATGTCCTTCTACATTGAGTTTTAAGCTGGCAGGAACACTTCAGCTTCTCCATGACACAGAACAGCTGAGTAGTTTTCTGGGAATTTCTTAGCCTCCTTCAGAGAAACTTGGAAAATAAAGAGAATTTTCTCCCTTTCCTTGGACAGTATTGAGCCACTGTGTCTTGAGAATACAGAAGAGGATAGCAGAACATAAGAATCAGAATAAATTAACTTCCCTTTTAGAATAACATCCAAAATTATATATTTATTAGTTTCTCACCAACTGGTGAGATATGAAATAAAAATAATTATCATATTCTGGGCAAACAATACCTTCAGTTCTATAACAAACTACTTTACATTTGACCATGTAGTTGAAAATGCATTTACTTGTTTGACAAAGGCAGATGAGATAGAAATTATTTCTGCAATTTTGTAGATATAAAATATGCTCATCCATGTTCAGTGACATGCCTGAGGATACATAGTGTGTACCAAGCCAGGACTCTGATGCAGGTCTTCATACTTGATGAGGTATAGAGACTTTGCAAGGCTTTGTAACATCTGTTTACTAAAATTACTGTATCAGTCAGGGTTCTTAGTAGACCAAATCAGTTTTGGCTGTTTTAAGCAGAAAACCAATTTATCCAAAAAGGCTTTGGGTGGCTCTCAGAGTTGCCAAAAGGGCTGAGAAATGGTTCCATTTATGTGCCCCAAATTTCTGATGAGAGACTTTTGTCATATCTGTTAGTAGTCACACTGCCTGGTCATTAAACCTCCACTTAAGGAATGCTTGTTCACAGAGATATTTAACCCATGGGCTAAGAACCTAACATAATCTATTTTTTCTCTTCCTTCCCTTAGTAGAACTTAGTTGTGAACCTAATGGCAGAGGGGCTCAATGATGTTTTTTCCCTTAATTCCGGCATATTGGTCTCCAAAAAGCAGGTTAGCAACCATGAGGTCTGGCTTTCAGTTACAGAGCAACACTTAGTTGCCCAGATGACCTCAATTCTCAGATTCCTTATCTTTCCTATTTACCTCAAAGAGTTGGCTGTTCATTCATTCAGGAAGTATTTATTGAGGGGCTGAGATTAATACTGTGAAAGTGATTTGTGGACTATAAACTTTAATGACAATTGTTACCACACAATTTAGTGTTTAATTATATCCTGGTACTTATTTATAGCTGTTTCATATTTTTAGGCTGCCAGATTCTTTACCATAGTCCATTCCTCTTTGAAAATGCATGGGGAGTGATGGTCCACAATAGCTTCAAACTGCTACACACCGAGTCTCAAGTTGATCTGTACAAACTGCAGCTCTGACCTTGATTCTCAGCTGCGAAAAGGCATCTCACCTTTTCACTGCTCAGAGTCACTTCTGAATTCCTTAGATCATCCTTCAGGATCCTTCAGGATCTGGCCTTAACTTACCTGTCATTCTCTCCTTCTCTCCTTCACCAAACTTCAACCTTCTCTGGCCAAATTAACTTAAAACCCCTGGCCCTTGCAAATGCCCTGTGGTCTCCTGCCATCAAGCTTATGCTCAAGGTGCTGTTTCTCTCCTGTGAAAACACACCTAACCTATTGAATCTCCACATTTCAAAGTCCAGCTCAAATGTTACCTCCAAAATTATTCTGAGAGGTACAATGTCTCTGTCCTCTGAACAAAAAGGAATTTTTGTGTCAGTAATATCTTTACTATTAGGAGGTCATTATTCATTGAATTTGTTTCTTCCCAGGGAACTGTGTTCCAGTAAGATGTGCATCCTGTGTCAGGATACCAAGGTGTCCAGGACGAACTGCATGATGAAGAACATATGTTACCCAGCCTGGGCATTCTATAGATTTTTAGTTCTTAAAGCTTGTTGTATTTCTTATTATGATAACTTTTTGATGACTACTTATATTTCATAGACAGAAAAGTCATGCTGTAATGTTAAAAGTCAAGCTGTAATAAAATTAGGTAATCATGATGGACACAGGATCAGAAGTCAGGTTCCTCCAATGTGAACTTTATATTGCTCATATTCATGTTTTGTCTACATTTCTTCTTACAAATTAAATAAAAAACTAAAATAGTAATAATTGTGAATCTATTAATATCCACAGTTGATCTGCTTTATAAGTGGCTATATTTCTCCAACATTTCTTTCCTTCCTGATACAGTGTAGTATGTATTCTAGCTAATCAGATTTCAAAGTATACTTTGCTTAGGGCACTGACTCTAGAAGCAGATCACCTTTTTGGAGGAAAAGGAGCTTCCCAAGGAGCTAGAGCAAAGTATTTTGTTACACAAATGGCAGGTAATGTGAATCCTTGCAATACCAGCAAGAGCGAGGTTGGAGTGGATCACAGCACACTGACAGGCCTTTTGCAGAAATTTTCCTTTTGAAGGAGATTATGAATCTCTCATATTCCTGTTCCTGGTCATCAGGTGGAAATAATCCTTGATACTATGAGTGATATAATAAAATAAGATGCTACAGTGAATCTACCTTATACCTAGAGACTGTGTCTTGAAGCCCTTTTTACAAAAGAAAACTGAATTACATATCTTTGTGGTTTAAGAAAGTTAGAGACTCTAGTTCCAGCCGTCCAAACAAGTATTATCAACCAAGTATGGGAAAGGATTATCATTTTGGAACTATGATTTCATATATGTTTCTAGTCACCAATACTAGGGAATGTTGTCAAATATTTCTGAGAAAGCTCACACAGCCTTCATAGGTTGATTAGATGAGCTTTCGTACATTGGAAACCTGACTACTTTCCAACAACTTGATTTCACAAATGGAAAAACAGCATCTGTTTTCCTGCAGCTCCACATATGGCCATCATTGTTGCTAAGACAAGCTGAAGCAGGTAGTCCATGTGACAGTGCCCTCTGGAGTGCTACCATCTCCTGGGACCAGATAACACTGGTCTGCTGTGAGGGGCTCTGGCTCCTCAGGCAGTGGAAAGTGCATATTTAATCAACACATGCAAAGCATCCGTATGAACAACAAATTACAGAAAAAATGATCAAATGCAATATTTAGAAAACTTCTCTGTTTGTATTTGCAGTGGCTAATTTGGATAGGTATACTTCATGCCACACTCTCCCAGTTTGAGTACTTTAAAAAAATCAGCCAGTGGCTTGCAGAGGGAAGGAAATTGAAATGTTCATATATATACAGGAAAGGGGGTAGTGCTTGTTATGAGAGAAAGACATTGTCACATTAGCCAGCAATGAAGAATGAAAAGAGAGAATAAAGGTTGGACAAGGATGGGAAATATATTTGGCATATGTAAAGTCTAGACTTCTCTAAGATTTCATTAAAAGAGTCTCTGTCCCTCCAAATGCTCTGGTTGTCTTTTAAAATCTTCAAAGCATATAATATAAATAAGATTCCCTATCAGTAGCCCATTTGAGGAAAAAAAATTTGTGGAAATGAACCATAATACCCTTTTTTCCAGGATCAATGTTTGTGTTTTGAAGGTCAAGAGATTGGCAGTGGTAGAAATTAAATTCCAGAATACATCCCTCAGCCAGGTATATTGCAAGCAGATGCTCTTTTTCTGAAATTGCCATGCCAGTGGCCTTAACCCTGCTTTTGGAAGGACAACTCAATCAATTGCAGAGAGAAAAGCCTTTGGTGGTTCTGAAGCAGTCTTGGATTTCTCCTGAGTATCACTGCCATTAAACAAATTGTTGTTTATCAGGAGCTATTTCTTCATATTTTTATTACAGGGTCCTAATAGCTTACAACTAACCCTCAGGGGAAGAAGTGCTCCCATGTACTCCTTTGGCCAGATTCAGCGGAGTAAATCTTGGGTTTCTGTATGAAATTTTGTTTCAAAAAAGGTCTTGGTCACTAAAAACAAGTTTGCAAACTTCTGAATTAGAGGGTTCATTTTAGATTTTAGTAATTTAGTCCTCTAACAAATCATTTATTCTCATAATCTTCATTTGAAAATTGAGGATCCAGCATCTTATAACATTGCCTGATGAAACTGTCTGGGATCAACATGGATTATAAGCAACTTGTGAGTAGAGAATACATATTTTAGTATCCTGCATATATATATATATTTATTTATTTATCATGGTGTAATTGTACTACAAGCACTTACTGCATCAATAAACATTTATGTAATACCTGTTTTATGTCAAAACCTTATTTCTGGGCATGCAAAGATGAGTTAGGGATTCTTTAACAGATCCAGTGGTTGAATGTTGGCAGGATGAAGAAACGAATATAACTATAAGACAAGGGAAACCCTGGAGCAAAACTTTAACAAAATTGATGTCAGCCATAGATTGGCAACCCATTTAATAGTGTGTTTTATTATTTTTCTAAGTTTCAATGAAAATAAAAACCCTAATAAGATTGACTAAGCTAAATATTTTGCTTGAGGAAAATTTATTTTTCTACATGGCTTTTCAAACTTAGTCAAAGTCCTAAGTGTTTTATTCCACCCTGCAAAAGAATCACCTTCATGGCTGAGACTGTGTAGTACTACCTGAGTCCTAATTGCTCACAAAATTTACAAATAAAGGAGAAGATTTGATATTTACAAGGTTTTACAAGCTGCTGCACCATTTTTCGGTTGTTCCTCTTGACCTTGGCCTTGAGCACCCTCTGAACAACTGTCCCATGTCCGGTGGTCTATTCTGGTAGCTATTCCTGCATCACTAAGCATACTCCAAAGGAAGGAGTATCAGTTCCACAAAGTCCAGACAGTCCACTTGTTTTTCAGCCAAATGACTCCCAGAAACAGTATCATGTGACTGATATAAAACATTGCCTCTGAAGCCAAACTATTCACATTCTAGTTCTTCCCTAGTTTCCCTAGAGAAGTAGGGATAATAATAGTATCTAACTGATAGGCTGTTTAAGGATATAATAGATGTAAAACACTTAGAATGTTATTGCACTTAAGAGAGCTCTATAAGCAGCAGTTACTATTATTACCAAAATGTTGTAAAGGATCTCAGTGAGTTGAATAGAGGCATGAGGTCTACATGGAAGATTTTTCACACCTGACTTAGCAAGCACACTGTAAACAACTGTGTAATCTTCTGGGTGAAAAGTGGATCTTCCCAGAGTGGGAAATAGCAAGGGCTTGAGGGTTAGTATGCTTGTGTATTGGCCCTACTTCTACCACAGTCAAGAATCACCAGAGATCCTGTAAAATGCAGATTCCAAGGCCCCACCTTAAACTTCAAGAGTCAGAATCTCTGGAGTTGGAGCCCAGGAGTTCATATGAACAGCAGACTTTTATGCACATTCAGCCACCCAGGTTTGTGCAATAGCTCTGCCATTTACCTGCTTTTAGCTTGTGACCTTGGGCCCATTAATTGATCTCTACAAAATCTGCTTCCTCACCTATAAAATGGGGCTAATCACTCACACATTGTGAAATTAAATGAGATTTGGAAAAAATTCAGCCGGTCTGGCACAGAGGAAATATTTGATATGTCATGAGTTTCTTAAAGCTTTGGTCCTGTATTGAATGAAATCATCAGAAAGCATAGACAAAATATTTTTTTGTAGAAATTAATACACTGAATTCCACAGAGGAATGTCCAGGTAACTTCTTTTGCAGAATGGTGAATCCTGTAATGGAGTTGGAGGTGGGCTGCGAGGATACCCATCTTCCTGTAATAAAGCCCAGTGACTGGTGAGGTGAGTTTGTTGAAGCCCTTGCTGTGTTAAGGCAGAAAAACAAAATGTTGAGTTATCACTGCCCTAAATGGACTTGAAGGATTTTTTCCCTGATACACCATTATCCAGTTCCTTCAGTTCAGTTTTTGCTTTATCTTCCACTCTTAGGAAACTTGGTACCCTTAGTAAGTCACTTATCCAGGACCCCTTGTGCATTTCTCTCTCCTCTTTCTCTAGTGTCTTTTAATTTTGACTGAAGTTAAACATTTTGGACTGTGACAATTTCATATTTATTTTACAAATTTGAATCACATCAGCTGATTTTCTATAAGAATGACTGAAATAGATAGTAAAGTCATGAAATATAGAAAATATATTCATGTTCTCTATCTGGAAAGCTGAAATGAGAGTAAGATGAATCAAAACACTGATGGAAGTAAATTTAGGTCAGAGTGCAACAGTCAAAGAGAAATGAAGCTGTAATTTAACAGTAAGGAAAAACTAAATACAACAGACAAAAAGCTTTTGTTGACAGAGTACAAAATACCCAGTAAAAGGCAGTGGCTAATCAGACCAAACCTTACTTATAATTATGACTATAAGGACCAAGCTTTTCTTGCAACCAAAACTATAAATACTGCCAAATATATAAATGAAAATAGAAAATCTAGTTAATGATTTCTAATTAGTCTTTTCTAAGTGATGCCAAATGTATATTAACAAATAGCTGAATGATTGACTGAATGTTTTGGATTTCATCAGTATGTTTGGTGTTGTGTAGATAAATACTCAATCTAAAGAGTAGCAAATTGAAAAGCAAAGCAGTAACTCACTGAAGAAATGATGAAGGATTTTTTTTATCCTTGGTTTTACATATAAATACCATGGAAATTTCTAAATCAAAACTCTGATATTCACCTGTTAGCATCATTTTTTAACTCTTGGTTGTATTTTTTCTGCATTGACGAATTTTTCTTGAATGCTCAGTATTTCTATTTCACTCCTACTTAAATTTTAATATTACAATATATATTTGTTAATCAAACTCCAAATGAAGATTTAATAACCACCTATTTATGCATAGGCTTGATACAAGGCTTCCATAAAAATGAGGTTTCTTTTTTAGCAAAGCATAAATAACAAGATAACTCTACAATTTACTGACAAGGACTGTCAAAAAGAAAAAAAAAGACAGTATTTAAATATATACATGAATGTACGAAGGATGGCTGGTCTCACATTGATGTTCCAAGCTGAATATACATATGCATGAGTATTAGGGCTGGCATCTCTATATTTGAAGCAGCGATATTTTCTTTTTTGGGGAGAAAAGGGAAGCTCTGGGCAAAATAGTAAAATTCCTCTTCTATTCTTCCCTTCTGCCTATCTCTACCCCTTTCTCATCCTTTCTACCATCACAGTCTGCCACATGCACAAGACATAGAATATCAGGTATAGATTAAGGGGTGTCACAGCACCAGAGGCAATAGGTCTCATCACTTCTCAATACCTGGTGTCATGCACACATTTTTGTGTGTCGGTGTGGGGATATTGCATGTGAACTTTTTTCCCACCACTGAAACCAGATGCAATGAGAATTTTAGTGTACCTGAGGAAAAAAAAGCACCAGAAAACAGAGCACCCAGGCACTTTACTGGTGCATAACTTCAAAACTAAAGAGAATTTGTATGCACTTGACAACAACATGCAAATAATCAGTTCCCAATCCTGTGCCAGTGGATGGTGCAGACGGTCACCTTGGTGCTTGGCGTTAATTTGCTTTTGTGATTTTGTTTTGCCAGATGCTTTTCTTTTAGTTGAGGCAAAAATGAAAAACATACTATTTCTTGAAAGTACAAGAATGATACATGTGAATAACAGGTTGAGAGAAGATGATTCAAAGCACATTATTTGGTTAGATTAGGAGTAAATTAGAGGTAAACCATTTAGTTTTTGATGTAAGGGTGATAGAGGCCAGCAGTTATTGGATATCCATGTTATACTATGCATTTTACATTCAAAATATAAGAAATCCGCGATAATCATAGATAATATCAACCCATTTTGTAGATGAGGAAACTGATCTTCAGAGAGGTCAATTAACTTCAAATTTTCAGACCTTATGTCAATGAGGTGTTTTGTTTTGTTTCTGGATTATTGCTGTAGTTGGCATGTGTTGCTGATCTAATAGGAGTTGACCTCTATGCTTTCATCTATTTCCTTTTGACTTTCAAGTCTAAAACTGTCTTTTAGAGCAGTTTTAGGTTGACAACAAAATTGAGATCCCCACATATTCCCTGCTTCCACCCATGCAGTGTCTCTCCTATTATCAATATCACTCTCCAAAATGGTACATTTCTTATCAAGGAGGAATCTATATACACATCACCCAAAGTCCAGAGTTCACATTAGGGCTCACTCTTGGTGTTGTATATTCTATGGGTTTAGACAAGTATATAATGACATATATCATTATAATATCATACAGAGTACTTATCCCTAAAAATTATTTGTGATTTGTGTGTTCATCTCCATCAGCAACCACTGATCTTTCTATGGTCTCCATAGTTTTGCCTTTTCCAGAATGTATATAGCTGCAATCATATAGTATGGGACCTTCTCAGATTAGTTTCTTTCACTTAGTAATATGCATGTTTTTTTCATGTTAAATAGCTCACTTCACTAGCATTCTCCAGTGCTGAATAATATTCCGTTGTCTGAAGGCACTACAGTTTGTTTATCTACACACTACTGAAGGATATCTTGCTTCCAAGTTCTAGCAATTATTAATAAAGTTGCTATAAACATCTATTTGAAGGTTTTTGTATGGATAGGTTTTCAACACCTTTCAGTAAATACCAAGGAGCACTACTGCTTGATCACATGGTAAGAGTTATTTAGTTTTGTAAGAAACCACCAAATTGTGTTCCAAAGTGGTTGTACTTTTTTCATTTCCACCAGAATGGAGAAACGAATTCTCCATGAGAATTCCTGTTGCTCCACATCCTCATCAGCATGGGTATTGTCAATGTTCTGGATTTTGGCCATTTGAAAAGGTGTTTAGTGGTAGGTCATAGTTTTAATTTGCATTTCCCAGCTACCACTACTCAGTTTGTATGCTATTTGCTTGATGTCTAAAATACACAATTTTAACAGTTTTACTCTTATTTTATGTGATTCTCTTATAAAAGATGTATAGTTAAATACTCATTGATAAAAATATGAATTAATCTTTATTGAGCACTGGCCATGCTCTAGAAGCTAATTCTATGAATTACTTCTTAATTCTTTTTTTCCTTTGGGTTTTATTTATTTTCTTTCTTTTTTCTTTTTCTTTCCTTATTAAGGTATCGTTGATATATAATCCCATGAAGGCCTCACATGAGCAACATTGTGGTTACAACATTCACCCATATTATCAAGACCCCACCCCCAACTCACTGCAGTCACTGTCCATCAGTGTACTAAAATGTTCTTAATTCTCATTTTATATATAAGAAATTGAGGAACAAAAGACTTGTCTAAACTTAGAGTTTATATTTAAAATACTAATACTTTGAGGGGGCGGAGCCAAGATGGCAGTATGAGTAGAGCAGTGGAAATCTCCTCCCAAAAACATATATATTTTTGAAAATACAACAAATACAACTATTCCTAAAAGAGACCGGAAGACACAGGACAACAGCCAGACTACATGCACATTTGGGAGAACCCAGTGCATCACGAAGGGGGTAAGATACAAGCTGCGGATTGGCGGGACCAAAACGCCCCACACCCCAGCTCCCAGCGGGAGGAGAGGAGTTGGAGTGGGGAGGGAGAGGGAGCCCAGGACTGCTAAATAGCCAGCCCTAGTCATCTGCACCAGAGCACAGACACACAGTGGATGGTGTGCTGGATACTAGGGAAACAGGACAGTAAGACCTGTGAGAAGGTCCCTGCAGCCAGCGTCCCTGGGACAAAGAAAAGTGAGTGCTTTTTGAAAGTCTTAAAGGGACAGGAAACCCACAGCTGGATGGAAGCATCCCGGAACACTTAGCCCAGCAGCTGGGAATCCTGGGAAATTCCGGGCGCCCTAACCCCCTGGGTGGCAGCGCAGATCGGAGGCCCCACACAGTGATAAACAGCCTCCTGCCTGTTTCCCCTCCAACGTGGCTCCACCATATTGGAGTAGCAGCCTGAGGCAGGCCATGCCCTCAGCAACCGAGGAGCTTAACTTCACAGCTGTCAGGCAAGAATCAGATGCCCCATCTGCACGCAGCTGTCCAGAACAAGCCGTTAGGGGTCGCTGTTCTCCCAGGAGAGGAAGGCCACAAACCAGCAAGAAGGAACATTCTCCCAGCCGACACATGTGCCAGCTCCGCACAACAACCTCTATTGCCATGAAAAGGCAGAAAAATTTGATACAGACCAAGATCACAGAGGCAAACCCTGAGAAGAAGATAGACCTAACCAATCTTCCTGAAAAAGAATTCAAAATAAAGGTCATAACCACGCTGACGGAGCTGCAGAGAAATATGCAAGAGCTAAGGGATGAGGTCCGGAGGGAGATTACAGAAATGAAACAATTTCTGGAAGGATTTATAAACAGAATGGATAAGATGCAAGAGGCCATTGATGGAATAGAAACCAGAGAACAGGAATGCATAGAAGCTGACACAGAGAGAGATAAAAGGATCTTCAGGAATGAAACAATATTAAGAGAACTGTGTGACCAATCCAAAAGGAACAATATCCACATTATAGGAGTACCAGAAGAAGAGAGAAAAAAAGGGATGGAAAGTGTCTTTGAAGAAATAATTGCTGAAAACTTCTCCAAACTGGGGGAGGAAATAATCGATCAGACCACAGAAGTACACAGAACTCCCAACAGAAGCGACCCAAGGAGGACAACACCAAGACACATAATAATTAAAACGGCAAAGATCAAGGACAAGGACATAGTTTTAAGGGCAGCTAGAGAGAGGAAAAAGGCGACCTACAAAGGAAAACCCATCAGACTATCATGAGACTTCTCAACAGAAACCTTACAGGCCAGAAGAGAATGGCATGATACATTTAATGCAATGAAACAGAAGGGCCTTGAACCAAGAACACTATATCCACCACGATTATCATTTAAACATGAAGGAGGGATTAAACAATTTCCATACAAGCAAAAGTTGAGGGAATTTGCCTCCCACAAACCACCTCTACAGGGCATTTTAGAGGGACTGCTCTAGATGGGAGCACTCCAAAGGCTAAATAGATATCACCAGAAAAAATAAAATCACAGCAAAGAAAGCAGACCAACCAAATACTAACTAAAGGCAAAAAATTAAATCAACTACCCACGAAAGCAGTCAAAGGAAACACAAAAGAACACAGAACAAAACACCCAACATACAAAGAATGGAGGAGGAGGAATAAGAAGGGAAAGAAATAAAGAATCACCAGACAGTGTTTATAACAGCTCAATAAATGAGTTAAGTTAGACAGTAAGATACTAAAGAAGCTAACCTTGAACCTTTGGTAACCACGAGTCTAAAGCCTGCAATGGCAACAAGTACATATTTTTCAAAGTCACCCTAAATGTAAATGGACTGAATGCACCGATCAAAAGACATAGAGTCACTGAATGGATAAAAAAGCAGGACACATCTATATGCTGCTTATAAGAAACTCACCTCAAACCAAAGACGTGCACAGACTAAAGGTCAAGGGATGGAAAAAGTTATTTCATGCAAACAACAGGGAGAAAAAAGCAGGTGTTGCAGTACTAGTATCAGACAAAATAGACTTCAAAACAAAGAAAGTAAAAAGAGATGAAGAAGGACATTACATAATGATAAAGGGCTCAGTCCAACAAGAGGATATAACCATTATAAATGTATATGCACCCAACACAGGAGCACCAACATATGTGAAACAAATACTAACAGAATTAAAGGAGAAAATAGAATACAATGCATTCATTTTAGGAGACTTCAACACACCACTCACTCCAAAGGATAGATCAGACATCAGACAGAAAATAAGTAAGGACACAGAGGCACTGAACAACGCACTAGAACAGATGGACCTAATAGAAATCTATGGAACTCTACATCCAAAAGCAAGAGGATACACATTCTTCTCAAGTGCACATGGAACATTTTCCAGAATAAACCACATACTAGGCCACAAAAAGAGCCTCAGTAAATTCAAAAAGATTGAAATTCTACCAACCAACTTTTCAGACCACAAAGATGTAAAACTAGAAATAAATTGTACAAAGAAAACAAAAAGGCTCATAAACACATGGAGGCTTAACAACATGCTCCTAAATAATCAATGGATCAATGGCCAAATTAAAATAGAGATCAAGGAATATATGGAAACAAATGACAAAAACAACACAAAGCCCCAACTTTTGTGGGACACAGCAAAAGCAGTCTTAAGAGGAAAGTATACAGCAATCCAGGCACACTTGAAGAAGGAAGAACAATCCCAAATGAATAGTCTAATATCACAATTATCAAAATTGGAAAAAGAAGAACAAATGAGGCCTAAAGTCAGCAGAAGGAGGGACATAATAAGTATCAGAGAAGAAATAAACAAAATTGAGAAGAATAAAACAATAGAAAAAAAATCAATGAAACCAAGAGCTGGTTCATTGAGAAAATAAACAAAATAGATAAGCCTCTAGCCAGACTTATTAAGAGAAAAAGAGAATCAACACATATCAACAGACTCAGAAATGAGAATGGAAAAATCACGACAGACTCCACAGAAATACAAAGAATTATTAGAGAATACTATGAAAACGTATATGCGAAGAAACTGGAAAACCTAGAAGAAATGGACAACTTCCTAGAAGACTGCAACCTCCCAAGACTGACCAAGGAAGAAACACAAAATTTAAACAAACCAATTAGAAGCAAAGAAATTGAAGTGGTAATCAAAAAACTACCCAAGAACAAAACCCCCGGGCCAGATGGATTTACCTCGGAATTTTATCAGACATACAGAGAAGACATAATACCCATTCTCCTTAAAGTTTTCCAAAAAATAGAAGAGGAGGGAATACTCCCAAAATCATTCTATGAACCAACATCACCCTAATACCAAAATCAGGCAAAGACCCCACAAAAAAAGAAAATTACAGACCAATATCCCTGATGAATGTAGATGCAAAAATACTCAATAAAATACTAGAAAACTGAATTCAAAAATACATCAAAAGGATCATATACCACGACCAAGTGGGATTCATCCCAAGGATGCAAGGATGGTACAACATCCGAAAATCCACCAATATCATTCACCACATAAACAAAAAGAAGGACAAAAACTACATGATCATCTCCATAGATGCTGAAAAAGCATTTGAAAAAATTCAACATCCATTCATAATAAAAACTCTCAGCAAAATAGGTATAGAGGGCAAGTACCTCAACATAATAAAGGCCATATATGATAAACCCACAGCCAACATCACACTGAACAGTGAGAAGCTGAAAGCTTTTCCTCTGCGATCGGGAACAAGACAGGGATGCCCACTCTCCCCACTGTTATTTAACATAGTACTGGATGTCCTAGCCATGGCAATTAGACAAAACAAAGAAATACAAGGAATCCAGATTGGTAAAGAGTAAGTTCAACTGTCACTATTTGTAGATGACATGATATTGTACATAAAAAACCCTAAAGACTCCACTCCAAAACTACTAGAACTGATATCGGAATACAGCAAAGTTGCAGGATACAAAATTAACACACAGAAATATGTGGCTTTCCTATACATTAACAATGAACTAATAGAAAGAGAAATCAGGAAAAAGAAGTGAAAAAAATTATTTTAAAAAGTGAAAAAAAAATACTAATATTTTTCTTAAATTCAGTTTTTAAACTCTTTAAAAAAGGGAGTTTAGCCTATTTTTTTATAGTGGTAGGTATCTTTGGTTTTACTTTTGTCTTACCATTTTTTTACATTTTTTTGTTTCTTGGGTATTTTTGGGTGTGTGTTTTCACTTTGTGTTACTTCTCTGATGATTTTTTGCTAATTCTTCTAGACATTTCTATCTACTTTGGCTTCATTATGTTTTGATATTTTTATTTTTACTTTATTCTTTTTAAAAAAATTATGTTATCATTAATCTACAATTACATGAAGAACATTATGTTCACTAGGTTCTCCCCTACTCCAAGTCCCCCCCCACACACCCCATTACAGTCACTGTCCATCAGCATAGTAAGATGTTGTAGAACCACTACTTGTCCTCTGTGTTGCAAAGCCCTCCCCTTTCCCCCACCCCCCACATTATACATGCTAATCATTATACCCCCTTTCTTCTTCCCTGCCCTTATCCCTTCCTACCCTCCCATTCTCCCCAGTCTCTTTCCCTTTGGTAACTCTTAGTCCATTCTTGGGTTCTGTGATTCTACTGCTGTTTTGTTCCTTCAGTTTTTCTTTTGTTCTTATACTCCACAGAAGAGTGAAATCATTTGGTATTTGTCTTTCTCTGCTTGGCTTATTTCATTGAGCATAATACCCTCTAGCTGCATCCATGTTGTTGCAAATTGTAGGATTTGTTTTCTTCTTATGGCTGAATAATATTCCATTGTGTATATGTACCACATCTTCTTTATCCTTTCATCTACTGATGGACACTTAGGTTGCTTCCATTTCTTGGCTATTGTAAATAGTGCTGTGATAAACATAGGGGTGCATCTGTCTTTTTCAAACAGGAGTGCTGCATCCTTAGGGTAAATTCCTATAAGTGGAATTCCTGGGTCAAATGGTATTTCTATTTTGAGCATTTTGAGGAACCTCCATATTGCTTTCCACAATGGTTGAACGAATTAACATTCCTACCAGCAGTGTAGGAGGGTTCCCCTTTCTCCTCAACCTCGCCAACATTTGTTGTTGTTTGTCTTTTGGATGTTAGCCATCCTTACTGGTGTGAGGTGATATCTCATTGTGGTTTTAATTTGCATTTCTCTGATAACTAGCGATGTGGAGCATCTTTTCATGTGTCTGTTGGCCATCTGAATTTCTTCTTTGGAGAACTGTCTGTTCAGCTCCTCTGCCCAGTTTTTAATTGGATTATTTGCTTTTTATTTGCTGAGGTGGGTGAGCTCTTTATATATTTTGGATGTCAAGCCTTTATCGGATCTGTCATTTACGAAAATATTCTCCCACACTGTAGGGTACCCTTTTGTTCTATTGATGGTGTCCTTTGCTGTACAGAAGCTTTTCAGCTTGATATAGTCCCACTTGTTCATTTTTGCTTTTGTTTTCCTTGCCCAGGAAGATATATTCCTTAAGAAGTTGCTAATGTTCATGTCCAAGAGATTTTTGCCTATGTTTTTTTCTAAGAGTTTTATGGTTTCATGACTTACATTCATGTCTTTGATCCATTTTGAATTTACTTTTGTGAATGGGGTTAGACAGTGGTCCAGTTTCATTCTCTTACATATAGCTGTCCAGTTTTGCTAGCACCATCTGTTGAAGAGACTGTCATTTCCCCATTGTATGTCCATGGCTCTTTTATTGAAAATTAATTGACCATATATGTTTGGGTTAATGTCTGGAGTCTCTAATCTGTTGCACTGGTCTGTGGCTCTGTTCTTGTGCCAGTACCAAATTGTCTTGATTACTATGGCTTTGTAGTAGAGCTTGAAGTTGGGGAGTGAGATCCTCACCACTTTATTCTTCTTTCTCAGGATTGCTTTGGCTATTCGGGGTCTTTGGTGTTTCCATATGAATTTTTGAACTATTTGTTCCAGTTCGTTGAAGAATGTTGTTGGTAATTTGATAGGGATTGCATCAAGTCTGTATATTGCTTTGGGCACGATGGGCATTTTGAAGATATTAATTCTTCCTAGCCAAGAGCATGGGATGAATTTCCATTTGTTAGTGTCCTCTTTAATTTCTCTTAAGAGTGTCTTATAGTTTTCAGGGTATAGGTATTTCACTTCTTTGGTTAGGTTTATTCCTAGGTATGTTATTCTTTTTGATTCAATTGTGAATGGAGTTGTTTTCCTGATTTCTCTTTCTATTGGCTCATTGTTAGTGTATAGGAAAGCCACAGATTTCTGTGTTAATTTTGTATCCTGCAACTTTGCTGTATTCCGATATCAGTTCTAGTAGTTTTGGAGTGGAGTCTTTAGGGTTTTTTATGTACAATATCATGTCATCTACAAATAGTGACAGTTGAACTTACTCTTTACCAATCTGGATTCCTTGTATTTCTTTGTTTTGTCTAATTGCTATGGCTAGGACATCCAGTACTATGTTAAATAACAGTGGGGAGAGTGGGCATCCCTGTCTTGTTCCCGATCGCAGAGGAAAAGCTTTCAGCTTCTCACTGTTCAGTGTGATGTTGGCTGTGGGTTTATCATATATGGCCTTTATTATGTTGAGGTACTTGCCCTCTATACCTATTTTGCTGAGAGGTTTTATCATGAATGGATGTTGAATTTTGTCGAATGCTTTTTCAGCATCTATGGAGATGGTCATGTGGTTTTTCTTTCTTTTTGTTTATGTGGTGGGTGATGATGGATTTTCGAATGTTGTACCATTCTTGCATCCCTGGGATGAATCCCACTTGGTTGTGGTGTATGATCCTTTTGATATATTTTTGAATTCGGTTTGCTAATATTTTATTGAGTATTTTTGCATCTATGTTCATCAGGGATATTGGTCTGTAATTTTCTTTTTTCGTGGGGTCTTTGCCTTGTTTTGGTATTAGGGTGGTGTTGGCTTCATAGAATGAGTTTGGGAGTATTCTCTCCTCTTCTCCTTTTGGAAAACTTTAAGGAGAATGGGTATTATATCTTCTCTGTATGTCTGATAAAATTCCGAGGTAAATCCACCTGCCCAGGGGTTTTTTCTTGGGTAGTTTTTTGATTACCGCTTCAGTTTCTTTGCTGGTAATTGGTTTGTTTAGATTTTGTGTTTCTTCCTTGGTCAGTCTTAGAAGGCTGTATTTTTCTAGGAAGTTGTCCATTTCTTCTAGGTTTTCCAGTTTCTTAGCATATAGGTTTTCATAGTGGTCTCTAATAAGTCTTTGTATTTCTATTGGTTCCGTCGTGATGTTTCCTTTCTCATTTCTGATTCTGTCGATGTGTGTTGATTCTCTTTTTCTCTTAATAAGTCTGGCTAGAGGCTTATCTACTTTGTTTATTTTCTCAATGAACCAGCTCTTGGTTTCATTGATTTTTTTCTATTGTTTTATTCTTCTCAATTTTGTGTATTTCTTCTCTGATACTTATTATGTCCCTCCTTCTGCTGACTTTAGGCCTCATTTGTTCTTCTTTTTCCAATTTTGATAATTGTGACATTAGAGTATTCATTTGGGTTTATTCTTCCTTCTTTAAGTATGCCTGGATTGCTATATACTTTCCTCTTAAGACTGCTTTCGCTGCGTCCCACAGAAGTTGGGGCTTTGTGTTATTGTTGTCATTTATTTCCATATACTGCTGGATCTCCATTTTAATTTGGTCATTGATCCATTGACTATTTAGAAGCGTGTTGTTAAGCCTCCATGTGTTTGTGAGCCTTTTTGTTTTCTTTGTATAATTTATTTCTAGTTTTACACCTTTGTGGTCTGAAAAGTTGGTTGGTAGGATTTCATCTTTTTTAATTTACTGAGGCTCTTTTTGTGGCTTAATATGTGGTCTATTGTGGGGAATGTTCCATGTGCACTTGAGAAGAATGTGTATCCTCTTGCTTTTGGGTGTAGAGTTCTATAGATGTCTATGAGGTCCATCTGTTGTAGTGCATTGTTCAGTGCCTCCATGTCCTTACTTATTTTCTGTCTGATGGATCTATCCTTTGGAGTGAATGGTGTGTTGAAGTCTCCTAAAATGAATTCATTGCATTCTATTTCCCCCTTTAGTTCTGTTAGTATTTGTTTCACATATGCTGGTGCTTCTGTGTTGGGCGCATATATGTATTTATTATGGTTATATCCTCTTGTCGGACTGAGCCCTTTATCATTATGTAATGTCCTTCTTTATCTCGTTACTTTCTTTGTTTTGAAGTCCATTTTGTCTGATACTAGTACTGCAACACCTGCTTTTTTCTCCCTATTGTTTGCATGAAATAACTTTTTCCATTCCTTGACTTTTAGTCTGTGCATGTCTTTGGATTTGAGGTGAGTCTCTTGTATGTAGCATATAGATGGGTCTTGTTTTTTTATCCATTCAGTGACTCTATGTCTTTTGATTGGTGCATTCAGTCCATTTACATTTAGGGTGGTTATTGATAGGTATGTACTTATTGCCATTTCAGGCTTTAGATTCATGGTTACCAAAGGTTCCAGTTTACTTTCCTTACTATCTAAGAGTCTAACTTAACTCAGTATGCTGTTACAAACACAATCTAAAGGTTCTTTTCTATTTCTCCTCCTTTTTCTTCCTCCTTCATTCTTTATATATTAGGTATCAAATTCTATACTTTTCTCTATCCCTTGATTTACTTTGGGGTAGTCAATTTAACTTTGCATTTGCCTCACAATCAGCTGCTCCACCCTCCCTACCATGATTTTACTACCTCTGGTGACAGCTATCCAACCCTAGGAACATTTCCATCTATAGCAGTCCCTCCAAAATAGACTGCAGAGATTGTTTGTGGGAGGTACACTCTCTCAGATTTTGCTTATCTGGAAATTGTTTAATCCTTCCTTCAAATTTAAATGATAATCTTGCCGGATAAAGTAATCTTGGTTCTAGGCCCTTCTGCTTCATGGCATTAAGTACATCATGCCACTCCCTTCTGGCCTGTAAGGTTTCTGCTGAGAAGTCTGATGTTAGTCTGATGGGCTTTCCTTTGTATGTGATCTTATTTCTGCCTCTGGCTGCTTTTTAACAGCCTATCCTTATGCTTGATCTTTCCCATTTTAATTACTATGTGTCTTGGTGTTGTCTTCCTTGGGTCCCTTGTGTAGGGGGATCTGTGGATCTCCCTGGCCTGAGAGACTATCTCCTTCCCCAGACTGGGGAAGTTTTCAGCAACTACCTCCTCAAAGACACTTTCTATCTCTTTCTCTCTCTGGTATCCCTATAATGCGAATATTGTTCCGCTTGGATTGGTCACACAGTTCTCTCAATATTCTTTCATTTTTAGAGATCCTTTTTTCTCTCTGTGCCTCAGCTTTATATTCCTCTTCTCTAGTTTCTATTTCATTTATTGTCTCCTCCACTGTATCCAACCTGCTTTTAATACCCTCCATCGTGTTCTTTAACGATTGGATCTCTGACCTGAATTCATTCCTGAGTTCTTGGATGTCTTTCCATAGCTCCATTAGGATGTTGATGATTTTTATTTTGAACTCCCTTTCAGGAAGAGTCACGAGGTCCATATCATTTAAATCTTTCTTGGAAGTTGTATTAACAATTTTACTCTGGACAAGGTTCCTTTGGTGTTTCATGTTTGTATATGGCGCCCTCTAGTATCCAGAGCCCCTGAAGCAATGTTGGGGGTCACGGGAGCGGTACTTGGGGTAAGAAAGAGCTGTTCCCTGCCTCCCGGCTGCTGTGCTTGTCTCCACTGCCTGAGCCAGTGGGCCGGTTACACAGGTATAAGTTTTTGTCCCAGAGGAGCCAGATATGGATCCCTGCTTTCCACTAGCAGCCGGAATCCCAGTCTCCCCAGGAACTCTGCCTGTATTAACTTTCCAACTCAGTAGTCATGTGAGTCTCAAGAAAGCACCATGAAATGTAGGTTTGTGCTCCCAGAGCAGATCTCCTTAGCTAGGTATTTAGCAGTCCCAAGCCTTCCACTCCCTCCCTGCTCCGTTTGTCTTCCTCCCACCGGTCAGCTGGGGGTGGGGGAGGGGCTCGGGTCCCGTGGAGCCACAGCTCTGGTACGTTACCCCATTCACTGAGGTCTGCTCTTTTCTCCAGGTGTGTGCAGTCTGATGCCATCCTCTTTCCTGATGCTCTCTCAGGATTAGTTGTGCCAATTAAATTTTCTAATTGTATCCAGTTTTAGGAGGAAGCCTCTGTCTCTCCTCTCACGCCGCCATCTTTAATCCGAATCCCTACTTTATTCTTATGATTTATAAGAAATAAGTTTTGTCTTGAATTAACTAGATGACCTTTTGATATTTTAAAATGTACTTACACTTATATTTTAAAATAAATGTCAATGTAAAGACAATATCCTTTCCTTTGCCCACCCGATACTTTTATCCACTTCCAATTTCTTATATATTTAATCTGAGACATTTTTAAGACCAGAATTCATTTTTTAATAATCATGTATTGTATCTTTTTTGTTTAACTTTTGAATTAGTTTTATGTTCTACTTACAATAATTATACAACCTGTTTAACTGTTTTTTTTACATTCAATCCTGAGTTTTTTTGTTTGCCCCAACTCCCCCATTATTTTTTATTCATATTTGGGTAAGTTGGAAAGTAGTTTCACATACTTTTAAGAAGAGTACATGGATGTTTTTCTGAATTCATGTATATCTGGTGACGTCTTTGCTGCTATGCTATGTATGTTCGTTTAATTTATAGAGTTAACTTTTCCCTATCAACAATATAATACATACCTATTAATTTTCTTCCCACGTGTATATCTCAGGTGAGGTTTGAGGCTAATCTGATTTTCCTTGATGAATCCTTAGAGAATATTTTCACTTTCCCTGAAATCCAAAATTTTAGTGGGAAATATTTTGGTATATATTACTTCTCATTTAATTTCATGATGGAGGCTTTCAATATGTATACTGTTATATTCTTTTAGCTCAGGAAGCTTTCATTATTAATGCCATAATTACTGATACTAAGTTCATATTTTCTTCTTCAGAAACATTTGTATATTGAATCTTTAGGCTATATATTGAAAAATTATTCCATTGTGTTTTTTCAACTTTTTCCCTAAATTCTAAGAAAGCTTTTCAAATTTATTCTCCATATTACTAGGTCTGTTTTCTGCAATGACAGTTCTGCTTTATTGGCCCCAATTATGATTTTGCATTTCAGCTTAATCATTACTTTGATTTGTATTTGAATTAGACATGTTACATTTATATGTGTATAATGTATACATTTTAAATCAATTAAAAAATTTGTTAAGCCCTGATTAATCTCATTCTGCAGCTCATTAGCTAGTTTACTTTGCAGCTCAGCCCATTGATTTCTCAGGTTTATTTTTAATTATTTGCTCTTAGATATTTTATTGCAGTACAGAGAGGGGCTAAGAAAATGGATATAAGTGAACTCAGTTAAACTAATGCAAGTGATAGAAGGAGGTATTTAGAAGTAAATGTTACTGTGACAGCTCAGTCTTTATAAGATAACCAAAGACTCCCTTGTATGCTGGCTAATAGTAAAATTAACTGAGGAAGACAGCAGATAAAAATGGCAGTAGAGGCTTTTAAAGAACTGTACAATAACACAAAAACAAAAATTAAAAACCTACAGTATGCCTTAACAATAGGAGTTGATATGGGTATGACCAATATCCCATAAATCATCTAAAAAAATTAAAGAGATGGAAACCTAAAGTTAGACTAATGAGGTCACCAGACAGACAGAATTTGTGAATTAAACATGACATCATTTGTATCATAAGCTGGCAGGATCTAAGAGTTTAGGGATGATTGTACCAGTAATCACAACACTATAATATATTCTATGAAATTATTCCAAATACTCTTACTATGATGCTTTAGCAACCCTAAATCAACACTCCCAATTTCCCTCTCTCTTCATGGAGATCTTGTAGGCCTAGAATGGGCTTTAGAAATTGGGATTTGAACTGCAGCCTCCATCACAGCCACTAGTCCCACAGCTGGACAATTTCCCAAGTTTTGAAATTAACCATTTTCAGCTCATTCCCCTTTCTATGTTTATTGCTCTTCTTTGTGGGAAACTGCACAAATTTGTAAACTTCAGAGTTCTTGCCTTTCTCCCTGTGTTTATTGCCATCATATGTGTTCCTTCTGGAGTAAATATTTTTGAATCTGAGCTGGGAGTTAAAACAACTGGAAAACACTCATAGCCTCCACAAGTTATTTGTTCTCTCCCTTTCCATCACATTCTTGATGCTGTTTAGACTCTCCTGATACTAGGAAGCAAGGAAATGAACCACTTCTTCAGAACTTTCACGCCTACAGTGCCCCCTTATGCAACTTGATAAGGGCCAGGATGGCAGAGATCCAAGAGAAAAAAGAAAGACTAAAATAGAATTATTTCAGGGTTTTTGTTTCCAAATATATAGAGGAGCCAAAAATGCATTTTCACACACAGCAGTTTTCTTCTTTCATTGCCTATGTAAAGGAAAACACTTTGTTTTTTAAAAGGGGAAATCCACCTCTGAAATTATGGAACACTGACACAGCATCATTCAATTTGGCAAAAGTTGACTGAGCAGATGATGTACATCCACTTAACTTGGACTCAATCAAAGGTTTTGCTATTTTCATTTCACAGGCCAGATGTAGCTCATCATCGGTTGGAATCAATTCCAGAAGAGGTGTTAGAGTCTGTTGGTCCAAGAGAAAGTCTGATCCAGGCACCAAAAAGAGCCATGAGAAAGATGGATACTATCTGTACTGATCTCTCCACAGTTTAGTTAGTCCAATATTCAGTTCAGATTAAGCAGTGGGATAACCTATAAATTAACAGCTTCACTTCTAAGTTATTAAATCTCCACTTTCTATGAAATCATCTCCCATGTCCTGCTCTCAGAATACACTGCCATATCTGAATGGATAGGAAAACTGAATAATGAATAGTACACATATTTGGGTTTCCAATAAGTAGGAAAAGCTAGAAACCAATTACATGCTAGGGATGTGTTTAATTGGGCTACTTGAGTCATCTGTATTGATTTTAATCTGACCACCAAATGCTTTGTAATATGTAGCTGCAGCTCCTACATTTCAAATAAAAACATAGGCTCAATTTATGATGGAACACATGAAACAATATACCTGGCTGAAATAAATATTTTAAAAGTTTAGAACCTTTATATTAATCTTAATATAGATTACAATGGAGATTCCTCATCCCTGTATGATAACAGTGGGCACTCAAACTTGAATTTCTCCATACATCTATCAAAAATCATGCAGATCAATAAAAAGTGCAAGGCATCAAGGCACACAGAAATCTCTTGCAGCACAGAAAGTTGCAACAGGACTGGAAATAAAAGACATCCCAGGAAACCAAAAAATCTAGCATCCAGGCTGTGAAGCAGAGAGCTATTTGACAGTTGAGAAAGTTGGTGACTCAAGTTTAAAGCACAAGGAGATCTCCAGAATATCTCTAGAGCTCAGAAGGCAAAATCCCTATTTTGTTCTCAAAATATTTGAAGGCTGTGGTGAACCTAATTACATTGATACTGTAGCCTCACCTGGACTATGCTCAACCACAGATTAGATTGCCCCAGCAAGACTTCCCACCCAGTCTAGAAACATGAGAGGAGAAGGACAGTGCTTTCTTTTCTGGAGGTAGATTATATTTATTTCCACCTCTATTATTATTTTATACAAATATCCTTCATAAAATTGTCTGAATTTCAAGACAATAAAGCAAGGAAATGTGATGTATGGTAAGGAGAGATAAGAGGCAATAGTATATGAACCAGAGGTGACCAAGATGTTAGAATAATACAGAAACTTTAACTGCAATAAAAATATTTAAAGATTTACAGGGAAAAGAAGGGCCATATATGTGAAGAGATGAGGAATTTCAGAAAAGACTTAGAATCTATTATGAAGATATGAATGGAAAAGAGAAATGTAAAGATGTAATATAAAAAATAAAGAATTTATTAAATGGACTTTATAGCACACTAGATATATGGAGGAAAGAATGAGTCAATTTTAAAAGTTCTGAAATATGTGGCAAAAAAATTGTCTAAAATGCATGTAGGTGGAGTCTCAGAAATAGAAGAGAGAAAGAGAATGGGAGACAAGAAATATATAAATAAAAAATATATGAGAAATTTCCAAAGTTGATGAACAATTTCAACTCACAAATATAGAAATCTCAGTAAAAAATTCTTAGTTAAGTGAAAAAGAAGAAAACCTCACCTGGGCATATCTTATTCAAAGCACTCAAAACACAATAACAAAGAAATCTTATAATCATCCAAAGAAAAATAGACTAGAAACAAGAGCATGAATTACAGTTAACTTTTACCAGAAACAATGAAAACCAAAAGACAGTGGAACACCATCTTTAAAATGTTTAAATTAAAAAACTCAGACTAAAATTCTAAAACCAATGAAAATAAGTTTCAAAGTCAAAATCAAATAAAGACATATCAGAGTCAAAAACTGAGATTTTTTTGACTCCAGCAAATTTACACTATGATAAAAGATCTCCAGAGTGAAGGGAAATAATATCAGATAGAACCTTGGATCTACAGGAAGAAATAAGGAACACCAGACTTGATACCTGTATGAAGTCTGTTCTATATGTTATTTTCAAAATATTGTCAACTACTTAAAGCAAAATTTATGTATGTCTTTGTTCTCACAACATATACTCCTTTTCATTCACCCTTATAAAAATTAGAATACATTTTTAGTTTACAAGTATAAAACATTTACAAATGTAATATGTATATTATAGAATATTTATATATTTACATGTGTAATGTATTATATAAAAATGATAGTACACAAATATTGCATTAGAAGGTACAAACATATTTATAATACAGTATTTTGTGTGTTTTATAAAATGTATAAATAGAAAAACAAAAATGATATTATTTGAGGGCATATTATGATAATTTAATATCTAGAGTGACAATCAAAAAGACAAAGAGGTACAGCTAAGAGGTCACTATAAAATATAAAGAATACTAAAAGCTTAACAACTTAATAAAAGAAAGTGGGAATGAAGGAATAAAGAACAAATGAGACAAACAGAAACTAAGTACCAGATGGTAGACTTTAACCTATTATATTGATAACATTAAATGTAAATGGATGATAAGGCCCAAGAAAAGAGATGACAGAATAAAAATATCATCCTATATATTATTTAAAAGAACTACACTTTTAATATGAAAACACAGAATTTACAGGCAGAAAAATGTATACATGCAAACTTAGAACATAACAAAGCTATAATAATATCAAATGATTAGACTTTAAGATGAAGAACATCATCAGAGATGAGGAAAATAAAATAGGGAGTAGTTTATACAGAAGAAAAACATACCAAATCATATATACCACTAACAGCAGAGCTCCAAACTATATTAAGCAAACGTTTTAAGAATTGGAGAAATAAAAAGTCAATCATTGTTGTACATGTTAGTACTCTTTTCTTAGTAACTGACAGAACAAAGAGCTAAACAAACAAATCAGTAAAGCATATAAGACCTGAACAACCTTGACAACTAGCTTGAACTAATAGACATTTACAGCATACTCTATCCAACCATACTCAACACACATTTGTTACAAAATTACATGTAACATTCAACAAAATAGACCATGTTTTAGCCCATAAAACAAGACTTACTAAATATCCAAATATTAAGTTACACATATGATATTCTTTAAATTAGAAGCCACTAACATGATATTCAGAAATACTTCCAAACATTTCAAAATTAAACACTATCAAAATAATTCATAAAGCATATGGCAAGCTAGAAATACTTTGAACTAAATGATACTGAAAGCATAACATGTCAAAATTTGTGGAGCAAAAGTATTATCTAGCAAAGCATCATGGTCAGTACCATACCTGCTAACTGTTGTCAAAGGAAAATTTTCTAAAGTCAATTAATACAAATTTATAAGAGCCAACTATGTAGTTTCATTGGGAGAGATGCCTCCAGGGAAAGAACAACTCAGATATCCTGAAGGAGCTGACATCTATTTGTGGAGAATAAAAATATGTGTGCAAAACATTAAAAGTGTGTACTAATTGAACGTTAGAAGTTAGGTCATAAATGTGATAGGCATTTGGGAGGAAAATCAAATAATCAGGTAAGATCTTTTGGACAAAATGACACTTCCCGTGGACTCTGAATTTGGCAAGTATCTAGGCAGACAGGCTTATTATTCTGTTTTAAATTAGTCCATGATTGCAAATGATGAGCCAGGTACATTGGTAGACTGGAAGTCTTTCAATCCAACTGTTAACAGACTTAACCTTTGTGGCATTAACTAGCTCTGGTGCTTTTCTGAACAACACAAATCATTAGCCAAAGGAGGTTTGGTTTGGTTTTACATTAAAATTTTTTTTTAAAATAGATTCAAAGATTTCATATTGCACAAAGGGTCATTTTAGACAAACACCTGACATCAAATGACATCCAATTATGTTGGAGAGATTATCCACCTCAGGCTACTGAGCAGACTGACCTCAGGGAGTGAGTTAACTACCATATCATGTCCAAGAGTAGTTCCCACTCATTGCTATAGCAGCAACAGCAATTAAGGACTCCAGAAAATCTGTCTCTAATATGGTCCAATTATTTCAATTCAAGATAGACTGGCTTGTGCTCCTGGGTAGCTTTGTCCATTTGGTCCACTGGGTCTTTTCATAGTGACTTCTGGAGTCAGTCTAGCATCATTTTTTTTTTCTCCTTGGAAATAAGGAAGATGTGTTGCTGAATATTAATGGTAATAATGATGATTAACCCTTATTGAGTGCTGTGTGATTGGTACTGTTACAAATGCTTTCACACACTTAATCTACACAATAAATCTATATGGCAGGTATTATTAGTATTATTTAAATTATATTGATGTAGAAAATTATGTATTGAGAGGTTAACTTGTTGAGAACCCATACTAATAAATATTACAGATGATCGGACACCAGAGTCTAATTTTTTAACCACTATGCTACATTGCCTCTCCAAGGCAAATAAAGGAAATAATGAAAATGCATAGTCCATGCCTTAAAGAGGATAACTAACCACACAGGGATGGACAAGACAAGAAGAACACAGTTTAGAGAAAGTAGTGAACTGAACTCTCAGGAAAGATGAATTGGGCTACAAAATATGAACTGAGAAGCGGTTCTCAATAATGGCTTTTCTTTCCTACTAACTGACCACATACGCAGCATTTGGGAATGAAGCAAGAGATTTTACTGATTTCATACTTAACATGTATGATTTACATTCATGCTTATGTCATTTGCCCTTTATATGCCCTTCTGTTCCACCTGACTGAACTTCTAAGGCTGGGACTGCATTGGTTCATCTCTGTATCTCCTGTGATGAGAATAATGCCTGGCCTATAATAGGTACTAAATGAATATTGGTTAACAAATGTGCAAATGAATGTAAGAGATTAATTATAGTAACAGTATTTTGCAGATCAACCAATAAAGAATTTAATGACCTATTCATGTCTTGATGTACAAATCTTTCTTCCTTTCAGTTGTATCACTAATCAAACTCCTATGAATGAATGATATCAAGATAAGTAAATTATTCTATTAACAGTGATTTCATACAAGAAATGGGGAAAATCGCATTCAGCTGAAAAAAATTGCAAAATATGTATCCTTTTTTGAGTTAAAGAAGTCCAAATGATTTGTTTCTTAACCAATCTTTAAAGTCAGAAGCTCTGAGCCAGCATCATAAGAAATTGTTAGAACAAAAATCAACTAATACAGTATATTAAATTAATTGAATAAAATCCAGATGATCATCTCAATGGACACAGAAAAAGAATTTGAAAAAAATTTCAACATCTTTCTATAACAAAAACATTAACCAAATTAGAAATAGAAGGGAAATCATCGACTGAATAAGAAATATCTAGGAAAAACCCACAATCAACATCACAGTTAATGGCTAAAGACTGAATGTTTTCTCTCTAGGTCAGGGAAAGGGAAGGGATATTCACCTCAAGACTTATATTCAATATTGTCTTAGAGATTCTAGAGAAGACAGGCAAGAAAAAGAAATAAAAGGCATTCAGATTGGAAAAGAAGTAAAACTATCTCTGAAGATGACCTAATCCTGCATATAGAAAATCCTAAGGAGTACACTAAAAACTAGTAGATAATCAAATTCAGCAAGTTGGCAGTATATAAGATCATCAAAAAATGTCATTATATTTCTGCACAGTAGCAATGAGCAAACTGAAAATCAAATAACGCAATTCCATTTACAATGAAAAATGGTTAAAAAACAAAACTACCTAGGAATTTAGCAAAAGCAATATGAAACTTATACTCTAGAAACTACAAATCAATTCTGAAAGAGATAAAAGGAGACCTAAATAAATAAAAGACATCCATATTCATAGATAAGGAGATTTGATACTATTGGATGGGCACTTCCCAAATTGATCTACAGATTCAACACAACCACCTTCAAAATCCCAACTGTCTGCTCTGTAGAAATTGATAAACTGGACTAAAACTCATATGCAAGGGACCCAGAATAGGCAAAACAGTTTTGAAAAAGAACAAAGTTGAAGGACTCACACTTCCTGATCTCAAAATTTATTACAAAGCTACAGTAGTCAAGACAATGCAGTGCTAGCAAAATATAAGACATAGATCAACAGAATAGAAATATAGAAATATTTCACATTTACAGTCAACTGATTTTCAATTAACATGCCAAGACAATTAAATAGGGAAAGAATAGTCTCCAACAAGTGTTGCTGGGACAACTGGATATCCACATGCAAAAAAATGAAGTTGGACCCTGTGGGTAAAATTGCAACATTTCCAGAATCTCTCGCCTGGCCTTAGTTCATCTCCATATCAATAGGTGATTACCTGGGGAAGCAAGGGGCATATCTGGACTGGACAGGTTGGGTGGGGTCTCTTTTTCTGCAGCCTGGTCACAAGAGACATGAGTGAGCAGAACTGAAGACTGCCGGTAAGCAATAAATGACTTTCTTTCGCTTTATTTCTCTTTGACTGATTTTGGTTCAAAGGTATTTTGCCCTAGGATGGGAAAATATTTCCTCCCCCAGAGTTACAGACCCCTACCTCATACTCTGTGGTATGTACACTATGTATATCCCAGTATAGCTCATCCTTGAAAACATATGGTATGTAAAATAGCCAGCCACAAAGGACCACATATTGTATGGTTTCGTTTGTTTGAAATGTGCAGAATAGGTTAGTCTATACAGAAATACAGAGTAGGTTAGTGGTTGCCTGTGGCTGGGGAAACTGGAAGGATTGGGGAGGATGCTATGGGCCACAGATGTCCTTTTGGGGTAATTAAAATGTTTTAAAATTGAGTGCGGTGATAAAGGTACAGGTCTGTGGATATACTAAAAGCCATTTAATTGTAAAAGAGAAAAAAAGAAAAAAGATCTAGCTAGGAACTGGGCCTTGGGAAGCCAAGTAGAGAGACTTCAAGACCAAATAGCAATCAAAATAATCTGGATCAAATTTGAAGTTGCCCCAACAGTATTATTTTCCATTTGACCTTAGCACTAACCAAGGTCATTTTGGTCTTCATAAGTTATTAGCTCACTTTAGGAATATTTATCAGTGGCTTGATGTTAATTACCTGGCTTATTAGCTTGCCATATAGATATATAAAAAAACTAACAACAAATTAAATTTGAAATTGGTCCAAGTTTCTCCCTGAAAGGTGTGTGCTACTGTCCAGTTTTTGTACATCCTAAAACTAATAAAAAGCAAGGGTCTTCACCCACAAACAAATTTATTGGCAAAATTAACATCCCATATTTAATGAACACACTCAGATTTACTCCTTGGGTAATGCCTGAATTTCAGTGAATGAATTTATCTTTGGAAGAGGATAGCACTCCTGGAGAAGGAAATAAGTTTGAAGAAAATCAGTGTATATGACCTAGCTCGGAACAATAAACTATTAGAAAAATAACAAGAGTCAAGATGGTATTACACTAAAAAATAAGATAACAACCTTATTTTAAAAAATAGTCAAAACATTTGAATAGACATTTCAGCAAAGAAGATATCCAACTGTCATACAAGCATAATTATTCTCAACATCGTTAAGTATTAGGAAATGAGATACCATTTAACACACACTAGAAAGGCATAATAAAAAAGACATAATAATAAGTGCTGATGAGAATGTAGAAAAACAGAAACTCTCCTATATTGCTGTTTTGGATGTAAAGTGGTATAGCCACTTAGGAAAATATCTAAAAATTTCTTAAAATTAACCATACATTTTCCTTAGGATCCAGCAATTCCATTCCTAGGTATCTACTCATAAGAATGAAAACATGTATTCACACACAGACTTGAGTACAAGAATGTTCATTATAGCATTATTTATAATATCACAAAGCTGGAAATAACCTAAATATTCACAGAGTAGTTAGTGGATAACCAAAATGCAATATATCTATTACAATAAAATCAACAATAAAAAGGAACAAGCTTGATAACTGCAAAGAAAGTTGATTAATGTCAAAAATATTATGTTAAATGGAAAAAAAAACGCAGAATAGATTTTTAATTATTAATATGACATTTCTTAAAAAGCTAAAATTCTAAGAGACAGAAATCAGATCATTAGATACTTATGGAGGCAACAGGAGAAGGGATTAATGTGATTGGGTATGAGGCAACCTTGGGGTTGATGTAAATGTTCTAAAACAGGACTGTGGTGATAATTACATGGCTGTGTACATTTACTAAAACTCATCAACTATATACTTAAGATGGGTAAATGTTATAGTACATAAGTTATCTCAATAAAACTTAAAATTTTAAAGGGCATTTAAATACTCAATCTCCACTATTTAAATATCTAGCAATAATAGATAAAACAAAAGTGAGGCTGATGTGGTACAGGTGAGATCTGGTTACTAGAAAAGGTAATACTGGTGAACTCAATATTTATCTTCTATTGAACAAAAAGCAACAATAGTGAACTACATGAGATAGGGAACTAACTAAAGCCATGCTAACTGTTCAAAATCAGGAAATAGGGTAAAGTTTTTCCTGCCTGTAAGCAAAGACCAAGGTTGGGGGAGAGGGGCAAGTGTCAGGAAGCTGCTATTGATAACTACCTGTGACTATTGTTTATATATGAATCTTTATACTTTGACAACTTTGGTACCAGCAAATAAGCCATACTACTCACTAACATGTTGATTTGTTCATTTTTATATTCAATATTGACACAAGGTAGAAGCCCTGAGCAGCCACCACAAGATCTAGTTATGAACTGAGATATTAGAATCCAAGTGGGGATTACCACAAAAACTGAAGAAAGAATAGGATGTGGGGAAGGGAGTGGAACCAGAATCACCAACTCAAGAAAAATCTCCAAAATAACTATTTGTCCCAAATATTAAAACTGGGGCTTCAAAAGATAACCCAACTAAATATGACCATGGGAGAAGACTATATCACAGAAATGAAAATTATAACAGTATCTTTACAGAAGACTTTCAAATACATAGAATTCTAAGAGTTATGAAAAGGCCAATATCCATTAAAAATAATTAAAAGTTATAAAATTGAAATTAGTAGAAGTAAAGCAAATAAGTAGATATGGAAGAAAACCAATTAAGAATTTTTGAAATAGAAATCATTAAATTTAATCAACTTTTACTGGGGATAGTTGAGGAGAGAAGACAATATTTATAATTCACCCATAATACAACACAGGGAGAAAAATGAGATTAAAACATAATGACAGAAAAATCGTATTCCAAGTTGACAGCATACTTGGCAGTGAACAAAAATAA
This sequence comes from Manis pentadactyla, assembly GCF_030020395.1. Taxonomy (NCBI): domain Eukaryota; kingdom Metazoa; phylum Chordata; class Mammalia; order Pholidota; family Manidae; genus Manis; species Manis pentadactyla. The sequence continues at coordinate 71,996,541 of NC_080021.1, forward strand.
CTTATCATCATCTCTTCTCAGCATTATGCCAAAGGTCCAGCCAGTATAATAAGAACAAAATGGGAAACTTTCTTGAAACACATAACATTATAACTGAAGAAAAAAGTCAAAATAACTTACAACCATTAAAAAAAGATCGAATCAATGGTTAAACTTTATTCATTAAAAAAAAGTACACTTACTTCAACAGTTACACACATTCTCTACTAAATGTTTAAGAAACACATAAATCTATCTCATTTTATAGGACTAATATAAACAATATATTATGGGCTCCATTTACATGATATATGATCACAAACTAATCTGCAGTGACCAAAAACAGAACAATGGTTGCCAAGAGCTATGAATGGAGAACAATATGCCAGAAATGAGGGCATAAGGGAAATTTCTAGGCTTATGAAAATGTTCTAAAACTTATTTAAGAAAGTATTTTGATACATTTTTCTGTCTACATGTTGGTTTTATCATAAAAAATACAATTTAGATGCATTCCAGAATAGCAGTGTGACATGTGAATGGACCCAATCTGCCATGAAATAACCATTACTGGAAAAACTATATTAAAAAGACAAACAACAATTTATTGTCTTTAGAAATTATCCTAAGGGTATATAGCAAAAGGAGATAAATTCATTCAAGAAAAAGTGCTAAGTCTCAATAAGATCAGTGAGAGTTTGTGACACTTGAACCATGACCTTCCCCTAGTCCCCACTCCTGCAGCTCAAAATGACAAACTATACTCTTCACTGATGTGGCCAAGAAGATGGGGTTCTCTTCCATCCCAGCTCCAAGTCTAGGTCAATAATCTGGTTAGAGGAGTAGTGCAACTGGATTTCTCCCTCCTCAGACTCCATCTCGTAGAAACTATAAAGTAAACAGCATGGCCAAGATGTCTGGGGCTTCCTTCTCTATCTAGTCCCCATTTTCAGGACAGAAATTTGACTCTAGGTATGTCAGAACAAGAATACTAGGCTTTGATTGCCATTGCCTCAACTTACTCATTAGGGCCTATGTTATGTACCAGGGGAGCCAAGCAGAGAAGTCTAACAACTACTACCCCAACAACTCAGTATGACACTGATATCTAAGAGAAGTGGAGTCTGTCCACACCATCAGATTTCTCTTTCAAAAAGAAAAGTCTTGAAAGCAGCCAGAGAATACTGAATCATGTACAAGAAAATCTAAGATTATCAGTTGATATCTCATTAGAAATAATGGAGGACAGAATGCAGTGGCAAGACATGCTCAAAGAGCTAAAAGAAAAAAAAACACCCTCTCAACTAGGAATATATCCACCAAAAGTAGCCTTAGAAAAGAAAATGAAATAAGAGCATTACCAAAAAACAAAAACTCAGATAATTCATTGTTAGCAGACTCACCTTACAATATAATCAAAAGGCAGAAATTGTCATACTAGATTAAAAAGCAAGATCTGACTATATGCTGTCTGCAGGAAGCACATTTTAGATGCAAAGATACAAATAGGTTAGAGAGTAAGGACGGAAAAAGATGTGAACAACTATAAGAGAGCTAGAGTGGCTATACTAATATCAGAAAATAGACTTTAATGAAATAATGTTTCAAGAGCTAAAAATGTACAATTTATGATTAATGTGTCCATTCATCAAAAAGATATAAACATATGCACCTAAAAACAGTCCCATATAGGGCAAAATCTTACATACTGAATAGAGAGACAATTCAATAGTAGTTAGAGATCTCAGTACGATATTTTCAATAATAAATAGAACAACCAGGAATAGCATCAATAACAATATAGAAGACTGAACACTATAAACCAGCTATACCTAACAAACTTTTATAGAACATCCTGTCAATAGCAAAAAACATTTTTCTCAAGCACACATAGAACATTCTCCAGAATAAAATATTTGCTATGCCATTAAGTAAATCTCAATAAATTTAAAAGGACTGAAATCATACAAAATATTTTATTATGATAAAATAAAATTAGAAATCTAACAGAAGGAATCTACTTTCAATTTCTGGACCAGCATGTAAGGAGCTTGGAAGTTGTCAGTCTATCTTAACGAAAAGTAAAAAGCTTAACAAACTGAAAACTAACAATCTTTCTTAGATGTTGGAATTTTCAGACTGGGAACTTAAAATAACTATGATTAATATGCTAAGGGCTCTAATGAAAAAAGTAGACCAATTACAAAAATTGTCAGCAATGTAAGCAGAGAGATGGAAATTCTAAGAATGGATCAAAAAGAAATGCTAGAAGGAAAGAATACCATAAAAGAAATGAAGAATGCCTCTGATGGCTTTTTAATAGATCAGACAAGGCTGACAGAAGAATACGTGAACTTAAGGATAATGTCAATAGAAACTTCTAAAACTGAATAGAAAAGAGAAAAAAGATGTAAAAGTGGCACAGACTACCTAAGAACCTTGGGACAATTACAGAAGATGGAAGGTAGCCATAATGGGAATGCTAGGAGGAAAAGAAAGAAGGAAAGAACCATTAAGAACTGTTTAAAGCAGCAATGACTGAGAATTTCCTAAAATTAATGTCAGGCTCCAAACCACAGATACAAGAAGCTCAGAGAACACAAAGCAGGATAAAGGCTAAAATATCTACCCCTAGGCATATCCTGTTCAAATTGCAGAAAATAAAATAAAGAAAAATCTTGAAAGAAGCCAGAAGGAAAAATAAAAACCTTGCTTATAGAGGAACAAGGGTAAGAAATACATCAGACTTCTCAGAAACCATGCAAGCAAGAAAAGAGTTGATTGAAATTTTTTAACCATTGAAAAAAAAATCCCTGAAATCCTGTATTCTACAAAATTATCCTTCAAAAATGAAGGAAAAATAAAGACACTCTCAGACAAATGAAAATTTAAGGAACTTGTTGCCAGTGGAATGGACTTGAAAGAACTATTAAAAGATCATCAGGGCTCCTGATGGGTGGGCGGACTGCCCTGACGAGGCGGGGAGGGGAGGGCTGGGCCAGCCGTTGGGCTGGCAACTATGCCGAACTTCTGCGCTGCCCCCAACTGCACGTGGAAGAGCACGCAGTCGGACCTGGCCTTCTTCAGGCTCCTGCAGGACCTGGCCAGATGTCAGAAGTGGGTGGAGAATTGTAGGAGAGCAGACTTAGAAGATAAAACACCCGATCAACTAAATAAACATTATCCATTAAGTGCCAAATACTTTGAGACCTCAATGATCTGTAGAACTACCTAGGTCTTTCCACTCATGAGAGAAATTAAAGAAGATACCATAAATGGAAATACATCCCGTGCTCATGGATAGGAAGAATTTATATTGTTAAAATGGCCATCCTGCCTAAAGCAATCTATAGATTCAGTGCAATTCCTATCAAGATACCAACAGCATTCTTCAATGAACTAGACAAAATCATCCTAAAATTCATATGGAACCACAAAAGACCTAGAATACCCAAAGCAATCCTGAGAAGGAAGAATAAAGCAGGGGGTATTACGCTCCCCAACTTCAAGCTCTACTACAAAGCCACAGTAATCAAGACAATTTGGTACTGGCACAAGAACAGACCCATAAACCAGTGGAACAGACTAGAGAGCCCTTATATAAGCCCACACATGTATGGTCAATTAATATATGATAAAGGAGCCATGGACATACAATGGGGAAATGACAGCCTCTTCAACAGTCGGTGTTGGCAAAACTGGACAGGTACATGCAAGAGAATTAAACTGGATTATTGTTTAACCCCATACACAAATGTAAACTTGAAATGGATTAAAGACTTGAATGTAAGCCATGAAACCATAAAACTCTTAGAAGATAACATAGGCAGACATCTCCTGAATATAAGCATGAGCAACTTCTTCCTGAACCCATCTCCTTGAGAAAGAGAAACAAAATAAAAAATGAACTCATGGGACTACATCAAACAAAAAAGTTTTTGTACGGCAAAGGACATCATCAACAAAACAAAAAGGCATCCTACAGCATGGGAGAATATATTTGTAAATGATATATCCAACAAGGGGTTAGCATCCAAAATATAGAAAGAACTTACACACCTCAGCACCCAAAAAGCAAATAACCTGATTAACAAATGGGCAAAGGATATGAAAAGATGGTTCTCCAAAGAAGAAATTCAGATGGCCAACAGACATATGAAAAGATGCTTCACATCACTAATCATCAGGGAAATGCAAATTAAAACCACAATGAGATATCACCTCACACCAGAAAGGATGGCCAGTATTGAAAAGACTAAGAACAACAAATGCTGGTGAGGATGTGGAGAAAGGGGAACCCTCCTACACTGCTGGTGGGAATGTAAGCTATTTCAACCATTGTGGAAAGCAATACGGAGGTTCCTCAAAAAACTAAAAATAGAAATACCATTTGACCCCGAAATCCCACTTCTTGGAATATACCCAAAGAATACAACTCCTCAGATTCAAAAAGACATATGCACCCCTATGTTCATCACAGCACTTTTTACAATAGCCAAGATATGGAAGCTACCTAAGTGTCCATCTGTAAATGAATGGATAAAGAAGATGTGGTACATATATACAATGGAATACTATTCAGCCATGAGAAAGAAACAAATCCTACCATTTGCAACAACATGGATGGAGCTGGAGGACATTGTGCTCAGTGAAATAAGCCAGGCAGAGAAAGAGAAACACCAAATAATTTCCCTCATTTGTGGAGTATAACAATGAGACAAAACTGAAGGAACAAAATGGCAGCAGACTCAGAGACTCCAGGAATGAACTAGTGGTTACCAAAGGGGAGGGGTGTGGGAGGGTGGGTGTGGAGGGAGGGAGAAGGGGACTGAGGGGGCTATTATGTTTAGTACACATGGTGTGGGGAATCATGGGGAGAACAGTGTATCACAGACAAGGGAAATAGTGGATCTCTGGCAACTTGCTGCACTGATGGACAGTGACTGCATTGGGGTATGGGTGGGGACTTGATAATATGGGTAAATGTAGTAACCACATTGGGTTTTTTTTTTCATTGTTTTTATTTTATTTTATTTTGTTGTCATTAATCTACCATTACATGAAGAATATTATGTTTACTAGGGTCCCCCCTTCACCAAATCCCCCCCCACAAACCCCATTACAGTACTGTCCATCAGGGTAGTAAGATGCTGTAGAATCACTACTTGTCTTCTCTGTGTTGCACAGTCCTCCCTATGCCCCCCCACCACATTATACATGCTAATCGTAATGTCCCCTTTCTTTTTCCCCACCCTTACCTCTCCCTTCCCTCCCTTTCTCCCCAGTCCCTTTCCCTTTGGTAACTGTTAGTCCATTCTTAGGTTCTATGATTCTGCTGCTGTTTTGTTCCTTCAGTCTTTCTTTGTTCCTATAGTCTTTGGGTTTGAGGTGAGTCTCTTGTAAGCAGCACAGAGATGGGTCTTGCTTTTTTATCCATTCTATTATTCTGTGTCTTTTGATTGGTGCATACAGTCCATTTACATTTAGGGTGATTATTGAAAGATATGTACTTATTGCCCTTGCAGGCTTTAGATTCGTGGTTGCCAAAGGTTCAAGGTTAGCTTCTTTAGTATCTTACTGTCTAACTTAACTCATTTATTGAGCTATTTTAAACACTGTCTGGTCATTTTTAATGTTTCTCCCTTCTTATTCCTCCTCCTCCATTATTTCTATGTTGGTTGTTTTATTCTGTGCTCTTTTGTGCTTCCTTTAACTGCTTTTGTGGGTAGTTGATTTTATTTTTTGCCTTTAGTTAGTATTTGGTTGGTCTGCTTTCTTTGCTGTGATTTTATTTTCTCTGGTGACATCTACTTAGTCTTAGAAGTGCTCCCTCTAGAGCAGTCCCTCTAAAATACCCTGTAGAGGTGGTTTGTGGGAGGCAAATTCCTTCAACTTTTGTCTGGGAATTGTTTAATCCCTCCTTCATATTTAAATGATAGTCATGCTGGATACAGTATTCTTGGTTCAAGACCCTTCTGTTTCATTGCGTTAAATATATCATGCCATTCTCTTCTTGCCTGTAAGATTTCTGTTGAGAAGTCTGTTGATAGCCTGATGGGTTTTCCTTTGTAGTTTTCCTTTAAAACTCTGCCCTTGTTCTTGATCTTTGCCATTTTAATTATTATGTGTCTTGGTGTTGTCCTCCTTGGGTCCTTTCTGTTGGGAGTTCTGTACACTTCCATGGTCTGATCGATTATTTCCTCCCCCAGTTTGGGGAAGTTTTCAGCAATTATTTCTTCAAATACTCTTTCTATTCCTTTTTCTCTCTTCTTCTTCTTCTGGTACCCCTATAATGCAGATATTGTTCACTTTGGATTGGTCACACAGTTCTCTTAATATTGTTTCATTCCTGGAGATCCTTTTATCTCTTTCTGCATCAGCTTCTATGCATTCCTATTCTCTGGTTTCTATTCCATCGATGGCCTCTTACATCTTATCCATTCTGTTTATAAATCCTTCCAGAGATTGTTTCATTTCTGTAATCTCCCTCCGGACATCTGTAATCTCCCTCCAGACTTCATCCTTTAGCTCTTGCATATTTCTCTGCAGCTCCATCAGCATGGTTATGAGCTTTATTTTGAATTCTTTTTCAGGAAGACTGGTTAGGTCTATCTCCTTCTCAGGGTTTGCCTCTGTGATCTTCGTCTGTATCAATTTCTTCTGCCTTTTCATGGCGATAGATATATTTGTGGGGAGCTGGTGCATGTGTTGGGTAAGAGAAAGTCCCTTCTTGCCAGTTTATGGCCTTCCTCTCCTGGGAGAACAGCGGCCTCTAGTGGCTTGTGCTGGGCAGCTGCGTGCAGACGGGGCTTCTGATCTTGCCCGGCTGCTATGGAGTTTATTTAGCTCTGCAGTTGCTGTGGGCATGGCCTGCCTCAGGCTACTGCTTCAATATGCAGGAGCCGGGTCGGAGGGGGAACAGGCGGAAGGCTGTTTATCATGGTGAGGGGCCTCCGAGCTGCGCTGCAGGGGTTCGGGTGCCCAGAGTTCCCCCTGGACTCCCACCGCTCGGCTAAGTGTCCCAGGGCACCCCATTCCAGCCGTGGGGTCCCCGCCCCTCCAAGACTTTCAAAAAACACTTGCTTTTCCTTGTCCCGGGGGCGCTGGCTGCGGGGACCTGCTCAAAGTTCCCACTGTCCCGTTTCCCCAGTTTCCAGCACCCCACACATGCACTGTGTCTGTGCTCTGGTGCGGATGGCTAGGGCTGGGTGTTCAGCAGTCCTGGGCTCCCTCTCCCTCCCCACTCCAACTCCTCTTCTTCCTCCTGGAGCTGGGGTGAGGGGTGCTCGGGTCCCGCCAGGCCGGGGCTTGTATCTTACCCCCTTCGTGAGGCGCTGGGTTGTCGCAGGTGTGGATGTAGCCTGGCTGTTGTCCTGTGTCTTCTGGTCTCTCTTTTAGGATTAGTTGTATTTGTTGTATTTTCAAAAATAGATATGATTTTGGGAGGAGATTTCCGCTGCTCTATTCACGCTGCCATCTTGGTTCTCTCTTCACATTGTTTTTTTCATGTGAAACCTTCATAAGAATGTATATCAATCATAGCTTAATAAAAAATTTTTTAAAAAAAGATCATTAGAGACAAGGAAAAAAAACTCGATGTCAAACTGAGATCTACACAAAGAAAGGAAAAGCATTAATGGAACAGAAAGTGAAGAAAAATAAGAATGCCTGTTTTTATTATTTTTCACTAGTCTAACAGTTAATAGTTTGTTCAAAGTGGTAGAGCAACAATGTTCTATAATATGGTATATTGCTGTATTACTATGTAATGCTATATAACATAATATTGTATACAGTGATTATAGCTTATGGATCATTGAAATGGATGGTGGCAGCAATGATACAAGGGTTGGAGAGAGAAAACAGCAACACTCTTATTCTAAAGATACTTGTGCTACCATTGTAATGGTCTAGTGTTATTTGAAAGTGAAATTGAATTAGTCATAAATGTATATTGCAAGCTACTAATCCAGCAACTACTAAAGAAGTAAAAAGAAATAGGCATAATAGGTAAAACAGGTATAATGATATGCTAAGAAAAATAAAATAATTTAAGATGTTCAATTAAACCACAAAAAGTAGAAAAAGAGTGAAAGACAATATCAGGAACAAAGAAAAAAGAGCAAATAATAGAAAATGGTTAACAAATATAGCAGATATTAATGCAACTACTAAAAGAATCATTTTAAACATCAATTCTAAGTACACCAACTAAACAGCAGAGATTGTCAGAGTGGATCAAAAAAAAAGAGACCCAACAATACATTGTTTTAAAGAAATTTCCTTTAAAAACAATGGGATGGAGAAAGATATACTGTATTCACACTAATGAAAAGAAAGGTGGAGTAGGTATACTAATGTACACATCCACAGGCTATAAAAGGGGGAAAAATCATATGATCACATCCATTGATGCAAAAAAAGCATTTGATAAAATAACAGCCATTGATGATTAAAGCTCTCAACAAATTAGGAATGAGGGGAATAATAAAATTGTCTTTGTTTGCAGATGAGTTGATTGTCTGTGTAAACATCCAAAAGAATTGTGGTAGGGGTGGACAACTGGGACTAATAAGTGATTACAGCAAGGTTATAGGATACGAGGTTAATATACAAAAGCTGAATACCTTCCTAAATACCAGCAGTAAAAAAGTGGAATTTGAAATTAAAAACAAAAGACAGAAAAACAGTGAAATGTCATTTACATTAACACTCCAAAAATGAAATACCCAAGTAAAAATCTAACAAAATATGTCATTTAAATGAAAAAAAGTACAAAACTCTGATGAAAGAAACCAAATAACTAAATAAATGGAGAAATAGTCCATGTTCATTAATAGGAAGACTCAAAATTGCCAAAAAGATCAGTCTTACCCAATTTGATCTATTGGCTCAACACAATCCCAGTAAAATTCCCACTAAGTTATTTTGTAGATATTGACAAACGGATCTTAATTCTATATAGAGATGCAAAATACCCAAAATAGTCAACAGAATATTTAAAGAGAAGAACAAAGATGGAGGAATGACAGTATCCAACTTTAAAAGTTCTTATAAAGCTATAGTAATCCAAGAGTGTGTTATTAGTGAAAGAATAGGCAAATCAATGGAGCAGAATAGAGAGCTCAGAAATAGGCCCACACAAGTGCAGTCAGTTAGTCTTTAACAAAAGAGAAAAGGCAATACAGTGGAGAAATGATAAGTCATTTCAAAAATGGTGCTGGAAAAGCTGAATATCCACAAGCAAAAAACAAAAAAACAATGAAAAAGTGAATCCAGACAAAACCTTTAAACCTTTCACAAAGATTAACTCAAAATGGATTATACACCTAAATGGAAAATGCAAAGCTATAGAACTCCTAGAAGAAAATATAGGAAAAATTCTAGAGGACCCTGGGTAGCATTTTAGATAAAGCACTAGTGGTACAATCCATGAAAGAAATAATTGATGTTGGATTTCATTAAAATTAAAAAACTTCTGCTTTGTGAGAGGCATTGTCAAGGGAATGAAAGACAGGCTACAGACTTGGAAAAAATATTTGCAAAAGACCTTTGTAAAATATAAAGGCCTGATACCCAAAATATACAAATAATGCTTAAAACTCAACAAAATAACATGATTTAAAATGGGCAAAAGATCTGATCAGATACCTCATCAAAAAAGATACAAAGATAGCAAAAAAACATGAAGAGATGTTCAACACTGTAAGTCGTCAAGAAATTCCAAGTTAAGACAATAAGAAGCCATTAGAGACAGACAGTCTAAAAATATTTTAATGTCAGATGTTAAACACATTTCACACCAAATGCTGGTGAGGATATGGAGCAACAGGAATTCTCATTCCTTTATAGTAGGAATGCAAAATAGTGCAGCCACTTTGGAAGACAACTTGACAGTTTCTCATAAAACTAAACACTTTTACCAGGTGATCCAGCAGTCTTGCTCCTTGGTAGTTACCCAAATGAGTTGAAAAGTTATGTCCACACAAAAACTTGCACATGGATGTTTGCAGACTTTTTGTTCATGGGTGACAAACTTTGTAAGCAGTCAAAATATCCTGAATGGATAAATGGACTGTATTACACCCATACAAAGAAATATTACTCAGTGCTAAAAATCAGTTAGTTCTCAAACCATGAAAAGACATGGAGGAAACCTAAATGCCTAATACTAAGTGAAAGAAGCCAAGCAGAAAAGGTCACATAGTATATGGAATTCTGGAAAAGGCAAAATATGAAGAGTATAAAGATATTAGTGGTTGTCAGGGATTATGGGACAAAAAGGGATGAATAGGCAGAGCTCTACTCTGTATGATACTATAATGGTGAATACATGTCATCATACATTTTTTGAAACCCATAGAATGTATAACAAGACTGAGCCCTGATAACAAAATCAGAAGAAGATATTATAAGAAAACTACAGGACAATATCCCTTATGGATATGGATGTAAAAAAAAAATCCTCAACAAAATGTTAGCACACCAAATCCAGCAGCATATAAAAAGAATCATACACTATGGCCAACCAAGAATATAAGGTTGGTGTAACATACAACAATGTATGTACAACAATGTACAGTAATGTAATATAGCATATTAATAAAATGAAGGGGAATCCCCATACCATCATCTCCATAGATACAGAAAAACATTTGATAATATTCAATACTCTTTCATGGTGAAAACTCTCAACAAACTAAGAATAAAAGGAAACATCTTCAGCCTTATAAAGAGCATCTCTGAAACACAGGTGTCATACTTAATGAGAGACTGAATGTTTTTCCCCTAAGATCAAGAACAAGACAAGGATGCTTACTCTTAACACTTCCATTCAGTATTGTATTGGAAATTCTAGCTGGGTCAATTAGGCAACAAAAAGAAGTAAAATTGGAAAGAAAGAATTAAATGATCTCTATTTGAATATAACATAATATTAAGTATAGAAAAATCCTAAGGAATCCACTAAAAATTATTAAACTAATAAATGGCTTTGGAAAGTAGCAAAATACAAGACCAATACACAAAAATCCATTGTACTAGGATATATACTAGGGATATATATACTAGGGATAAATGATCTGAAAGTAATATTAAGACAAAATTCCATTTATAATAGCATTAAAATAAATAAGATATTTAAGAATAAATTTGAAAGTGCAAAAATTTATACTCTGAAAACTACAAACATTACTGAAGTAAATGTAAGAAGATTACATTTAGTTATTAAGAAATAACTAGAAAGAAATCCCACATTCATGGATTGAAATACCTAATATTATCTAGAAGGCAATATGCCCCAAGTTGATCTACAGATTCAATACATTCCCAATTAAAATCCCTCTCTACAGAGATTAATAACTGATCTTAAAATTCATGATATTACATGGGATCTTGATTTCAAAACCACAAAGCTTCTGGAATCAAAACAGTATTATGTTGCACAAACATGGACATATAAACCAATGGAATAGAATTGAGGGTCCAGAAATAACCCATATATCTATGTTCAGTTAATTTTCAGCAAAGGTGCCAAGACTTTTCAATAGGGCAAAGAATAGTGGTGCTTCAACAGTGGTGCAGGGTAAACTACATGCAAAGGAATGAATTTGGAACTTCATATGAAACCATACACAAAAATTAAATCAAAATTAATTAAAATGGATCAAATACCTAAATACAAGAGCTAAAAGTATAAAATCCTTAGAAAAATGTTAGGAATAATATTTATGACCTTGGATTTGGCAAATGGCAAAAGAAAAAATAAATACTTTGGACTTATTCAAAAGTAAAAACTTTTGTGTAAAGAACATTCAACAAAGGGAAAAGACAACTTACAAAATGGGAGAAAAAATTTACAAATCATATACCTGATAAAAGTCTAGTATCTAGAATATATAAGGAACTCTCACAATACAAGAGCAAGAACTAATAACCCATTTAAACAATGGACAATGGACTTGAATAAATATTTCTCCAAAGAATATATACAAAAACCCAACCAGCACATGAAAAGATGTCTGAGATAATTAATTATTAGGAAAATGCAATATACAACCACAATGAGATACCACTTTATACCGAGCAAAATGCATTTTTGAGAAATGTAAAACCAAACATAAAGCCCCACAAACACAAGTGTTGCCAAGAGTAGGGTGAAATTGGGACTCTTCAACATTGCTGATGGGAATTCATAATGACACAGACACTAAGTAAACAGTTTGGTAGTACCATACAAATGTTAAACATAGAATTACCATATGACCCAGTGATTTCCACCTTTAGCTTATATTCAAGAAAAAGGAAAACATACAGCCATACAAAAATGTGCACACAAATATTCATACCAGCATTATTCTCATAAAAGTCAAAAAGTAGAAACAACTCAAACACAGATGGATATATTAAATATGATACACAGCTAAAAAGTGGAATGTAATTCAGCCATAAAAAGAAATGAAGTAGTGACACAGGCTACAAGAAGGATGATCCTCAAAAACAAATTGCTAAATGAAAGAAGCCAGATGCAAAAGGTTACATATTATACAAATCCCTTCATATAAATATCCAGAATTGGCTAACTCCATAGAGACAGAAAGCAGATTAGTAGTTGCCAAGGGCTGGAAGAGGAGGGGGGAATCTTAATTAGTGGATCTCTTTTAGGGGTGTCGAAAATATTTTGAAATAGAGGTGTGGCTACATAACATTTCAAATGTAGTGACTGCCACAGAATTACTGACTTTAAAGTAGTTGATTGTATGTTATGTGATTTTCACTTCACTTTTTGTTTAAAAGGGGAAAAAAAACTGTTTCAAACCTAAATGTAAGGCATAAAATTATACAACTCTTAGAAAACACATAGGAGCAAATCTTTATGAGATTGGAATAGAAAAAGTCTTCTTAGATCAACACCAGGAGCATAAGTGACAAAGGAAAAACTTTTTAAACTGCACTGCAAATAATACTATCAAGAAAGTGAAAAGGCAACTGAAGAATAATAATATTTACAAATCATATATATGATAAAAGACTTTTATATAGAACATGAGACCCTTACAATTCAATAAATAAAATAACCAAATTTAAAATGGGTAAAGGATCTGATGCATAATTCTCCCAACAGACATACAAATAGCCAAAAAACCCATTAAAGAAGGCTTAACATTTATAGTCATTAGGGAAATGCAGATCAAAACTACAGTGAGATAACCACTTCACACCCATTAGGATAACTACAATGCAAAAGACCCCAAAATGTAAGTGTTAAAGAAGGTATGTATAGAGAAATTGGAACCTTCATACACTACCAGTGGATTGGAAAACAGTCTGATACTTTCTCAAATGCTTCGACCTAGAGCTGCCATATGATCCAGTAGTATGTGCCGAAAAAAAAATGAAAGAACATGTCTACCCAAGAATTGGTATGTGAATGTTCATATTGGCATTGTTCATAATAGCCAAAGAGTAGAAAAAACCCAAATGCCCTTCAATAGATGAATGGGTAAATAAAATGTGGTATATCCATCCAATGGCATACAGTTCAGCAATAAAACAAATGAAGTATTGAGACATCCTACAGCATGGATGGACCTTGGAAATACTATACTAAGTGAAAGAGCCAGTCACAAACAATGACACAATGTATGAATTCATTTATATGAAGTGTTCAGAATAAGCAGACAGAAAGGAGATCAGTGGATGCCTAGGGCTGAGTGAGTATATGCTATTATAAGTATAATAAAAAAGTTTATAATATAATATAAAACTTAAAAAAAACTCTCATGGTTTAATTACATAGCTTTCTGATGATTCTAGGTTAATCCAAGAATAAAATTTAGAGGGCCTAAAACAGTGGTTCTCAGCTGGAGTCAATTTTGCCCTTAGGGTACATTTAACAATGTCTGGAGACATTTTTGCCACAGACTGTGGGACAGGGGATTCTACTGGCATCCAGAGAGCAGAAGATAAGGATGTTGTTTAACACCCTGTAATGCACAGGACAGTCCCTTACAAGAAAGAATTACCTGCCCAAAATGTCAATGTGCTGAGGTTGAAAAATTTTGCTCTAGAGAGGGCAATACATCATTGACACTGTTTCTTATATGCGATACTTTTGACAAGTAGCTTAGACAAAAGGTCTGATAATATCAGCTCATGTATCTAAAAGGTATAGAGGGCAACTGGTGCTCATGTGGTAGTGATGGTCTAGTCTTCTAGGTAGCCCTGTAAAAAATAGTACAAGGAAGTTGTTACTATGGCCTAGCAAGAATTACCTTTTAAGGTAGTAGGTAGGTCGTAAGTGTAGACAAGTGCCCTCCATCAGTATAACAGCTTAAAAAAAAATTCAGTGAATACATAATTCTGGGCTTGTCTAACCCAGCAGATTCTTCCCTTAAAAGGCTGTGTCCTCAGGAAAAATTGGAGGGGGGGGAGTGGCACCAAAGGACTGAATCGATTCCCTTATTTGTGTCCTTATTACATATATGAATTGCATTTCTTCATTGCTGACAGTATTAAACCAAAGTGAGAGCATCTGAAAACAAAAATAAACCTATCTAGCTCAAAATAATGTTGAAAATATAAATTAAAAACATAGCTAAAGAGACAGAAATTTGCTACATGTTCAAAAAAATGCTACCTACTTTCATTATTAAAAAATATTTAAAATTTTACCATAAAAAGAAAAGGCATCTGGGAGAAGGTCTAACAAAGACATGAAATATTTGTGGAAAAATCCGGAAAAGCATTAAAGAAAATAAATGGAGAGGGATTTCTAGTTCATGCATAAGTAGATTTGATATCCACATCAATTCTTCTCAAGTAATCTATACCTTTTATCCAGTTACAATCAAAATCCTAATAGAAAATCTGTGGAACTCAACACTCAGATTTCAAAATTTATATGGAAAAACAAAGAACTAAGAACAACCAAGAACATTTTGAAGGAGAATACAGCAAAAAGATCATGTTCCAAGAGCTATCACAAAGCTATAATAATTAAACAGTGGCATAGGCTTAGGAACAGGAAAAGAGCCTGCTTCTGCTTGGGTTTCTCTGGCCACAATAGTAGAGACAAAAGATTATTTATAACTACTTATGAAAGAAGGTAATCCAAGGAAAGCTGGAATGACTGAAAAGGGGAGTGAAGCAGGGAAGGAGAGTCACTGCAAGATGCATTTTGCTGAGCTAACCACAACTTAAAGTGTTAGTCTTGCAGCCCTGTCTTCTAAGAGGCTGAATGAAATATTGTCTCAAGAGAGTCTCTTCAAGGGTGGAAGAAGAATTCATCCCTAGATCCCAGTCTCTCACTGACCAGTGAGTGCCCTCCAGGGCACAATTGCTCTGCACTCCCAGATTCTGCAGGGCTGGGGAAATCCAACAGTATTGCAGGCTTTTGCCTCAATAGGGAAGCCCCAGAAGTGAATGTGCATGTGTGGGTAAGCGAGGTGCTGTTAGATTTTGCCTGAATGAAGTTGTTCAGAGCCTACACAGAGCTAGTCACCCCGGCAGCAGCAGATGGAAGTGGATAGTCTCCCATGCAAGTGAGAACAAGAGGTTCTAGAGTGACACAAATAGTAATCATTTGTCTTGGCTTACTTCCCACATTTCAGTTTATGCCCATTGTTCTAGTATAATTGTTAATAGCCTTCCTTTTACTCTCAGAAGTGGTCTAATTTGGCATCACCCTCCACATAAGAGAAGTGTGATTCATAAAGCTGATGGAACAGAATTGAGAATATAGAGAAAGACCCAGGAATATACAGAAACTACGACAAACATAGAATCACAAATCATGTCAATATAAAGTTCTGGTAAGAGTGTCTAGCCACATGGGGAAAGAATTTGCTTCTCATACCATATACAAAGGTAGTCTAGATGTGAAAAGCCAAACCATAATATTTTTCAAAGATGATACAGGAGAATATATTTATGACAGGAAAGCAAGAAAACTGTCTTCAGAGAGGAAATTACAAATGATAAAGAAAATAGATAGCAAAGTTGATTACACTAAAACTCATTATTTTATAAAAATGAAAGCATAGAGAAACATGTGTATAATGCATTAACTGACAAAGGTTTCCTGGAATATAAAAAACTCCAGAGGATCACTGAGAAAATGACAAAAGGACATCAAAAAGAGGCAAAGGATATGAAAAGGCCATTTGCAGAAGAGGACACAAGGATAGTTAATAAACAGAGGAAATGTATTCAAACTAAGTAAAAATTAGGGAAATACATATTAAATGTCAAAATGAAATACCATCTCATACTGATCAGGTTGGCAAAAATTTAAAATTTTTAAAATAGCAGATGTGAAGAACTGGGAACTCTCACATACTGCTGATTGGATGTAAACTGGTACAATTATTTTACAGAATAAATTGACCATATTCAGCCAAATTGAAAATGCTTATACCTATTATCCAGGAACTCCTCCTCAAGCAAAAGAAATGAAATAATGATGGATAAACATAGGAAGTGTTTTAAGTAGTATCAATGTTTTAAATAGTAAAAATGGTATGAAATTAAAATGAGTAATAGTATTAATAGTACCATTATAAATGGAAATTTTAATGTCCATCAATGATAAAATAAGAAAATTGATTAATGTATTTATAGAATACTATACATCAATAAAAATATAGACACCATCTTATACAGCATCTTACATTTGTGTAGCACTGCGGAGTTCATTAACTGTTTTCCCATATATTATTCCACTGAATCCTCATCATATTCTATGAGATAATTTGCATTTCTCAAGAAAAGTGGGCAAATTAATTACATGGCTAGTAAACTGCGGAGAGACTTAAGCTTGTGTTGCTCTCTCTTCAAATCTCAATCCTAAATCCCACCAGGTAACAAGATGCTTTCTTTGCAATGACATAGGATGCTCACCAGACCCTGAGCAGACAATTCATGGCTTCCCATCTATCCCCATGTTTCACCTTCCTCTTGGCTCACAATTTCCCTATAATACCTAACTCTTTTAAACTAATTTCAAGCTCAGTTATGAAAATCACCCACACGTGACAGTTGAGAATCAGTTGCTACCCTCTCTGATTTTCAACAGCTTTTGGACACTTCTCATAGGTTACTGATTCAATTTCAGGGAGAAGAGAATAATTTTTTATTCAGCATTACTAGATGCCAGGCACACAATAATGCTATGAGGTATTATTGTTATCATGCTCAAGATAATTTTCATCAGTAATGTAAAATACAGGTTCTAGAAATAGTCGTCATATGTTCCAGTCCTGGCTCCATTTATTAACCATATTATGTTACCCTAAGGTGGGATAATGGAAGTACCCAATTTCAAGGGCTTTTGCAAGGATCAAATCAAGTAATGCAAAAGAACTGTCTGATGCACAGTAAAAATTTAACAGATTTGCTATTATTGGTCAACATACGAAGAAACTGAGGCAAATAAATGTTAAGTAAAGGTTAATTAACTCTTCCAAGGCTAGTAGGCAAATAAGTGCTAGAGATTTAATTGAAAACAGTAAAACTCCAGCCTTGGAGTTATGTTCCTTACATATCACTAGAAAAAAAAAGAGAACATGTACTCTAAATATTTATTAATTGTACCTCCAGTACTCAAATAATATATTATGTACATTATAAATAATACACAAAAATAAAAATCAAAGGACAGCTATAAAAATAGAAATACAAACTATATTATACTTTCTGTCACATTCTTACTATCTCTACATAGGTGTTTGTCTAATTCTAGTTTATATTTCTAGCTCTAGTGTAAAATATAATCTTGATTATAATTTGTTATAATCTATAGCAAATGCTCAACAAAGGTTGTAAATAAAAGGGCATGAAGTTTTACTCTATGCTGTTATACTCTATACTTACTGCTATAACATAGTGACATATCTGAATGCAAATGTGGTCAAAAGCAGTGTCCTTGAATTGATTTTTACTATATTTGCTAGCTTTCAGCTGCTAAAGGTCAAGCTTCAGTCGTCTTCCTCAGAGCATTAGTTAAAAGAGAGAGTTTGTTATATAGGATGACCAGCTGGTATCCCAAAATGGACATCTGCAAGGAGAAGGAGGACAGTCCTCAAAGGCATACAGACCCCATTCAAAATTATTTGCTTAATTCTCCTATCTCTAATCCCACAGAAAATAAATAGGTTGTTGTCTCTTTAAAAACCGTAGATCTGCTGGGGAATTCGTGTTTGTTTAATGACTATGGCTCTCAATTATTTTTCAATGAACGGAATAAACTATAGGTGTAGATCTTCAACCTGGAGGTGATTGCCCGTGGACTGGATGGAAGTGTGTGTTTTATTTCCTTCCCCACCAGATGAGAGGGTATAAAAGCAGTCACCTGTCAACCCACTCCAGCAATGAAATTCAGCAGCCTATTGTCCCAATCACTGCTCTCAATCACTCTAAACAGCCTCCAGAGGCCATCATTATTATAGGACATGTTCCTAAGAGTAGATAAATGGAACTCCACCTGCCAGCCTGCATAGGGAAAGATGGACATTCCTGGCCAAAAATATGAAAGGGCCTGGAGCTTTATTGACATTTACATCAAAAATAGTTAGCAATGAAAGCAGCTGTTGTGGCGTGCTTTCACCACGACGTGTTTGGAATATGCTGTGAATTGAAATACAGACCTCCTGACAAGCAATTTACCTTCTGTCAGTCTCCATGTGCTTGCAGCATTACTGGGTACTTGCTGTGATAGGCCACTTAAAGCTGCACATGTGTACAGTTTGGATGAAAGATTAACTACAATTTGAGGCAGGAAGTAACGAATTGTGGAGTGTCATTCATAATGGCCTACATTGTCATCTGCAGGGTGACACTGTAGCAAGAAGGTGCCTCTGTTGTGACTGCCTTATGGAATCAGATGTCATTCATTCTAATGAAGATCTGACTACACTTCTAATAAGCAGAGTGCAAGACATCTCAGGACTG
Source organism: Manis pentadactyla (assembly GCF_030020395.1). Lineage (NCBI taxonomy): Eukaryota > Metazoa > Chordata > Mammalia > Pholidota > Manidae > Manis > Manis pentadactyla. Next base: position 72,015,468 of record NC_080021.1, read on the forward strand.
GAAGCATTAATCTGCCTTGTTTGCTGACATTACAGTGATGACTAAAATGCCATTATGCAAGAAATTCTTTCAGAACTGATTCAACAGGGGTAATTTTAACACAGTGTATAATGGCCCAGAACAAAGGATGTGCTAGGAGTTAATTTCTGTTTTTATTCTTCTCAGTTGATTCAGTACATTGAATATTTCCTCCCTTAAAAATTCTACAAGATGAAATATTATGATGTCTTATAAATAAAGTCCTGATTGCTTTGTCTAAGCAAGATACAGAATTCCAGTTTCTTCGATGCAAGATTGTGTACCAAGTTTTGATGGCACTTTCAGAGAGCAATATAGCATTTATTATGAAAAGAGTAAATACATAGCTGCTCTTTCTCTAGGAACATTGTCCTGAACCAAGCTATCTGCAACTCTAAAAACAATATTCAGTCAAATCTAAAAAGAATAAATAACTGATGTCACTTTTCCTCCCCTGGCTAAGGAGTTCATCATTTTCAGTCTGATAAGTTGCTGAACAGGGTAGGGTAAGTGGTTATTGCCCAAACTGACATTTCCATAGAAATCAAGCACGTTATGAGTCTTTACTTTTTTTTTTTTTAAAGAGCACAGAGGGTTTCACTGTCATCATTAAGTGTTGAGAAACTATTCTGTGTCTCTTCTCTCTTATTTAAGTATGATTCTTTGGGTTCCTTGGTTGTAGGCTATTGAGGAATGAATCATGGCAGTTTGTGTCACAACTCAGATAGGAAGAAGGCATTTAGTACAATAATATTCTCAAATATCCAAGGCACTTGCTCTTGTGAAGTGTATCCAAGGTCCCTGCAGTTAATGGGTCAATCTTCGAAACCATCTTGGTATCGGATCCTGTGGTTCTCACCCTCCTTCACCACTAGAATCACAGACCGTGTCCATCCAGCACTTCTTTCTCTGCATCAGATCGAAGTGTGCCTGCAAGTACTCAGTCACCTTGGGAATCTAGGCTTCCAAGCACCTCATGCTAACCAATCTGCTCTGGGAATCTAAAACTACTGGCAGAAACAATTTTTTTGTTGTTTTTTGCTTTTGACAAAATAAAGTGTAAAAAGAGAGGCAGATATTATCATTGGTCTCTGATGTACACTGAAAGATTTAACGAAACTTACGTTGGAAGCATATTCCTGTTAATAACAATTCCAAACATGTTCCTATGAGTACAGATAGACCCACGTGTTTCAGAGACCATAAATCTGCAGAATCATTTGTTGTGATTGGCTCTTGGGTATTTGGCAGCTAATGCTGGCTCAGCCCAGAAAATTTATGTAAGGTGAGTTCTAACAGGCCTGTGTGTATCAAAGCAGAGGCGATATTGCGGGCAACTTTCGCTTTCAGTGAAACTGCTTTAATTGAGTCTTTTGGTAGCTTCCAGCCAATAAATAGCTGAAGGAAATCACCGGCAGCTGTCTAGCTGCTGGCAGACACAGGCTTTAAGGCAACCATGCAAATTAGCATGTTTCTGGAGCCCCTCCCAAAAAACAAATGGGCTGCAAACACCAAAGCTTCTAGTGAGTGACTTAACTTTCACCTTTCAATTACCTCAGGCCTCTACCTAATGTCTCGTCCTACTGCTGCTGTAACAATTCACTACAAATTCGACCGCTTAAAACAATACAAATTCATTACCTTATAATTCTCCTGGGTACAAAAATGGGCCTTACTCACCTGAAGTCAGGGTGTCAGCAGGATTATGTTCCTTCTGGAGGTCTAGGGCAGAACATGTTATTTGCCTTTTCCAGTTTCTACAGGCCACCTGCATACTTTGGCTTGTGAACCTCCTCCCTCTTCAGAGCTGGTAATTCAACCCTCCTCTCTTAACTCTGACCCTCCTGCCTTTCTCTCTCCCTTATAAGGTCTCCTGTGATTACAATGAGCCCACCTGGATAATCATCCATCCAGAAATCCATAACTTAATCACATTTTCAAAGACTCCTTGGCCAGGGAAGGTAACATCACCCCCGGTTTTGGGATGTGGACACCTTTAAGGAGCCAATAGTCTGCTTCCCACTTCTGTTTTATAAGAACACTTTCTGTGTTCATTGCCTTTTTTCCCCTACTTTCAGAGGCAGTCATGTCAGAGAGGGCCATCATTCCACATGTGAGTGAGGAATCGAGGCCCAGAAATGTTTGTGACTTACCCAACTCCACCCTGCTTTAGGCAGAATAGTACACCCAGGGTGCAAAAGGAGTGAAAAACTCATCACTTACTATTATTATTTTTTAATTCTCCTGTAATGTACTCGTCTAAGGAGAACTAGGCTACTGCAAAGGCATGCAGAGAAGACCTGGCCCCAGGAGACGATAATACCATCTAGCCCTAGTTCTTCCCCGGGCAAGCCTCTCACAACTTGCTCCTGTGTTCTTTGGATTCTGCAGCTGGGTTTAACAGAGACCAAATCTTTCACTTCCCTTTCTTTTCTTTCTTTATTTTTTTTAATTAAGGTATCATTGATACACAATCTTATGCTCAGGTTTCACATGAGCAACATTGTGGTTACTATATTCCCCCCTATTATTAAGTCCCCACCATGTACCCCATAACAATCACTGTCCATCAGCATAGTAAGATGCTATAGAGTCACTACTTGTCTTCTCTGTTTCACTTTCGTTTCTTAAATGTCATATCTATTCTTCCTCTTAGGCCTATCCTCCCAGAAGCACTCATGCTCCCAAAGAATCCTTCACCTCAGTTCAGATCAATAAGTATCTTAAAAAATAAATGTTATTCATGGGATACTGCATTAAGTTGAGCTTTTTGGTCAACTAGAGGTAAACAGTCACATTACAACTCCAATAGTATAGTAGTGAGATTGGGGTTAGAATCTCAATAAATTCTTTTCATTCAAGGTGACATTAGCCAGATTACTTTGTGCTTCTCAGAACCTCAATACTCTTTTCTTCGAAAAAGGTGATATCCTGGTCCAGCTGTTAACGATTGAAAAGGATGACACAGAATGTTTAACACATTTGTTCCTTCTCTTCTCTTATTGCCCAAGAGAATCAGAACATCAACCTCACAACTGAAATCAATGGTATTTGCACATCAAAAAAACAAGAGGGGAAATTTTCATTTGGCAATATTTAACACAGGTAATAAAACTAAAAATTTGGAATCTCAAGTAGGCAGGTATAGAGGTGTTTCTAAGTGAGCACCTTCCATTATGTGTAAAATCTCAGCACACAGGTATAGATCCCAGATTGCAGTGAATTACAACCATTCTAATAAACTACATGGGAAACAGATTCAGATATATGATAAAAAATGACTGAACAATACATATCTATCTCTTTAACATAGGAAGATAACAGGCAACTGAGAAATAGCAAAATGAAAGTCCTTGTCCTATCTCCTTCATTCTGCCCAAAGCTCATTCATTCATGTTTGCCCACTTTTAATTTATTTGATATTTCTTGAACATTTACTATGTGCCACTTGCATGAACCTAGGAATACCATGATTAATAACACTTGATTGTCCTCTAAGATGGTAATGCCAAGCAGTACTGATTGAAGAAAATGAGTACTAAGATAGAAATAGGCCAAGATGTTTAAGCAGCCAAGTGAAGGGGCATTCATTCTAGCAGTTAAGGTAAGGAAGTTGGGCATGTCTTCCTAGGAAAGGAATATCTAAGGGAGAAGTGAATAATAAATAGGAGCACGGGTATTCTAGGCAAAAGCGGATCATGTGCAAAGACCTGCAGAGAGAGCAGAAGGAGTTTAGGGGACTACAAGATATGTGTATGGCTTAAGTCCATAAAATGTTATGAAATTAGGAAATGTGCTAGGTCTCTCTGCCTCCCCCATCCCAATAGCTCTCTTGAATAGCAAATGCAGATACCCTCTCCTGTCCCCCTTATCCACACTCTCCCATGGAAATGACACACCAGTGTTGTTCTATCAGAGAAGATTCCCCAAGTTTTCCAACTAATCTAAAATGTTTCCCTCAGGATCACTGACCATTTTTCCACACCTCTGAAGCATATTTTTGGGAAAATTGCCTAATGTTTCAGACCCTATTAGAATGACTGCAACCATACTCTATAATGTTAGAAAGTATAGACTGAGAAAATGCAATAGGCAACCCACCATGTGGCTGCAGAAAGTGATCCGATTTTTCCTGTCTTTGGCATCTTGGACTTGGAAATGCAAAGTATGATCCAGTCAGGAGTGAATGCCTACTGAGTGGATGCCACTTTGGGAGTCAGCCCGAAAACTGCCCCACTTCCCCATCACCTCAATACTTCTTTTTCTATAATAAAACAGATTGCCAACTTCTATAAAATAATCATACAAGAAGAAAGAATAGGCATCATAGGTGGTCTAGGTTTAACCCAAAGAAATTTATTCCCCACAAAAAGGTGGAAATAGAAAGAAGAACCCAGGTAGTGGTACCTACTGAAGTTTGAGTTTTGATGCTGGCGGATCAAAAGCAGGAAGAGATGGAGGGCTTTCTATTTAATTTAGGGTCTGCCTATTCATAAGGTCTGTCTGTTGAGAACATGAAAGCCAACAGAATGGAATACCAGGCCCCTTTGAATGCAACAGAGCCATGTTAGATGAAAGCATGTGAAGGCTGAGGGAGTTAGATGATCTAGAGGCTGGACATATGAATCTGCTTTCCAACATCTGATCTCGAAAGTTGGATTGAATGAACCACAAAATGGACAGGGAATAAAAACACTGCAAATCTTATTGAAATCATTTCCTTATTGGTAAAGATCAGATCTGTATAACTATCTCCAGTATGAGTGAAAAAGAAAACATTTACACACAAAAAAAATAAAAATAAAAATAAAATGAAATAAACCAAAGGTAAGGGGTGGAAAATAGAACAAGAAGAATGGCAACACTCAGAGGAAGAGGCTTCCAAAACTAATTTACGATACCTAGCACAAAACTATTTGGAAACTCAGTGGGATATAAGAAAACATAGCCTTTATGAAACGGGAACGCAGAAGAAAGAGGAAAGAAAAACATGAAATGAAATGATATGAGTACACTAAGGAAAAAGAGAACTAAGTTAAAACAGTAATATTTCAGTGAAAAGTGAACTAATACATAAATTCAAATCAGCAACAAGCAGGAAAAACTTAAGATTGTCCTTCAGGTAGGATAAAATAACAAAGGACTGAAACAAATGAGAGACAAGTGATGCTGGAACAGAAATAACAATGCAGCCTCAAAGCTATACTACTGCCTAAGGAATAAACCAGAACAACTGTTAACAAATGCAAAAATCCAAAGACAAAATTTCAGAAAATTTTGGTGAGTTCATAAAAGACCTGAGGATGTAGATTTTGAAGTGTACACAGGTTCTTTGCAAAAATCAATGAGAAAACTTCAACTTACAGTATATATTATCAATTAAAAAAAAAACTACAAGCATAAAGAAGAAATTCAGACTTAATAATGCAGAAACAAAACTATCCATCTTTAAACAAATATAAAGCTATATTTGCAATTTAGAAAAAACCTAGATAATCATGAAAGTAGGAAATAATGCCCTGAGTACAATCAGCAAGGTAATAGAACAGGAAGCCCTGGATGTTCCTCCTTCCCCCTGACACACTGACTCTACAGCAATACATGGGTCAATTCCCTTTGTGAAAAATACAGATACTTGGAAGACTCCTACACCCCAGCTAAGTGAAAATCAGGCCACTGTAACTGGTAGGAAACACAGAGACAACCTCTTGTCATAGTCCCTACCCTTGGTATAGACATACTATCAAGAGTGAATCCCAAGATACCAGCTTCTCCTTGAGAACTGGGGAGGATTGGATGGGAAGGGAGGGATAAGGGGGAAAAAAGGGGCATTACAATTAGCAGACATAATGTAGGGGCGGGGCATGGGGAGGGCTGTACAACACATAGAAGACAAGTAGTGAGTCTATAGCATCTTACTATGCTGATGGACAGTGACTGTAATGAGGCATTTGGTGGGGACTTGATAATAGGGGTAGTCTAGTAACCATAATGTTGCTCATGTAATTGTACATTAATGGTACCAAAAAAAATAAAAGATACGAGTAAATACCTGTTAGGACCACAGATTGAGATAGAAATATAAAAAAGAAACTCAAATCCAGCTGTTAATTTTTAAAATATGCATTAAATAAACAAACACATGGAACGTTTGAAAGAAAAGTGATAGAATGAGATATAGCAGAGAAATATTAGCCAAAAGGAAATGATGAGTTAATAATATCAGAAATAGTAGAATTTAATGTGATATGATAAAAGAAATATTTCCCCAAGAAAATATGACAATCATAACCTTCATCATTGCAACCTTGTTTCCTATATACAAAGCAAAAATTATCAAAACAATAAGGAAGTATCAGCAAATCTACAATTATCATGGTAGATTTTAACATACATCCAGAGCCAAAATCAGTAAGCGTATATATTTCAACAGTCCAATTAACAAATTTTATCTAATGCAGTAGTACAAAGACCCTGCTGCATTCCAAACATAGAATAACACTTTCTGTTCAAGCAGAGTTGGAATAATCACAAAAATTGACCATATATTAGGCCTCAAAAGGATGTTGAAAAATTCTAACAAACTAAAAATCTGCAGTGAAAACATATTTTTCAAATCCATGTATTTGGAAACTAAAGTGAGTCTACCTAATTCAGAGTTAAGGTGAAAAAGATCATAATAGAAATTTCAGAATATTCAGATTCTATTAACTGCTCACAAAGGCAGATAAAACTATGTCATTGCACATGGTTATTTTAAAAGCCCACTATTACCTTCCTAAAATAAGTTTTAGTTTATTCTGCATCTCAATGCCTCTTCATGAGGTCTGACTGCCCATCCAGGCTGTTCTGTCCTCCAGCTTCTCAGAGCTCTGTGGGAGCCCTTGAGATTGTTCCCTGTACAGCTCCTGTCATCTTTTGCTCTGTCCAGCAGATGCTGGTCCTGAATGTGCCTAGATTAGTGTTCAAGAACCACATACAGGAGCCTGTGATGCTCTGGAGCACTTTCTCTGTGGCCCAGCCCCTGCCACTTCTGGTTCTCTGTTCCACAGATGCCAGCTGCGTGAGCTTCTCCAAACTCCAACCTCTTCTGTCCTGACCCAGCCAGTCCCTGTGGGATCCCTACCATGCACACTGCTCAAGAGAGTGCCTCCAGGCAGAAAGCCAGGGCAGCTATTCTCAGGGGTCACAGTTAAGTTAGTATAATTTTCATAGCATAGCAGCATGTCTTTTGTTATTGCTGTTCAACTCTTCCATTTGGGACAGGTCTAACTTGGCTTTCCTCAAGCTTGGACAGTGCTCTATTGATGGGGTACAAGTAGGATGGATGCCCTTGTCATGGCCTTTGGTGCTATGTACTGTCTCTGGGTGCTCATGTAAATGCAAACTACCCAGCAAGTGCTCCATAAACCGCCCCCACTCCCTGCCCCAACTCAACCAGTCCTACGTACTTCCATTGCCCCTGAAGGATCAAATGTTTAAAGTATAGGAAGCCCCACTCAAAGCTCCTTTTCTTCACTTCTGATTGCCATTAAATAAGGCACAAATATTATGGGATCTTTCCCTTGTTTCTGCCTAACACGTTATGCAGCAGGCCTGTTAGCAATGTGTCAATGGTGAGTGTTCTAGGTAGGTCAGACCTCCCCTTTTTGGTGATTTACTACATGGTCATTTGTGATATGGTGTTTCATAAGAAATATATATTTGGTCATTCAGATAGTTCTCATATAGATTTGGTCTTCATCCACAGTTCCTGGCTCACAGCTCTCAAAATTTGTGGAATTTCCTAAATGTTGAAAATGACAGGATGTCTATTGTTATGCTAAGTAGGTGTCTTTTGGTCCCTGCCTAAGGATGGAGCTGGTTGCCAGGAGAACCAGCCATGTGATTAGAGGGCTGGGACTTTCAATCTCAACCCCAGACCTCTGGGAAGAGGAGAGGCCCTGGAGGTTGAATCAATCAACAATGGCCAATGATTTAATCAATCATGCCTATGTAATGAAGCCTCCATTAAAACCCAAGAGGACAGGGTTGGAGAACTTCCTCTTTGGTGAACATGAAGAGATCTGGGACACCGGCACCCCTGGAGAGGGCAGGGAAGTGCCACATGCTTCACATACACCTTGCTATCTGCATCTCTTCCATCTGGCTGTTCTGACTTACACCACTTTTTAATAAAATGGTAATCGAGTAAAAAGTTTCTTAATCAAACTCAAGGAGGGGGTTGTGGGAACCTCTGAGTTATAGCCAGTCAGTCAGAAGCACAGGTGACAACCTGCACTTGCAATTGGTGTCCTGAGTTGGAGGGAGTTGTTGGAACCTCCCATCTGCAGCCTGTTGGTTAGAAGCATAGGTAATAACCTGGTGTCTGAAGTGGGGAGGAGTGGAAAGTTGTAAGACTGAACTCTTAACCTGTTGAATCTGAGGCTATCTCCAGGTAGATGGTATCAGAATTGAGAACATCCAGATGGTGTCTGGAGAACTACTTTTTTGGAAGTATGGGGAAACCCCTCTGCAATGTTGAAATTGGTCCTAAGAACACTAACATCAGTATTTCTATTAGATAAGAAAATACTGATGAAGGAGTATCTTTCCTCTCTGGCTAAATTCTAAACATAATTTATTTCATCCTTTAATTTCATGGAAGTCATCTATAGTAGGAAACAAGCATATGCATGATTGTTCTAATGAAAGAGTAAACAGGGAAAGAGAAAAGCCAAATGTTTGGGATATTTTTGGTTAAATTTATGATAGCTTATATTACATATTAAGACCCAATTTGGTAATACATAAATCATTATATTTTATTTGTGTTGGGTAGGTTGCATTTTGGATGGTTTAGGTTGAGGATGATTGAAACATTAATAATTGCTATTTGTTGAATTTCTTTAAATTATTCAACAATCATTCTCTTGCATTTGACTAAAAGATTGCAATTAAAGACAGTACCCTCTATGTTCTATGTTATTTTCAATATTTATGGCAGATCAAAATAATATGTAGACTGTATTTACTCAATTCATGGCAGAATGTGGAAGAATTCAGATAGAGTATTTTAAAGTATAATAACTACCAAGATAAACAAGAAACAATTCATTTATTTACTTATGCAAACAGCAAGTAGAATCTTCTAAATTGTACAGTCTTTCTCTTATGAGATTCCCAAAGAAACTCCATAATAATGTTTGCAAATGTTTCCATTAGAAGAAAGTTTATGAAACATGTTTAAATATTTATGGAATGTTAAAAATGAGGCATTAATTGGCAAACAACTTAATTAAAATGCTTTCTCAAGTAATTAGCAACAAATACTTCCCTATCTGTTTTGCATGCCATTTGTCTTGTGTTTGTTGAACCTGCCTGTCAGTCAAACTTTGCTTCAGGTAATTTTTTTGCTCTGTGGGGAAAATCTTCAAAAATTACATCTGAATTTAAAATATTTTGATTATCATTTTTATCTAGCAAATTCTCTTTTTCACTTCATCTTCTATATGTCCCAGTAAACCACCATCCTGGGAATTTAGGGCCTGAAGATGAAATTCTGCATCAAGGCATTGCTGAGTTTCCAAAAACACTCTCCAGAGAACAAACTGAATCAATCTAGAATCAACAAACAGTGCAGTTAATTAATGAGAACACCATAAGGGAGCTTTTTTAAACAATGTTGATGGCTGCTGCCTCAGGACCAATAGCACCAGAAGTTATTGCTGGTTTGAAATAAGTGACTCTTAGGGTTCCCCCAAGGCACCTTTTGCTGACATTAGCTATTTACCACAACTTTTCCTTTTATTTGCACCCTAGGGGAAGTATACTTATTTCCTAAATTACTTTTTAAGTGATGCTTATTCCTGCCAGTAGCCTGAGGTACAGAGTGAAGGTACCACAGAGTAAACAAAAAACAGAAACCAAGTCTGAAAGAGCACTGAACAAGTGTGCAGAAAAATCCTTACACTGTAGGGTTGTTTTCCAAAACACAGTCCTGACATGGCATGTAAAGTGTGGGGGCATCTTCCTTGGGCCTGGGCTAACTGGGAGGATGAAGAGGGGAGGGTAAGTCTTGTGGAGGATGACCTTAGAGGCAGGTGCTGGTGTTGGGTATGAATAGTTAGGAAAACATGTATGTATTTTGGGCAATAAGCCTTATTAAAATTAAGGCAACTAAAATATACTTAAACCTTGTAATAAAGTCTCGCTACACGGTAGGGTTTTAATTAATCCATGAAATCTTACTATCCACAGAATGTAAATTTCTCCAAGTCAGGCACCTGTGGTTTGTTCAAAACTATCCCCATTTCCTAAAACAGTGCCTGGCACATAATAAGCACTCAAAAAAATTCAGTGCTGAATGAATGATTAAATGATTAATGAATGAAGTGACATAACTTGGTAAAAGGAAATCGTAATGCTGCCAGTAATTTCCCCAGCAACTGAAAGGCAGCCAAAGAAATCTTAAATTTTTAGAAAATCAGCCATTTGCCATCGATGTCTAATGCATGTTATAAGGAACAAGACCTGTCAAGTTTCATCATTCAATAAATATTGACATAAAACCTACTAGATGTTATGCATTGTGTTAGACCTGAAGATCAGCATTATTTAAATGAGAGATTTGGTTCCTCCCCTGAGTTAATAGTTTGATGGGGAAAGCAGGTATAAATCTAGTCAATATACCAGTATATAATTAAGAAAATGTGGTATGTGTCTTGAAAACAATACTGGGTTCTATGAAAGTATATAAAACTGTTCAGAAGGTTAGAGTGGTCATATAAGACCATTTTCTTACGTGATGAAAGTATTTTAAATGCAGAGGGATATTTTAAGATGTAGAGTTTAGAGGTTCACAAAACTAGAATATTCATCTCTGCCTCTTTTCTTGTGAATTACAATCTCATCCAAACCTTTGAAATACAGTTATTCAAGATGTCAGCTGCTTCAAACTATGTTATGCAGTTCCAAAACTTTCCAAACTTGTACACCCACATAAAACTATTTTAGTAGAATAAGTAGGCATTAAATTCAGTAAGTCTTAATTCCTTTTCTTACAATTAAGATTTTTAAATATCTTACCAAAAAAAAGATTAATCCTCTAATTAATGAAGAAAATAAAGTTTCTAAACTTTCTGATTCAAAAAAGTTTGGTTTTCATTTTAAAGTACAATAATAAAAAAACCACAGATATTTACTGACTTTTTTCTTTGGATCAAGAAACCATGGTAGATTCTTTTATTCATTTTTAATCAATTATACTTTGGAGTTTTATTAAAGTAAAATATTTGGGTTTGCTTTCTATGCAAGGCCCCTGTTTTCATACTTCTATTTAATTCTCTTAAACATAAGAATGGATGAGATGACATATTTTACATCATGGTGAATTTTTTTTTAATTTAAAGAAAATTTGGATACAGACACATGCCTGTATTCTTGGTTATATTTATCATTTCGTGCCCACTGCATAAACAGTGCTGGGAAAACAAAGGTGCTCCACTGTTGAAGGAAGAGAATGAATAAGTCAGATATTTGGAGATACCATGATTATTCTGGCTATGAATGAATATGTATGCTAGAAAGAGAGAGTGAGAGGAAGAGATAGACTATTAGTATACTAATGCACATGCTTAATTCTTCCTAATTCTTTATTATTCAAGTTATTTTCCACCTAATAAATTAAATTTCACCATGGATAAAAGTTACAAGAGTTGGTTAAGAACTATATTTTTAAAATTCATGGTACCATGAGAGTTGGACAAAAAAGAAAGACAAGAAACAAGAGCAGCTTGGACTTTAGGTATAATCCATGGTGGACACAGTGAAATGTTAGAGAGCCTATATTATAAGGTATCAAACTTCCAGCAGTATAATGATGGGGAGAGGAGGAAGGTCTACATAAATTGCTCTATTTTGCTCCATCTGTTGCACCTCCACTCAGAAATAGCCAAGTGCTTATGTCTTGCTGAATTGGCATTGCTCTTCACATTGGTATTCATACATGCTCTTGATCTTTTCACAAATTTGGGAATTTCAGATGGTAAAGCAAGTTACCTAAACTAATGTGACATTCAGGTCATACTTGAATCAAAGGGGGAAAAAAACAGTAAGAGCTGGAAAGTCACAGACCTCACTTATTAAAATAAGTGTTTTTAGAAATAAAAACTTATCTGCTTGGCCTCCAAGGAATCTTATGTATACCATTCAATGGTTAAAATACTGAGGCTATAGAGAAATAATAACTAGTACCGAAAAGGAGATTGGGAGGAGAACAGTGAAAATCAAGACATTTGAAAAATAATTTTTAAGATGACAATATTAAGGAAAAGGACAAAATGAAGTATTGGCTGAAACACACATTAAGAGACCTAATAGAATTGCATAAAATGAAGACTATGGAATAATAGAAGGATATCAATGCATTAAGAAAAATAAGGGAGCAAAGGATTAGGAAATTATTTTTGGACTCTTCCTTTCCATTTATATAAGCCAGTGATTCTCTGGCAGAGAGGAAGATTAGTGCAATACTGAGAGCAATAAAGATGAACAGGAAGCAAGTGTGCTTCAACAGCAATAGTAAAAGTCATATATCTATGAAACTAGCAATGACTAAATACTGTCCTCTTCTCCAGTAGCAAATCACAAACCAAGGAACTGAACTGAGTACTAGCAGACTTCCAAAGGAACCACACAAAGGATTTGGACCAAATTAGATTCCTAGATAGCCTCTTTCTTTTTGGGTGACTTGCTCCTTTCTAGAATTCTATTGTTGAGGCTTGGCCAGATTTTAGCCAGACTCCATAGTAGTAAGGACATATGGGCATTTACCTCAATGTGTTCACCACATTGTGAGATTGAGAGATATATGTGCATCATGGAGTGAAAAGTTTTGGTTTCACAAAGCATTGGAAATACCTCCTAAGAAGAGAAGTGTCTGTTTGGATTAGATGGTTTCCAGTTAAACAGATGGGGTGCCAGCCTCCTGGGTTTAAAGCTGGCAGAACCTTCCAGGGCATTCATTCAGTAAAAGAATCTACAGTGTATAAAAAGGAAGCAGAAACACTGGGGTCAAAAACATGACATATTTTTGCATGCCAAATAATAAAGTTAGCATATTTACAAGTTAAATATGCCAATAAATTTGATTCTTTGACAAAGTAAAATAATATAAAGTAACAGAAATTAACTTTTTTTCTAGATTTCAACATTTTTGTCCTTCAGTCACCCAATTTAGCATGAAAATTTCATTTTATAAAAAACTTTCAGTGTCCTATGGTTTGTAGTTAGGATTATCTATGGCAAATGTTCCTTCTACCATTCAACCAAATAATGTTCAATCAATAGTGAGTTCAAATTAATTTAATAATCATATATTGGCTACTTCATATGTGCCAGGTACTGTCTTAGTTTCAAAAGGTAAGTAATGCACACCCCTGCCTTCAAGGACTTACTATCCAAGACATTAGTTCTCCACATTATTTCCTATTGGCATTCTTCATAGGGGCAAGAAATTCCAGAAGTGACTTCTAACTTAGATGTATGACCTTCTTAAGAGTATAGCAGACTATGGACCTTCATATCCTCCTTTCTCTCAGTTGAATATCACTGATCTAGTAGAAGGAAACCAGTCTAGAATCCAATAGATTTAACAAATACTTTGAGGTGCTATTTAGAAATCCGAATCAAATACAGCTGAGAGAAAACAATGAGTTCAGTTTTCCATATGTTCCTTTAGATTCCTTTGGTATATCCACAAAGACTATCCAGCTTTCCATGTATCTGGAGTTTAAGAGAGAAATTTACCCTAGAGATTCAGATTGCAGGATTAGCTACAGATGGGCAGATGTTGCAGCTATGGATGAATATAAAGTTGTGTGTGTAAAGGACATATGGAGGAAACAAAAATGGCAAAGGAGTCCAGGAAGTGAATATGCTGTAAAAGTCAAAGGATACAAGTATTTCCATAAGAGAGTTAAGTGGTTCTCAGTGCAGAAGAGATCAAATAATATGAGACCTGACAATAATGAATTGGGTATGGCAATTTAGGTACAATTGGTGACTTTCATCTGAGCAGATTCCATAGAAAAGAAAGGAAGGAGCTTAGATTTTAGAGGTAAGTATAGAAAAAAGGTGAGTGTGAGGATCCAGTGGATATAAAGACTCTTTTTATGTAACTTAACTAAGAAAACACACAAAAAAAAAAACATAAAATAAGGACTACAAATTTAAGCAAGGAATTGGGAAGGGGAATTATTAGTTGGTGTCACATCTTCCCTATTAGGTCTAAAAAGATTAAAAAACAAGAATGCCAGTGATGATAAGAATATGGGAATATATAAAAAGATTGAAAAACAAGAATGCCAGTGATGATAAGAATATGGGAAACTATGAAGTATTTTACGTTATTGGTATGAACATAAATTGACACTGTTTCCTGGTGGTAATTTGGCACTAAAACTAAATTTTAAATGTTCAAACATTCTTGGTCAAGAAAATCCACTTCTAATAATTTATTCAGGAAATAACAGTTTAAAGGTATATGTACAAGGATGTATCTTTCAGTGATGCTAAAAGAGTCATAAGCTGAAATCCATGAGAAAGTTTAAAAGTAAAATGGCAACTTTGCAAACATTAAAAATACTAAATCAACCACTTACATACTGACATAGGGAAAAGATAATAATAGATTAAGAAAGGAAAGCAGGTTGAATGAAGAATAGAATAGTCAATAATTATAATCCCAATTAAACATTTACATATGTATATGTGTAGCAGATACAGGTATTTTTTAAATTGACATCTACTTTTATTTGGGGGTTGCTTAAGTGTCCTTTAGGCTGGAGCTTGCAGTCCAGTGGGGAAAAACGATCAATAACCAAATAAACTTATCATATCATTGATGTTACAGACTACAAAGTGAAATATTGCCAGAAGTGCAGGGGAAGAATAAGAGTACTGCTGTTTTATGCAAAGTAGTCAGCAAAGTCCTGGTAAGATGCGTTTTGAGGAGGCACATGAAACAAGTAAAAAAACAAGCCATATAGATATCTGGGAAAGAGGATCTCAGACTGAGAGTCCAGCACAAGCAAATACCCAGAATGTGTTTCTTACATATGGGACATAAAGATGCCAGTGAAGCTAGGATGAAATGAAGAGGAGGCGATAGGAGAAGAGAGATAGGAAAGGCCAGACCACATTGGATTTTCTAGGCCACTTTTAGAATTTTGCCTTTCATTCTGCCAAAAGACTTCAGGAAGACTTTGGGAGATTCTGAGTAAAGGAGTAGGAATACTTGGCTGAGGTCTGCACTGAGAAACTGGAAGTGTTATTCAAAGGACAATAGTTATCTGCACAGTGGCAGCTCTATCAGCTACATTCATAAGGTTACGGAGGATGTTCTTCAAGAGACCACTATACAGAAGTAGAAAACAATAGCGATAGCTAACTTTAAAATACATTATTATTAATTTTTGATATGTGTGGAGAATGGATTTCACTCTTCCACAGAACTTTAATATTTTGCAATAATCCTGTTATAAGAAAAAATAATAGAGGTGCAAAAACATAAAAAAGGAAAAGGAAAACACAGCATAGAAAAGAAGCAATCTATCATCAAATTTGCAGAAAAGAGTAAAGGAAATATGTAATGAGTACAGAAGAAGGACTTGGTTTGAATAAGCAAAGAACTCATCTCCCTAAAAGATTGGAACAAGAAATAGAAATAGAAATAGATGTGTTTTTAGGAATACTGATGGGAGATTTGAGGAATTTCCATTAAGACACCCTTAATCTCCTCTATAACATACAAAAGAGGTTAATTTGCTTAGAGAAAGATTCTAGATGTTGGGACTGGGGACTTGAAGAGATTGGCAAACATTTGAAATAGCTGTAATGGGAAATGGTGCTGAGAAGGCAGCTGAAATTGAGAACCGTAAAAATATAATGTCGTCATTGCTCACATTTATGTGATTTCCTCCAGCAGTCCCCAGCATCTCAGAAATAGAAGTAGAAAAGGCAGATGTTTGGATTAAACCAAAGTTCTGAATTGCAATATAACATGGAATAGGCTCTAGGAGACTTTCATTTCTGGCCATGGTGTACTAACAGGGACTGTTAGTTGCCCTCACACCTTAAACAACTACACACATAGACAATATACAAGAAACAACCATTTTCAGACAATTGAAACAACCTAAGACAGTGATCCCTGAGAAAGGGAAACAAATGAAGTGAAACTTACAACTGTCCAAGCTAACTGCACATAGAACCTTCCCAGGCTTCAATGCAAAGGCTGAGTAGTGGAGGCAGAGGTAGAAGTTCAGAAAGGCCAAGATGGCTAGAATTTAGCAGGGACAGGGGTACTCAGAGAAAGGAACTACATATTAGCTTCAGAGATCTGCAGGGAGTTTCTCGTAATTGTTTGTCTAAGGACTGATCTGAATATACATGGGAGGAAAGTACCAGAGGCTGGGGAAAGAAGTGTAAAGAAAAAAGGAAATACGTGCAATAGTATCTGGAGTTAACATGGGGTTGGGAAGAATCTGTGTTCCAATCACCCAGAATAGAAAGGCCTCCAAATATAAGAACCTAGTAGTGTTTGGAAGGATATTGCCTCAGTAGTGGTGGTAGTGGTGGGGCTCTGAATATGCCCCATAAAAGCTTAAAAACAAGCTTTGAAACAAACTGAATCTAAGTGACTTAACTGTTTTTCTAAACACAGTCCAACAATTTTTAAAGAAATACTGTCTAGTGTCACAATTTCTAGTATCTAATAAAAGAAACCATTCATGCAAAAAAATGGGAACAGAACTCAAAAACAGGACATAAATCAGTAAGTATAAATAGACAGAAATGGCAAGTTGAGAGAATTATCAGATACTATTTAACACTCTCAGATAGTATTAAATCCACTATTTCAGATATACTCTATATGTTTTTTTAAAAAAGGAAATCATGAACATGAAAAGAGTATTATATATAAAAGAGACTTCTAGAGTGAAAATGAAGAAAATATAAAATCAGAAATTCACTGAGTAAGAGTAAGAGCAGGTTAGATACTGCAGAAGAAATGATTAGGGAATTAAAAGACACAGTAGTAGAAACTATACAAAATGAGACTCAGAAAAATACGACTAAAAGAAATAACAGAAAAAAAAAGGAACATCAGAGATGTGTGAGAATGCTAAGTGATTAATATACATGTAATCTGAATCCCAAAAAAGAGGACAGAAAAAAAGGAAGCAAATAAATAAAAGTATATGATTTTCAAAATTTGATGAAAAGTATAAATTGAGAGATCCAAGAAAGTCAACAAAGTCAAACAAAATAAGGGTGAAGAAAACTACACCAAAATATACCAAAATCAAATTGTAGAGTATAGAAAATCTTAAAAGCACCCAAAGGGAAAAAAGACACATTATTTAGAAAGGAACCAAAGAATGAAAGCAAAATTTACATCAGAAACTATCAGGCCTGAGGACAATAGATCAACATCTTTAAAGTATGATGGACCAAAAACCGTCCAGCCTAGGACTCTATATCCATCAAAAATGTCTTTCAAGAATGAAGGCAAGACTTCTGGCTTCTGCTTTGGATATAGAAATCTGAAAAGAATGTCATTCTAGTCCTTACAATAAAAAAAAGGTCAATAATCCACAAAACATAATTTTTTCCCTGAACAAGAAATGAGGTCACAGGGAAATGAACTCACCTGAGGTCTAAGGAAAAAGGTGCCTCCAAAAAGAGATGAGAAGCAAGACTTGCTCACCTAGACTACATACTGGGAAACACAAGCTGGAAAGAAGAATTTAGGTACAGTGTTTAATAAGTTGCTAAATGCTGAGTGGGGGCTAACAGGAGAGTATGAAACCCACTGGAGCTACATGGAAAAGTTAAACTCATTGACATGCTGTCCCCAGACCTCACCAGGTACTTGAAAGATTGGGAACTGGGCAAGAAGCCAGAGAAAGCCTCTCATGTGGAGGTCTTGAGGAAAGGAATAGAAGAAGCTGCTGCAAAAAAAGGCTCAAAGCTGCCCAGATCCTTCTATTCCTTTTTTTTTTTCTCCCCTATAGAAGGACAAAAAGCCTTTAGCCACTGAGAGCAGAACATGTGTCACTATCAGGACACATGGAAGCTAGAACAAGGGAACAAAAAATAAAACCCCTCTCCTCCTGGGGAAAAGGCAGGAAAACATCCTGATCTTAGATCACTAGAAAACCTCACTGGAGGAGGAGCAGGATACTGAGAAGGTCCCCATCTTGAGGCCCAGGTACACCTGCCCAAAGTACACATCTGCCCAAGATGGCATCTCAAGCAGGACTATAGAGAATGCTCCCTGTCCATCAATGCCTGGCTAGCCAGCAGGATCACTGAGCCAGAAAGGTCTAGTGAGGGAGGTGGGCCTGGTGTTCATTGGATTTACCAGTCGGAGGGTACTTTGCCTGGGACAATTTCAGTGAGGAGTAGAGGCAAAAAATAAAAAGAAAAATACAACATACTCTAACAGTAGAAGTTAATGGAAAGTGGGAAGTAAAATAATGAGTCCAGACTGCTCTTTGAGGAGGATTAGAGTAAAAGAAAGAAGCTAGTAAATAAACTCTGACTCATATTCCCTCCAACCAAGGCAGCCTCAGTAGCTTCTTGGTTCTGAAGAGGCTTACTCTCAAGATATATTAATAACACAGGTAGGAAAATTGATTAAATCTATTCATATAAACATGTTAATGACCAATAAAAGTGGAATGTTTGGTCCATCCCAAAGCACATATAATTTATTAGAGGTTATTCTCTCAAATGTGGAATTATCTTTTAGTAGTCGAATGTTATAGCTCAATGGAGACTCAAACCAGCAAGGTAAAAAGTTATAAAAATCATATTTTTTCTCTTTTTAAGATTCTTAAGTATCTAACTCTTCATGTTTTTAAGCATTTAAGATTATTTAATATTTTCAAGCATTTTGGGATTATGAGAGTATCTCAATGAAGTAAAATTCTTGGGTAGGGAAGGCAAAACACACAACAATTTAGTGGAGCTGAGTCCCTGAGCACAACTAGACCTTGATCTACAGCAATTTTAAAGCTGCATGTGTGTGTGTGTTTGCTTGTCTTTCATTAAGTAGGTTGTTCCACAAATATCTCATGAAAAAAATAAAAATATGAAGTTTGTTTGATTTTTGAAGCACCATTTATGTTTTCCCATTAAAGAAAACATAAATAAATTTCATCTGACATTAATACCATGATGAGTACAAGTTGGAAAAAATTCTCTTTAGCTCAAAGTTAAGTAACATGCTAATAATTTTTAACACATGTGGAATTCTAAGATATGCCTAAGAGGCATCTACAGTGAGTCTGCTAATTTTCAGAAGTAGTTACTCTACTTTGTTTACACACAAAGTTTGTACTGCACACTTAGGAATGATCTCTTTTCCTTCACTACATAGTTGCTCACAGAATGATTTAACTGAGAGACACATAAGAGGTCTTGGAATCACCCAGTCTTATCCAGGAAAGAGCACTCCTGGCTGAAGAAAACAAAGGAAGGGTCCTCCTTCCACTAAGGAACATGGGTGAGAAGGGCCTAGAGTTTTTTTCAGATGCTCTGTTTCACAACTATAACTAGGAAGACTGTTTTTTTCAAGAAACAAAAAAAATTCTCTCTCTCTCATTGCTTTCTTTTTATGTACTTTAAAAAGTCCCCATTATTTGCAAAATCATCATGTTCCTCACTATGGGGAATTTGAACAGAGACATAGTCTTTGCCTCAGGGGGCCAAGAATTTTGTAACAAAATAGATTTGCAGGGCACTGAACTCTAAGGTTATGGACCAAGATAGTTATCTTCTGCTGCACTCAGTTTTCTATTAACTAGAAAAATAAGTTGAATTACATAATTTTACTGTTCCTTCCAGCTGTGGCATGTTAAGTAACACTGTTTTGTTCCATTCCTTCACCTAATTATACACACTGACCACTACTTATCTATGTACCACCTAGCTTAGTCATATTTCTTGCTCATTAAAATATACCAACTCTTTAAAAATTATATCAAAATTTAAGAATTACTATTTGATGATTTGATTTAAGCTTTGGAATTTGACTATGTTTACTTTAAAAATCTGTAATTGTCCATGTTTTCCAGCCATATCTCCTCATGTCTTCAGCAAAAGCTTCTTACAATTACATGGAGATGCTGAGTGAGGACTGCCAAGAAGATTTTCAAATCAATATCTGAGCTTCTACCTTAAGAAACCAGATAAAGGGTAAATTAATCTCAAATAATTAGAATGAAGGAAAAATAAAGATAAAAGCAGAAATAAATAAAATCAGTACTAAAGGGCAAATAGGAAAAAATGAATGTATACAAAAACTAGTTCTTTAAAAAGCCTCAGAATTGATAAACATATTAACAAACCAGCCAAGATAAAAAGAGAAAAAACAAATTACCAATTTGGGGACTGAAAGTGGAGACATCCCTACAGGCTTGATGGACATTATAAGACAGCAAGAAAACAGAAAACATTTTTATGCCCATCAGTTCAGCAACATAAATGAAATGCACAAATTTCTTGACACAATTGTCAAAACTCATTCAAGAAAAAACAGATAACCTGAATACAAAACAAAAAATGTCAGACCCATATAACTTCACTGGTGAATTCTGTGAAATATTCAAGGCAGAATTAATGTCAATATTCTACAAACTTTTCCAAACAATGGAAGAGGTGGGAACACTTCCCAGCTTATTTTATGAAGCCAGCATTACCCTGATACTAAGCCCAGATAAGATATTATGAGAACAACTACTATAACAAAACTACAGACCAATAGCCCTTGTGAATATTGATGGAAAATTCTCAACACAATATTGTTAAATTGAATCTATAAAAAAAGGATAATATATCATGATCAAGTAGAAATTATCTTAGGAATGCAAGGCTGGTTCACCACTCAAAAATCAGCCAATGTAATTCACCATGTCACAGCCTATTTATTTCAATAGATACATAAAAAGCATATCTTGCACTATAAGTAAAAATTAACTCAAAATGGGCCTTAGATCTAGGTTTTATGTTTAGATCCAATTTAAAGTATACCTAAACTAAACTAAATCTAAAACTATAAACATTTTAGAAAAATCACAGAAGAAAGCCTTGGTTAGGCAAATAATTTTGGACAAATCACTAAAATCACAATTCAAAAAAGAAAAATTGATAAACTTTATCCATCTTAACAACTTCAATTCTTTGAAAGGATGAAAAGATAAGTCACAGATGAGAATAATACATTTACAGATCACATTATCTGATTAAGGACTAGTTTGGGGATATTTTAAAATGCTCAAAGACCAAAAATAAGAAAATCCAATTTAAAAATGATGAAAGATTTGAACAGATACAATACCAAAGAAGAGATACAAATGGCAAAAGTACTCATGAAAAGATGTTTAATGTAGTTAGTCATTAGAAAAATGCACATTAAAATTACAACGAGATACCACTATAGATCTATTAGAATGATTAAAACTTAAAAAACCAACAACAAAAACTGACAAGACCAAGTACTGATGAGAATATAGAGCAATTGGAACTCTCACTTGTTGCCATTGGGAATAAAAAATGATATGGCCACTTTGGAATATAGCTTGACTAGCAACACATGGAGATATATTTTGGGCTAGGAAAAAGTCACCAGATTAATGTATTTAAAAAAATAAAGGACTTGGATGGAGGACCTGAATAGACATTTTTCCAAAGAAGAAATACAGATGGCCAACAGGCACATGAAAAGATGCTCTACATTGCTAATTATCAAAGGGAAATGCAAATTAAAACAACAATGAGATATCACCTCACACCAGTTAGAATGGTCACTATCCAAAAGACAAGAAATAATAACTGTTGGGGAGGATGTGGAGAAATGGGAACCCTCCTTCACTGTTGGTGGGAATGTAAATTGGTACAACTGTTGTGGAAAGCAGTATGGAGGTTCCTCAAAAAACTAAAAATAGGAATACCATTAGACCCAATAATCCACTTCTAGGAATTTACCCAAAGAAAACAAGATCCCTGATCTGAAAAGACATATGCACCCTTATGTTTATCTATTTGGAAGCAACCTAAGTGTTCATCAAGAGATGAAAATGGATAAAGATGTGGTACGTATACACAATGGAATATTATTCAGCCATAAAAAAGAAAGAGATCCTGCAATTTGTAACAACATGGATGGGCCTAGAGGGTATTATGCTTGGTGAAATAAGCCAAGGGGAAAAAGACAAATACAATATGATTTCACTTATTTGTGGAGTATAAAAGCAAAGCAAAACGGAATAAATAAAACATCAGTAGACTCACAGACACTGAGAAGTGACTAGTGGTTACCATGGGGGAGGGGATATAGGGGCAGAAAAATTTGCAATCACAATATAAGCTGGTCATGGGGATGGTAGTACAGCATAGAGAATATAGTCAATAATTCTGTAACATATTTCTATGTTGACAGAAACTAACCTTACTAGTGGGGATGAGGATTTAATACTATGGGTAACTGCTGAACCACTGTGTTGTATATTTGAAATTTTTTTTTTTTTTGAGAGGGCATCTCTCATATTTATTGATCAAATGGTTGTTAACAACAATAAAATTCCGTATAGGGGACTCAATGCTCAATGCACAATCATTAATCCACCCCAAGCCTAATTCTCGTCAGTCTCCAATCTTCTGAAGCATAACGAACAAGTTCTTACATGGTGGACAAATTCTTACATAGTGAATAAGTTCTTACATGGTGAACATTACAAGGGCAGTCATCACAGAAGCTTTCGGTTTTGTTCATGCATTATGAACTATAAACAGTCAGTTCAAATATGAATAGTCATTTGATTTTTAAACTTGATTTATATGTGGATACCACATTTCTCTCTTTATTATTATTATTTTTAATAAAATGCTGAAGTGGTAGGTAGATACAAGATAAAGGTAGAAAACATAGTTTAGTGTTGTAAGAGAGCAAATGTAGATGATCAGGTGTGTGCCTGTAGACTATGTGTTAATCCGAGCTAGACAAGGGCAATAAACATCCATGTATGTAGAAGATTTCTCTCAGAACATGAGGGGGGAGGTTCTAAGCCTCACCTCTGCTGATCCCCATTTTCTCACCTGATGGCCCCCTGCGACTGTGCCTGTCTTAGGTTGTTCCTCCCTTGAGGAATCTTACCAGTCTCTGGCTAACCAGTCATCTTCTGGGGCCAGTATATTTGAAATTTATATAAGATTATATATGAACAATACCTAAATAAAAAAATAAATTTAAAAAAACAACAAAATATTCTGTAGCCATGTAATAAAACTTTTTCATGATTAATAAAAAATACATAAAGGACTAAATGACAACTTTTAGGGAACTGTGAAATAAATTATGATCTATATGCTATATATAGTATATAATACTATTATGTACCATATATACATACTATAGTATATTTAACTTGTAGGGTATGTACAGTAATCCCTTTGCAGGTCAAAAAAGGTAGAACAGAAGAGGAAAAGGAATGAGACAAATTATTAGCAAAGAAAAATGTTATGAAATATATACCTGATAACATTTGTCAATTCAGGAGGGTTGATTTGAAAGAAGTTGAGATTATTATTAATTTTTTTTCAATTTTTTATTAAGGTATGATTGATATACACTCTTACGAAGGTTTCACATGAAAAAACAATGTGGTTACTACATTTACCCATATTATCAAGTCCCCATGCATACCCCAATGCAGTCATTGTCCGTCAGTGTAGTAAGATGCAATAGATCCACTATGTGCCTCCTCTGTGCTACACTGTTCTCACTGTGATCCCTCACATCATGTGTACTAAACATAATACCCCTCAATCCCCTTCGCCCTCCCTCCCCACTCACCTTCCCACACCCCTCCCCTTTGGTAACTACTAGTTCATTCTTGGAGCCTTCAGTTTTGCTTCATTGTTATTGTCCGCAAACAAGGGAAATCATTTGGCATTTGTCTTTCTCTGCCTGGCTTGTTTCACTGAGCATAATGTCCTCCAGCTCCATACATGTTGCTGCAAATGGTAGGATTTGTTTCTTTCTTATGGCTGAATAGCATTCCACTGTGTATTATGTACCACTTCTTCTTTTTTTTTTTTTTTAACCTTAAAACAACACAAATTTATTATTACTTTTAAAAAAAATTTTTTATTAAGGTATGATTGATATACACTCTTATGAAGGTTTCACATGAAAAAACAATGCAGTTTCTACATTTATCCTTATTATCAAGTCCACACACATACCCCAAAGCAGTCATTGTCCAACAGTGTAGTAAGAAATAACAGATCTATGTGCGTTCTCTGTGCTACACTGTTCTCCCCGTGATCCCCCACACCATGTGTACTAAACACAATACCCCCTCAATTCCCTTCTCACTACCTGCCCACTCGCCTTCCCACACCCCTCCCCTTTGGTAACCACTAGTTCATTCCTGGAGTCTCTGAGTCTACTGCTATTTTGTTCCTTCAGTTTTGCTTCATTGTTATACTCCACAAATGAGGGAAATTATTTGGCATTTGTCTTCCTCCACCTGGCTTATTTCACTGAGGATAATGTCCTCCAGCTCCATCTATATTGTTGCAAATGGTAGGATTTGTTTCTTTCTTATGGCTGAATAGTATTCCATTGTGTATATGTACCACCTCTTCTTTATCCATTCATCTACTGATGGACACTTAGGTTGCTTCTGTATCTTGGCTTTTGTAAAAAGTGCTGCAATAAACATAGAGGTGCATATGTCTTTTTGAATCTGAGAAGTTGTATTCTTAGGGTAAATTCCTAGGAATGGAATTCCCCAGTCAAATGGTACTTCTATTTTTAGTTTTTTGAGGAACCTCCATATTGCTTTCCACAATGGTTGAACTAGCTTACATTCCCACCAGCAGTGTAGGAGGGTTCCCCTTTCTCCACATCCTCGCCAACATTTGTTGTTCTTAGTCTATTTGATGCTGGCCATCCTTACAGTTGTGAGGTGATATCTCATTGTGGTTTTAATTTGCATTTCCCTGATGATTAGTGATGTGGAACACCTTTTCATGTGTCTGTTGGCCATCTGAATTTCTTCTTTGGAGAACCATCTCTTCATATCCTCTGCCCATTTGTTAATCGGGTTATTTGCTTTTTGGGTGTTGAGGTGTGTAAGTTCTTTATATATTTTGGATGTTAACCCCTTGTCAGATATGTCCTTTACAAATATAATCTCCCATACTGTAGGATGCCTTTTTGTTTTGTTGATGATGTCTTTTGCTGTACAAAAACTTTTTAGTTTGATGTAGTCCCATAAGTTCATTTTTGCTTTTGTTTCCCTTTCTCGAGGAGATGGGTTCAGGAAGAAGTTGCTCATGCTTGTGTTCAAGAGATGTTTGTCTATGTTGTCTTCTAAGAGTTTTATGGTTTCATGACTTACATTCAAGTCTTTAATCCATTTCGTGTTTACTTTTGTGCATGAGGTTAAACAATAATCCAGTTTCATTCTCTTACATGTAGCTGTTCAGTTTTTCCAACACTAGCTGTTGAAGAGGCTGTCATTTCCCCATTGTATGTCTGTGGCTCCTTTAGCATATATTAATTGACCATATGTGGTTGGGTTTATATCAGGGCTCTCTAGTTTGTTCCATTGCTCTATGAGTCTGTTCTTGTGCCAGTACCAAATTGTCTTGATTACTATGGCTTTGTAGTAGAGCTTGAAGTTGGGGAGCATAATTCCCCTAGCTTTATTCTTCCTTCTTAGGATTGCTTTGGCTATTCGAGGTCTTTTGTGGTTCCATAAGAACTTTAGGACTATTTTCTCTAGTTTGTTGAAGAATGCTGTTGGTATTTTGATAGGAATTGCATTGAATCTATAGACTGCTTTAGGCAGGATGGCCATTTTGACAATATTAATTCTTCCTATCCATGAGCACAGGATGTGTTTCCATTTATTGGTATCTTCTGTAATTTCTCTCATGAGTGTCTTGTTGCTTCAGAGTATTGGTCTTTCACTTCCTTGGTTAGATTTATTCCTAGGTATTTTATTCTTTTTGATGCAATTGTGAATGGAATTGTTTTTCTGATTTCTGGCTCTGCTAGTTCATTGTTAGTGGATAGGAATGCCACAGATTTCTGTGTATTAATTTTGTATCCTGCAACCTTGCTGAATTCAGATATTAGATCTAGTAGTTTTGGAGTGGATTATTCAGGGTTTTTTAATGTACAATATCATATCATCTGCAAACAGGGACAGTTTAACTTCTTCCTTGACAATCTGGATGCCTTTTATTTCTTTGTGTTGTCTGATTGCCATGGCTAGGACCTCCAGTACTATGTTGAATAGAAGTGGGGAGAGTGGGCATCCTTGTCTTGTACCCGATCTTAAAGGAAAAGCTTTCAGCCTCTTGCTGATAAGTATAATGTTGGCTATGGGTTTGTCATATATGGCCTTTATTATGTTGAGGTACTTGCCCTCTATACCCATTTTGTTGAGAGTTTTTATCATGAATGGATGTTGAATTTTGTCAAATGCTTTTTCAGCATCTATGGAGATGATTATGTGGTTTTTGTCCTTCTTTTTGTTGATGTGGTGGATGATGTTGACGGATTTTCAAATGTTGTACCATCCTTGCATCCCTGGCATAAATCCAACTTGATCATGATGGATGATCTTTTTGATGTATTTTTGAAATTGGTCTGGTAATATTTTGTTTAGTATTTTTGCTCCTATGTTCATCAGGGATATTGGTCTGTAATTTTTCTTTTTTTGTGGTGTCTTTGCCTGGTTTTGGTATTAGAGTGATGCTGGCCTCATAGAATGGGTTTGGAAGTATTCCCTCCTCTTCTATTTTTTGGAAAACTTTATGGAGAATGGGTATTACGTCTTCACTAAATGTTTGATAAAATTCAGTGGTGAAGCCATCTGTTCCAGGGATTTTGTTCTTAGGTAGGTTTTTGATTACCAGTCCAATTTCTTTGCTGGTAATTGGTTTGTTCAGATTTTCTGTTTGTTCCTTGGTCAGCCTTGGAAGGTTGTATTTTTCTAGAAAGTTGTCAATTTCTGCTAGGTTATCCAGTTTGTAGCATATAATTTTTCATAGTATTCTCTAATAATTCTTTGTATTTCTCTGGTGTTTATAGTGATTTTTCTTTTCTCACTTCTGATTATGTTTATGTGAGTAGACTCTTCTTTTTTTCTTGGTAAGTCTGGGTAGGGGTTTATCTTTTTTGTTTATTTTCTTGAAGAACCAGCTCTTGCTTTCATTGATTCTTTCTATTGTTTTATTCTTCTTATTTTATTTATTTATGTTCTAATCTTTCTTATGTCCCCCCTTCTACTGACTTTGGGCCTCATTTGTTCTTTTTCTAGTTTCATTAATTGTGAGTTTAGACTGCTTATATGGGATTGTTCTTCTTTCTTGAGGTAGGCCTGTATTGCAATACACTTTCCTCTTAGCACAGCCTTGGCTGCATCCCACAGATTTTGTGGTGTTGAATTATTGTTGTCATTTGTCTCCACATATTGCTTGATATCTGTTTTTATTTGGTCATTGATCTATTGTTATTTAGGAGCATGTTGTGAAGCTTCCATGTGTTTGTGGGATTTTTCTTTTTCTTTGTGTAATTTATTTCTAGTTTCATACCTTTGTGGTCTGAGAAACTGGTTGGTAAAATTTCAGTCTTTTTGAATTTACTGAGGCTGTTTTTGTGGCCTAGTATATGATCTATCCTTGAAAATGTTCCATGTGCACTTGAGAAGAGTGTGCATTCTGTTGCTTTTGTGTGTAGAGTTCTGTAAATGTCCGTTAGGTCCATCTGTTCTATTGTGTTGTTCAGTGCCTCTCTGTCCTTACTTATCTTCTGTGTGGTTGAGCTGTCATTCAGAGGGAGTGGAGTGTGTAAGTCTCCTAGTTTGAGTGCATTGCATTCTTTTTCCCCTTTTTATTCTGTTAGTATTTGTCTCACATATGTGGGTGCTCCCGTGTTGGGAGCATATTTATAATGGTTATATCTTTTTGTTGGATTGACCCCTTTATCATTGTGTAATGTTCTTCTTTGTCTCTTGTGACTTTATTTGTTTTGAAGTCTATTTTGTCTGATACAAGTACTGCAACTCCTGCTTTTTTCTCTGTTAGTTGCATGAAATATCTTTTTCCATCCATTCACTTTTAGTCTTTGTATGTCTTTGGGTTTAAAGTGAGTCTCTTGTAGGCAGCATACAGATGGGTCTTGTTTTTTATCCATTCAGTGACTCTATGTCTTTTGATTGGTGCATTCAGTCCATTTCATTTAGGGTGATTATCAATAGGTATGTACTTATTGCCATTGCAGGCTTTAGATTCGTGTTTACCAAAGGTTCAAGGTTAACTTCCTTACTATCTAAGAGTCTAACTTAACTCACTTATTATGCTGTTACAAACACAATGTAAGGGTTCTTTTCTTTTTCTCCTCCTTTTTCTTCCTCCTCCATTCTTTATATATTAGGTATCATATTCTGTATTCTTTGTCTACCCCTTGATTGACTTTGGGGATAGTTAATTTAATTTTGCATTTGCTTAGTAATTAGCTGTTCTACTTTCTCTACCATGGTTTTTTTTACCTCTGGTGACAGCTATTAAACCGTAGGATCATTTCCATCTATATCAGCCCCTCCAAAATAGACTGTAGAGATGGTTTGTGGGAGGTAAATTCTCTCAGCTTTTGCTTTTCTGGAAATTGTTTAATCCCTCCCTATCAAATTTAAATGATAATCTTGCCAGATAAAGTAATCTTAGTTCCAGACCCTTCTGCTTCATTGGATTAAATACATCATGCCACTCCCTTCTGGCCTGTAAGGTTTCTGCTGAGAAGTCTGATGTTTGCCTGATGGGCTTTCCTTTGTATGTGATCTTATTTCTCTCTCTGGCTGCTTTTAATAGTCTGTCCTTATCCTTGATCTTTGCCAATTTTATTACTAAATGTCTTGGTGTTTTCTTCCTTTGGTCCCTTGTGTTGGGAGATCTGTGGATCTCCATGGCCTGAGAGACTATCTCCTTCTCCAGATTGGGGAAGTTTTCAGCAATTACCTCCTCAAAGACACTTTCTATCCCTTTCTCTCTCTCTTCTTCTTCTAGTATCCCATAATGCGAATATTGTTCCATTTGGATTGGTCACACTGTTCTCTCAATATTCTTCAATTCTTAGAGATACCTTTTTGTCTCTGTTCCTCAGCTTCTTTGCATTCCCCTTCTCTAATTTCTATTTCATTTACCGTCTCCTCCACTGTATCCAACCTGCTTTTAATACCCTCCATTGTGCTCTTCAACAATTGGATCTCCATCCGGAATTCATTCCTGAGTTCTTGAATATCTTTCCGTACCTCCATTAGCATGTTGATGATTTTTATTTTGAACTCCCTTTCAGGAAGAGTCATAAGGTCCATGTCATTTAAATCTTTCTCTGGAGTTATATTAATTTTACTCTGGACCAGGTTCGTTTGGCATTTCATATTTGTATATGGCGCCCTCTAGTGTTCAGAAGCTCTATTCTGGAGCTGCTCAGCCCCTGAAGCAATGTTGGGGGTTACAGGGGAGTGGTTTTGGTGCCTGGGGGAAGGAAAGAGCTGTTCCCTGCCTCCTGGCTACTGTGCCTGTCTCCACTGCCTGAACCAGTGGGCGGAGCACACAGGTATAAGCTTTTGTCCCAGAGCATCCGGATATGGATCCCTGCTTTCCACAAGCCCCTGAAATCTCAGTCTCTCCAGGAATTCTGCCTGTATTACCTTTCTAACCCTGTAATCACACGAGTATCATGACAGCACCATGAAATGTAGGTTTGTGCATCGAGAGCAGATCTCTGGAGCTAGGTATTCAGCAGTCCCAGGCCTTCCACTCCCTCCCTGCTCTGTTTCTCTTCCTCCCACTGGTGAGCTGGTGTGGGGGGAGGGCTGGGGTCCTGCGGAGCCACAGCTCTGGTACGTTACTCTGTTCCGTGTTGTCTGCTGTTTTCTCCAGGTGTATGCAGTCTGGCACAGTCCTCTTTCCTGTTGTTCACTCAGGATTAGTTGCACCAACTATATTTTTGAATTGTATGCAGTTTTAGGAGGAAGCCTCTGTCTCACCTCTCACACTGCCATCTTTAATCCTCTCCCCTATGATTAATTTTTAAATGAATTTCTTTATCTTTTGACTTTATAATAATCATAAATTGCTGTTGTGAATGAATAAGTCTAACATAGTGAAAATAATTAGATGAAACATCTTTTTGAATACCATACCAAACAGAGTTCATATTAATGAAGTCATCTCACCTTGATATTTGGTATAGTGAGCTTCAACTTATTAATTTACTAGTAGAATCTTGATCAAGAGCATGGACTCTTGAGTCATATCCTTAAATTCAAATGTTAGTTCTACTTCTATAAGCTGTGTGACTTAGGCAAACTATTTAACCTCTTTGTGCCTCACACTTCCTCCTCTATAAAATGGGGATAATAATAACAATGTCTAACTCATAGCACTTTTGCGAGGGTTAAATGTATTAGGGTATATAAAGAGCTTAAGTGCAGCACCCAATACATAGTAAACACTCAATAGATGTTTTCTGTTATTAGTAGTAAAGTCAGATTTCAACTCATTCTAGAATCTGAAGTAAAAAAATATCATAATTGCTTCAGCTAGATTATCAGAAACTAAGCAAGTCTCATTTTCTTTATTATTCAAGGGAAATAACTAATCAAATCCATATATAGAATTCTCTATCATGTCACTTAAAAAATAAAACCCTAACAAAACCACAGTACTGAAATTGTTGTTTCACAAAAAGTATTCTTTACTCATAATATAATCCTGTATATTAAGCCTGACACTTTTTCCCTTTTCTTTACCTCCTTATCCAAAATTGTGCCCAGGTGCAGAAAAGGATTTGAGTTAGAAAGGAACTCATTGCCATCTAAACTCCATATGGTTGCAAGAGATACCAGAAAATGAAAGAAGGTTTAGGCAAAAAGACACTCGCAGTAAAACTGAATTTTTAAAGCTACATCTGTCATATTATTTGTGCCACATGAATCATTTGGTTGCAATGAGGACAAAAGGAAGTCAGTACTAGAACTGTAGGATATATGTATATGTGTGTGTATCCATGTGTATATCTGTGAGTGTCTGTGTGCCTTCCTCACAGAACATATGTTATACCACTCGGATTTTTGCCAAAGGTGAGGTTTGAACCATGTAATAAAATGCAGTGTGACAAATCAAAATGTTGAGGTTTAGTCCTCTTCTGAAGAAAAGCATTTGATTTGAACTTGGATTAGGCGGCTTTGTTGACATTTTCCTATGACTATAAAAAAAGATGGTTTTATCTTTTCCAAATTAGCTCCTCTTGTTTTTCCCTCCTCCCCTTGTTTGTGGCATTCAACAACAAGAAGGGAAACTTTGCAGACAATAAATGCAGCCGAACCATGAAAAAAAAATAAAATGGAATTGTTCTGCGACTCACATGGTGTGGCTACAGAAAGGCAGATCCTAGAGAGCTGGAATCATATCATTCTGAGCATCTGCACCACTCCTCCTTGGAGAGTGCATCCTAATCATCTCTCTTCATGGTCAGTAACCACATAAGGACAACACCAGACGATGCCAGTAGTTTTGGTCCTGTAGCATTTATATGCTTCCCTGCAAAGAGAATCATGCCAGATAATATCCGTCAACCTTGTCCTTGGTCTTCTCTCCTGATTGAGGCAGATGTTTATTTTCCATCTGTACTATATGTCAGTGCAACTGTAGCCTTCATCTGGCAAAGGGTGCCTGGAATATTATGAGGCCATCACATGAGCTGCTGGAACGATTACTCTGGTGAATAAAATCAGTTTATGGCTAAAAACATTTATTCTTCATTTTGATAAGCTCTTAACAAATGGAAATTTGCTTTCTTACATTTTTGCCAAACATAGGACCATGTTTATTTCTTGCTATATGGGTCACGAAGGATTCCCAGCTGTTAGCTAGAGTCAGTTGTGCATTGCTGCACTCAACAACATCTGTTTCACAAAAACAGTATCCAGCTTTTAGCACTCAAATGGAGGTTATACCATATGCCGGCAGACCACTTAGTTTTTACCTTGGGAACCAACTCTACTCTAGTCAAGGTAACAGAGGAAAAATTGAATATTTAAATGTTACCCAGCTTCAGTCACATCTTCATGTGTGCTTGTCATTTCCAACTATATATAGTAAAGTTAGTTCCAAGCATATACTGCAAGCTGTTCCTCTGTTTAATTATTAATTGGAAGAAAGTTTGTTTGCAAAACAGTTGAAGTGTATTTTGTGATAGACGCTGATGTTGAAAGTAGTGCCATAAGATGATTTTGCAGAGAGCATTCTGTTAAAATGTTGATTAATACTAGCTATGGACAAAAGCAAATCAGGTTTATAGCCCCTAAGTAATGTGTGACATTATGGAAAACCACAAAATATCAAATATTTTCTTACATTATAGAATAGTCTTCAATGCTTGACCTTTGTCTTGGTTCCCTTATCTTAGCCTATGACACTTTTTAAAAGAAAATGGAAAATAAAAGTTGCGTCTTCAGTTTATTTTATGAGAAACTTTAAAGAAACATATGTTCAAGAGCATGCTGGCTTTCAAATTTATATTCTTATTATCACAGTCTCTAAATCCCTACAAAAGATACTTCATGTGTTTCCTAGAAGCCTAAAAATAGCTTATTGACTCTGATAATATAATCATTGTCTTAGACTTTTTTCATGGATAATGAATATTCTAAAAATAATACTAAAGAACATTGAAACTCTATGTCTGGGTTTTTCAATTCCCTCAGTTCCAAAATAAAGACATTTATTCTGTTTGTCTCCGAGACCCTTTCCAAGTGCTGTGATTCTACAGTAGTACACAATGATTACTCAAGGAAGTCTACGTTTTTTTCTCCCATCAGCAGAAGTATTAGTTTTGGAAGGTTTCTTTCATGCTATGCTAAATGCTAAAAGAAGAGATTTTCTTAAGACTTTAATTACGAGGCCAGAGGATCAAGAGGGTCTTATCTGTACCTCAACTGGGGAACATTT
The DNA here is from genome assembly GCF_030020395.1 of Manis pentadactyla. Classification (NCBI taxonomy): domain Eukaryota; kingdom Metazoa; phylum Chordata; class Mammalia; order Pholidota; family Manidae; genus Manis; species Manis pentadactyla. The sequence goes on from NC_080021.1 coordinate 72,048,570, forward strand.
TAAGTCACCTGATTTAATTTTCAAAGAAAGTAAGAAATATGTCCATCTAAGGGCTGAGCCTCCATAGAGACTCCAGAACAACCCAGTTAGAAACCATTCAGTAAATGAACACAACTAATTATTAGGTTATTTGGGTTTTCCATCTGTGAACTTGCATATTAAATTGTATATCCATCTCTGGATCAATTAGATGACTGAAAAGAAGTAAGATGGGTTATTAGAATGTACAAGTTGACCTAAGCCTTAACTTTAGCTACCTTCTACTTTAGAGAACTGCCTGACTCACAAGCTAAGCCAAGGCCGGCTCTGGGTAGAAATGTGTATTTGTCAAGTTCATTTTTGGCCGCCTCTGTAGCTGAACCTCTCTTTCCTTTTCTTGAAACCTCAAAAGATAAGTTATCTTACCTTTTGAGTTATACCAAATGGACTTCACTTACACTTAGTTTAAAAATGTTCAATTAGGTGAAAAATTTATCAACAAACTTTTATGAAACATTAGTTAATAAAATTCAAGATTGCCACCCTTTTTCCGGAAGTAAATTCATTTTTATAGGTAAAGGGAAGGAGGAATGGTGAGGTTGAGAGTGAGAATGGTAATAAATGATGAACAACCTTGTCACCAACCTGGTTCTACCAACAGGTACCAAGATGACCAGTATGACTGTTACGTGCTCACAACTTGACAACTCTGGTTATGTGAATACCTAGTGCAGTAGCTCCAATGGAGCCAAGGCAAGAAGAGTAGGTAGCTCTAACAATGAACTGAAGCCAGGAACTGGAAAATAGAAACCAAAGGCATTATTCCATCTGAGGGCATGATGTCATTTCTTTTATCTGCAGCAGTGCACATGATACACAGAAAACACATGACCATGCACTGCAGGAAACGGCTGTGCAAGTCTGGACTCTATACAACTTCAACCCCTAGTGCTGATGGTGTTCTGATTCCAAACTCCAAGGAGGGAGAATCTGGTTGGCCCAGGTGGAGTCATATGTTCAACACTGGCTGAACATACATTCAACATATATTCAACATTGAATATAGCTTGGGTCAGTGGGGCCATAACTCATAGAAATAAGATTTACGAGAAGCTTGTCCCTTCAATAGGAGTATGAGGAGTGAACAGCTCTCAGAAATCAAGCTGTGGCCCAAGAATGCTTTTCAATAAATGTCTCTTATACCACCCTTTCTTGGAAGTGCCAATGACCACTAAAGGGTCTGAAGCTACCTTGGAGAGGCAGCTTGGTGCTGTGGTTGAGCACTTGGACTCCACAGCTCCACCAGCTGAGAATGGAGCCGGGTGCCAGCACTCTCCATATGACTTAACCCTCCATGCCTCACTCTCTTGGATTATAAACTGGGGATTGTATCCCTCATGGGCTTGCTGTGAGGATTAAACAAGTTCTAAAGCTCTTAGAAAAGTGCCCAGCATATAATAAAAGCTATGTTAAGTGTGTATAAATGCTGCTGAGAAAAGATACTGAAAATAAAAGCACTGTAGGAAAATACTGGTTTTAGGTAACATGAATTGTACAATGATTTCTTGATCATATTTGGCTCTAGGGATACACCCCTTCCTTGAGAGAGCTATAATGCTAAGAGATCGATATCACGAATGGATGTAGGGTATGAAGAAAATCAGTCTATGAAATATAATCATAATGTGGGGATAAAAGAGTCTAAGATCTAAAATTTGAGAGTCATTGCATACAATTCTAATCTCATTGTAAATATCACAGTAGCACTACCTTTGTATTTGTTATAAGGCATTCTCAGTACTCCGTGGGCAACTGATAAATGCTAATAACAGTGAATGTCACCTAATTTAAACTTTCTTTGCTGATCAAAAAATACATAAATCTTATGCCATCTAACAGGACAGCCCTCACTAAATAGCAATGCATTTGGTTATTTTACACTAACTAAACACTGCAATATTTCATGGAAGAAAGGAAATGACTCCTCTCGAAGACATTCTTATGTTATCCAGATATGATTACTGCAAAGATGCAGAAATCAGGGTGTGGTTTTTTGCTGACAAAAGAAATACCTAAGAAATATTAATTAGTAAAAGGATGTGATGTGGAGAGGGGATTGGGAATGATATTTAGAGGGGGAATAAAGCCTGTCCATGTCTGAGAGCATAATTTAATAAGCATTACCTAGATATTTATACTGCAGTTGGCAAGTTGACAGGTAAATCTCTTTTTTACTTGCAATACATTAAAATTACCTCTTAAGATGTCTGACTTGCACACGTCATAAATTCTTGGAGGGCTGAGACTATGCCATTTCATCATCCTCACCCCCTGTTCTCTGTATTTCTGGACATAGGAAGTAATCAATGAATGTGCTGAACTGAACTTGATGTTCAACCTCATAGGAGTCTTAATCTAAAAGGCCTTGGAAGAAGGATGTGGTGGAACATCAGCAGCAAGCCAGAGGGGCTGAAGGGGAAAGAGGGTCTATTTCATTAAAACTGAGTTGGGTATAGAAATACCCCTCAAGAAGGGGTCACAGAAGCATGAAAAAAGCAAGTTTGATGGAGGTCCACTAAGCATATTATCCAAAGACTGTCAATTGTGAGTGAGTATGAGAACAGGAGTCCCTGAGTGGCAGTACCGCTCAATATCACATTATGGTGACTGATGCTTGTCATGTGGGACAGGATGCCAACCAAGACCTAGTGTATAATTAACTTTCTCTATGAAAAAAGCCTCTAATTTCATAGTACTTTTAGCCATGTTATAAAGACAGATGAGCTCTTCAAATTGAATAAATTTCAACTGAAGACACAAGAAATGAATACTTTGCAAAGGGTTAAAAGACCTTATAAAAATAAAACTTTTCATGTTTCCAAAAAGTCGATGCTTTTGGTTTTTGACCTAAACTAATCCTCCTGCATTCCTACTGTTTATTGAACTCAAAACAGTTCTGGGGAGGAAATGTGGTATTCTCAGAATTCTGTCTAATATGTAAAGCAGCAAGAACATTCTCAAAGAAACCACCCAGTTATTATACATTTACTGTATTGTATTTATTTATTTTTTAAATTAGCAATCAGCTTCAATTAAAAGAAAGGATGAGAAACAAAAGGCAGTCCAACAAAATTCACCCTCTAGACTTTTGAAAAGAACTCTAGGAAACACAAGTCTTTAGCAGTTAATTGAAAATAATTTCACTTCCTCAAATAAAAAGAATTCATAAATGTTTTATCTTTCAGTAACTGATAAACACCGAGAGCAATTTATTAGGAAGCTAACAAAAGTACTTCCTTCTATTTTATCATCAATCGTAACTGTACAAAGCACTGAGCAAATTAAAATTTTATCATTGACAAAGCAGAACAGGGTGTGTCATTGGCTTTTTTTGCATGTTTTATTTTCAGAACTACAGAGAAACCTCCAAACGTTCTTTCGTGTGTGTTTAATTCTTCTTCCTCTCCACATCATCCCAAATATTTAGAGACAGAATGGCTAAATAATTTATTGTAAAAATCAGGAAACTTGAAAATAAAAGGAGACATTACTAAGCATTATTCTAAAACAGTGTAACTGATATATAATATTACCCTAAAGCACTTTCAGCTAATCCTTCTTTTACTGTTGCTGTAGAAAATGGTTTATAAACACGTTTGATAGCATTTTGATTGAATTAAAGGTTTTTATCCTCAGTCCCCACTTGAAAATTACATATGAAGAGGAATGTCTTTAGGAGCCATGTGCATTTTGACCCATGAACATAAAAGCTGCTAAAAATAATTACAACAAATACATTCTTGAATGTTGACACAGTCACCTCTTCTCCTATTCATTTATTCATCCATGGGATAATTAGAGACCATACTAAACTTGGGATATACTGATTAGCAAGACCTACACTTCACTGTGTTGTGGATCTGTTGTCTGGTGAGCAGACAATTATAAAATGTGGATCTAAAGGCTGTGTTGAGGATGGGTCATGGTGCTTTGACAATACCGAGAAGAGGCAACAAGCCCAGGCATGGGGTGAGGGAGGAAGTGTTCGGGGTCAGCCTCCTGGAAAAGCAATAACTTAATAATAAATTCATATTCAAGTGAAATGAGGTTTACAGGGACTGGCTGTAAAATGGGAAGGAAGGAAGGGGATGGAGAGGTGCCCAGGCAGAGACAACCACATGCGTATAGGCCCTGAGGACAGAGGAATCAGGGAACCAAAGGCAGTTTTGTACAGCAGAGGAGTCTGCCAGTGTAGTAGTGGGGGAGGATGTAAAGAGACAGCAGATCACTTGGGGCTAGAGAGGGAGACCAATCTGGAGCCCACACCTACATCGGGTGAGAAATAGCAGTGACCTGAATTAAGAAAGTAAGAATGACTATGCTAGGCCATCAGATTTGGGGGAAGTTCCAAACACCATATTGTAGTCGCTATGTTAGGCAGGATCAAAGAAAAATACTGGTTCTCAATTATCTAGACCTTTTAAACTAGATAGTTCTGCCTGTGAGTCTAAGATGTGTTCTGCTGCAATGGCCAATGTCTAGCGCCACAGCACTGATGGTGATACCTAACACTCACATGCCAGTCAGATGGCAACTCAGAAAAAAAAATCGGTCATTTTAAATTAAATTGGTCCCAGTGGGTTTGGTTCTGGCAACCTAGAAAGCAAAATATTTAATAGATTTAACTGTGCTTCTTTCACACTCAAGCTCCCAGATCATGCACAGGGGAGGGAAGGCATTAGACTATGTTGTGTGGAAGATTCAGAAAGACCCTTTCTTATGAATGTGAAAATACTTCTGCTGAAATTTTTAGTATCAGTTTCTCTTTCATCAGTATAGAGGAAGAGATAAGTGCATGCACACCTGGAAAAAAATATGATGAGGATTTTCTGAAGACAGTAAAGAAATGGAAAAATTTTATAATAAAATAGTACTTGAGCTTTAAAGAATCGCCTGTTTTCTGTAGTCCCATCAGCTGCTGCCTCCCTCTGCATCTGGGAGAAGGCTTGCAGGCCCCTCTAATCTGTAATGAAATCATCTTTATAGATCAGTGGTCCTTCCCATCTCTGGGATCACTGACTCCACCAAACTCTGGTGAAGCTGGAAATCTCCTTAGGAAAATAAAATTCTTATCCAAACTTTTGCATAGAGTAGAAGGAAAATTTTTCTCCTCCAAAATTCTGCATAGAATTTATGGACTCCCTGACACTCACCCATGGAATTCTGTTTAAGAACCCCTGTTCCATACCGAACTCTCAGAAGGTAGGCAACAGATAAGGGATCATCAGAGTCATGATTTATCCCCACCTTCTGGCAGAGGGTCTGACAACAATTTTTTAACAAATAGCAAATAGTGGTAATAAAACTGATGTTTGTCATCCTGTATTGACTAAGTGCTTACTAATTCCAAATTTTTTTTCTAAACTAAGCATAGCTAAAGTAAACCTTGAAGCAAATATTATTATTTCCCTTGTACAGATGAGGAAACAAGTCAGAGAAATTGCATAATTTCTTCACAGCATGAGCTCAGAAGTGATAAAGCAAGATTCACACCCAGACATTCTGACACCATAGCCAAAGTTCCCCAACTGTGTTAGGGAGGAAACAAATGAATTAATTAAATGCCTTTCTAGTTGTCTTAAACAGCAGATCAAGGCTTAAGTTGTATCTTTTTTTAAGTTCTTATATACTTACCTAAACTTAGCTAGACATTGTCACTCAGATTTCCTGCTGCTCAAATACACAAGACAAGAGCTTATGCCATTACACAGCTAAGGAAAAAGAAGAAAGGAAGAAAGAAAGAATGCCACAAAATCTCAGCTTTTCCTATTCTATAGTTTATGACCACCAGTAACTTCCCTCCAGGTTTTCTCATTCATTCCCTGTTATTAAGAACAAAAAGTCTGTGATTACCAAGGCATAAGTTCCAAACACTTAAGATAAGTAAGTCCCATCGTGGAGTTGTTTTTTAAAAAAATTCTTCCAAATGGACTAACACTTGCCTACAGAGAATACATGCTAACATTAGATTTCTGATTCTATCTTTCTTCTCAATTGGTATTTTTCTTATATCTGTTGCTGCCTTATTTTCCCCATTTTTAGTTCTCTATTACTTTCATTTAAGTCCTCCCTAACCTATAAGCTTGATAAGCTTTCTATAAAGAAAGCAAGAAAGATATTAAAAATAAGAGGATTTTCCAGGTGGGTTATCCCAAGCTCTCAGCTCTCTCATTAAAGATTTTACAGTTACATCTGCATGGTTCTTTAAAAAAGAAAAATGGATATAAAGGGGAAAGAAAAGAGTCTGAGATATGTCATCACTCTTCACCCACCACCTTATAGATGTGCAATACCATTACGGAATGATACAAAAACCTGTTGGTACTAGTGCAGAACACTCTAACACCCTTTATAAAATCATGAAAAGCACCCATCTTCCAAAACTGAAGATGTCCTTACCTATAATTGTGCCAGGCTAAAAGTTTTCATCCCATACTTACATATTTTGTTGAGATTCAATTAGTTAACAAGAATTAAGGAAAGCATACAACTCTCAGTGGTGTCCAAAGACCAGCCTCTAGCTGAAATAAGGGAATAAGGGTGAAAAGTCCATTCTATTTCATGTTGCTATGAATTGCTATAGGGGTTATATTCTTATTACAATTTGCTAACTTTTTATATTTGCTAATTAGATAAATGCTGTCCAATATTTATCTACCATTAAGTATGAAAATCTGTATAGAATTGTTGAATAAATGGGCAAGTGACTAAGATTATGACATGGACTCTGTGTGACTTCTTTCAGAATAGTATTTCACCATTTCACATTATTTTTGGACTAAAACAACTTAACAATGTAAAATCAGCCCAGGATGTTTTAAAATCATCTTTCTTTTGGCCTCTTGATCCACTTCATATGCAACACAAAGGACAGGGAAAGAATGATGCCAAAAACCTAAACATTTATAATTGAAAATTTCCTCATAAATTAGAAAATTGATATTTGAAACCATACTCATACTGGATCAATCCAAAGTGAAAATAATATGTCCATTATTCCAAGGCAAATAATATGTCTTGGAGAAGTCATCCTGGTTCCTGAATTAGTGTCATTATTTTATAGATGGAAAGATAGTAAGTCAAAATCCTGAAGAAAAAGAGAAACAGTTTTCTCTTTATTAGTTTTCCTGTGGGAATGAACTGAATCATTCAGAAGAAATGCTATGTTCTGCTTACATCATTAAAAGACATGCTTACCTAATTGAATAAATCTTTTCCCAGAAGACCTACATATTGCTAAGAATGGAAACAAAATAATAACTCTAAGAGCAAGGGCCTCAGCCGCAAACCCACCACACAGTCATCCTTTCAGAGAAGGATATAAGGCATGACATATGCAGCAGGCGTCCTTTCATGTCTGAGAGAGAGAGCAAGGGCAGGACAGGTGGCCAGTGGGGTAGAGACATGCCAGCCCCAAGGGGAGGTGCTTGGTACATAGGTCACAAGATAAGCAAGGTAATTTCATGAGGTGACAGGTTCTACTTGGGAAATGACATGAAGTACTGGGTTAGTGTCTAGGAGATGCTAAATTGAATTGGGGTGCAGAAAAAACTACTGTGAGAAATGGGATTTGCCTGGATTTACAGGGTAAGGTGCCAGCTATGCAGAGATCTGTAGGAACAGCCCTCCAGGCAGAAGGCAGGACAGGTACCCAGATGGTGAGGTGGAAGGGGCAGCAGAGTAGAGGAAAATTGGGGGGACAACGGAGTGAGCAAAGGCAAGAATAATGCAAGTCAGAAAGGGTGGCATGAAGTGAAGGCAATCTGTCCAGGCTGACAATGATTTGTTTGATAGGCAGCTCATGAGAGAGGAAATTCCTGGACATGTAAAGTCTGCATCCGGCCTCCCTATCTTTCTCGGGCTCTTCAAGTTGAGTTCAGCCCGGCCCATACATGAACAGCCTGAAAGCAAGCCCTGAAACCAGCACTTCTCATACTTGCCAAGACAATGATGCTACTCACATACTCTTGCTCCAGTGTGCCCAGCTGGCTTCCTAAGCCCCTTGGCTGCTACTCCAATTTACCCCCAAATTCCCTGGCACATCTAGCTTCAACCAACAGCTTTCTCAGGCACTATTTTGTCCTGGTTCTCTGGTTCTAAACACTGTCTCTGCCCTTGGTCAGAAGGGACCAGGGTAGGCAGTCTACTCAGCTCCCTGCCAAGAGAAGGGAACTGGACAAAAAAAGACTCCCCCACTCCCACTGTGGCCTGGTGACTGCTGGATGTAATGATGGAGCTGGGGGCAGAAGGATCCAGAGACACATGGGAGTCCAGAGAGAACAACCAACGCTGGAAAAGGCAAATGTCGTGGCTATGGCCTGGTGTCACGATCGGGTTCCTCCTCTCCACCTTGCAGACGTTGGAAGCTTTGCTTTATGTTGGAAGTCCCATACTTTCTCTGGTGAGGCAACTGTTGGAAGTGGTCACCACTAGACTATGGTCTCATAGCTCATCTTTGCATCTTCAGTGGGTAGTGCATAGTAGTTGCTCAAATAATACTCATTAAGTAAATAGAGACATGCAATGATTTACACTCAGTGATGTTCATCACAGCACATAGAAAAACCAGAACTTGCCCAAACATCTAAAATTGAGCTCAGTTTTGGTACAGCCATAATACAGAGCATTATACAATTAAAATTATGTTTTAGAAAAACATGCATTATATATAAAATGATTCATAGTAGTGAATTTAAAAGAAGATATACAATGTATGGACTAACATAAAATTAAGGAGAAGTGGTGTGTGTGTGTGTGTGTGTGTGTGTGTGTGTGTGTGTGTGTGTGTGTGTGTGAGAGAGAGAGAGAAAGCATCGTATCTTCCATTCCCCTCTAGATTTACTCCCAGCTTTAATCCACAGGGTGATGGTATAGCCTGCTTTGCCTGGGACAGTTCCAGTTTATGTTTTTTGCCCTGGGATTACTGGCATTATGAGTAATTCACTCCTTCTCACTCTCAAAAGTATACTTATTCTCTCAAAGTTACCGTTTAGCTCTGTGTCCACCTGGTAGGCATTGCTGTATGGATGGTGGCAGCCTGGTCTCTTGCCCTCTGGTGAGACCAGCCAGGCTGGTACAGGAAGAGCACCAGCAGGTGACAGCTGGGGGAGGCCAGGGAGGTGCAAGAGCTTATTTCCCCCAGCTCCTTCCCTGCAAAGTTATTCTGGGTCTGTTGTATCTCCACCAAAAGGTCAGGCAGCCATCTTCACAGTTTCTCCATCTCTAGGCCTAGAACCTCTCCTACCCGCTATCCACTTAGGCTTCTAGGTACTAATAGGCTCCCTGCTGTTTGCACTGTCCTGTCTAGTTTCCCTACAACCAACCCACATCTTTGTAAATAGTCTCTTTATGAAACCATCCTCAAAGTGTCCCAGTGTGAATGTGCCATCTGTTTTCTGCTGGCAGCATCACTGATGGACAGAGACAGCAACAGAGAGAGAGAGGCACAAAGATAGGCAGAGAGAGAAATGTTCTCAGGAGACAGGTCACCAAAATGTACTCAGTGGTTATTTCTGTGGAGCAAAAATATAGGTGATATTTGTAAGGAGGACTTTGTGTTTTTGTTCTGAACACTTTATAATTACTCTCCATTTAGCATGTTTTTAGTATTCAGAGAAATGATACAAAACAAGGTGCAAATTTGTTGAACAAACTAATAAATTATTGAAATGCCCTTTTGTTACCTCTAGAATCAGAGTTCATATTCAGACTTAATTCAAGTTCAAACCAAAATGTGTTGCTTATAAGTGTATGTTCAGTTTAAAGAGCATTGTTATTATACTTGCCTCAATCATCACTATGACATTCTATGTACATTATTTAGTCCTTACAACAACCAAAAGGTAGATGTTATTAATACTATATTATGGAAAATAAAGTGAAAGCTCAGAGAAATAATGTCACCTTCTCAGGGCCATTTAGGCAGGAAGAGGAAAAGCCAAGACTTAAACCCATGCTCTGAACCACCACACTGCACTTCCTCCCATAAATAATATAGACATGAACATAGACAAGTTAATTAAAGCATGGCATAAAATGCCTTTGAGAACATACTGTTCTTTTGTTCTAAGAAAAAAATATAATTGGCCTTTTTATTATGCAAATGTAAAGAATAGATGCAATTCTCCCTGTCTTTAGAGAAGGGGCCTTGGAAAGGAGAGCTTTGTTCAAGGGTACTCCTATTAGCAATGAACCCCAGAGCTTAAAGACATGGTGACCCCCAAGATAATGGAGAAAAACTGCAACAGGCTATCCCTGGTAGAGATGCCAGGCCTCTGAATTCTTAGTCCTATCTGCCTGTGAGGTCATGTTTGCTTGTTTTCTGCATTGTGATACCCTTTTGTTACTCCCCAGGCTTCAGTATATCTAGTTAGGTGGTATAGTTTACTCTCACCTAGCCTGAGGTACATTAATTGTAATCTGTTCCCTCATTTAGGATAAAGTGGTTGAAGGGGATCCAAAAAAGGCCAGCAAGGGTGTGGAGCAGTGGTCCAGAGCAAGACCACTCTTTGGAGGGAGTGACCTTCCCCATCTCTGCCAACTTCTCCTGTTAGACTCAACAGAGGCAGTACCTCCATCAGGAAGTCTTCCCCATCCATTTACCCTCTTCTGCACTGGTCAAGTCAGGGTGACTTCATCTGTAGTCCAGTAAGACTAGTGTGTATTTCTATCACTGCATTTAGATTGTTATAAATAGGTGCTATTTTGTCTGTTGATTTGAGATCAGCTGTAATGTCTTACTTTGTATTTGTATATTCTCTGTCCCTAGCATAGTGTTTTGCATATGGGAAGAACTCAATATACTTCTTTTAAACTAAAGAAACAGAAACAAACCTGGTTTAAAAAATAATTATTCAGATTTATTGTCTCTTTTTAGAAGTTCTATTGTGACTTATGCACCAAGAATCATATCTGAAGTATTAAGATTTTATTTTACTACCCATATTTCTGAAGTTTCCTCTAATTCTAAAATGTTTCCCTATTGATTAAAGCCTGAGGAAATACTACAATTGCTCTAAGTTACAATCAGATTGTTTTTCATAAAACAGAAAATTTTTTAAAGCACTTGTCAAAAGGAAAGTGAATCTTTTAAATTCAATATTCATATTTCATATTAGACAGTGATATTTAATCATTTAATTTAGGCACAGCATGTTAATATAAAGAGGGTTACATCCAATTTGAGCACCAATGTTCAATGGATTCTAGGAAAATAGGAGTCTATAAACTCAAAATTTATAAAGCATTTATTATATATCATGCTTAGTGCCTCATATAACAAACTTAATCCTCAGAAAACCTCTATTATTTGAATGCCATTATTCTAACATTACAAATGAGGAAACTGAGTCTCAAAGGTAACTCTGAATGGAGTATTATTATCTGCTTCTTTTCAGGAGCTACATTTGCCAAAATAAGTGAGCTTGTTGGCAAATATCTTCTACTTCTTCATTATTACCTCTGAAGTCATAGCATTCTCCCTCTAAGAACTTCCTTCTTTTTCTTTTCCCTAGGAACTTTACTATAGAGATGAAAAGAACTAGTTCACACAACTAACTATAAAGGAATCTGACAGGAAACAGCACTTGTTATCCTATTTCCCTTAAGGATGTCTGCATGAATGACAGGCAGACCCCCTTTGATCCTAGAACTGCTAGTGGCAATCACTGAAACACTCACTCTTGGATAACACACTCACTGGATCCTTCCTTCAAGATATGAAAGATCTTTCTTTACTGGAAATATTCTATCTCCCCTACACAGAGCTCAAATATCTGTAAGCTTTATCCATCTGCAGCAGAGTTAAGAAACAGAAAGCAACCAAAAATGCTTTGAACCTGTTTAGGGACATAGCAAACAGAACGCACATTGGAGTTCATTCACTTGCAGATCTGTAAATCTTCCTTCTTCACAGCACATTTAGTCCTGCACAGCACTTGCTTTTAGAAGTCTCTTTGTATTGTTTTAAAGTGCTTTTTGTATAAATAGCAGAAATCTCCAGAGAGAAAAGCAGCCACTCCTCTCAGATATACTGATAATCACATGAAATGGCAGTGTAGAGTCAGGGAAGATACTAAGAAATTGTAGAAGCATGAAAAATGTTAATATTAATTTGTGAAATATTTAAGAATTGTCCCTAGGATCAACCCACTAGACCATCTTCCAACATGAAATGCTCAGATAAGGATGTTATGAGAATAAAAACTTCTGACCAATACTTACTGCTTCTGATCAGGTTACTACACACAGGTCCTCCTCTGTACTGATGTCAAAACTGCAGTAAAGCTGTTAAGGACCAGGTATAAAGCAGATCTTGAACAGTTTCTGGTACTACAGGTAGAGGTACAGCAGATGACAAATATGCTTTAATTAAATAGAGAAGTAAATGTTCTCAAGCTGAAGTTTGCTGTGAACTAAGCCCTGGATATTAACTTCAGGAGCAAGGTCTCCTTTCTTCTCTGTGGTTTACATTTCTTCTTTCCTAAGTTCGCTTAAGGCAAAAGAGTTTTCCTCATCTGTTATGGTATGCAGTGTGTGTTGCTTTGAAACAGCTGTTTGGTAGGGTGTGTACACATGTGTCTGAGTGTGTGTGTGGTTAACTAATTTTTTTGTGTGTGTGGCAAGGAACTACTATTGCTGATGAACTGATTTCATTTAACCAAATTAACTCTGTTAGTTACATGAAAGATTAGGCACTATTATCTTATACTGGTATGCAGAGAGTTACACAGAAGTACAAAATGTACATCGAGGGCCAATTACACATGAAGAACTGCTGATAATTATGAGAGCTGGTTAATATTTCTGAATTATTAAGTCTGACAGCATAATCCTGCTTTCTGTGTTGTTTAGTCTATTGATACCAGATGCTTAATGCACAGTAAAATGTGACAGTACAGTAGAAGTAAATGCTACCCTACAAAATAAATAAAATTACTGAGTGGAACATGAAATGCACCAGGCAGAAGCTGGAAGTTAGAATTGGTTTTGAACAAAAGGGTGGCTGCCAGTATGAAATTGTATTAAACTTCAAACATTGCTGTATCTTATTTCTGCACACAATGCAGTTTAGAGGGCTGCAGTGCCTTCCACCATGACAGCTGGTTAGAGATTGCCCCCTTCTATCACTGCTATTTCACAAAGGCCACATATACAGCAACATAATAATATGCCTTCCCTTAAATGAGGAAACTGCTGTATCCCTTCTGACAGATCATGTCCCAAAGTCACTGAAACTTTCCCACCTGTGAGGACATTATTTTGGGGTCATGAGTCATTTGCTATCAAGCTGATGTTCAACACTGCTTCAGTAAGGGTGATGATAAGCTTTTTCTCTTAAGTGCTCCAAACCAATTTCTACAAAGCAGCATTAAAAATAAGTGAGAACAATGTATCTGACTAAATGTTTGGTTAGGTTTTCTTTTTTTTTAAAATGCTAGTTATAAAATTCACTAAGTGACACAAGGGAGAAAAATTCACAAGGGTCAATTATACATGATAGACTACAGATGACTTTAAGAGCAGATTAATATTCCTGCATTAACTCTGACAGTACAATCATGTTTTTTTGTTTCTTCTATTGATGTTTAATGATGTTTAACACAGAGCAAAATGTAATTGTAACATTATTTGTCATACTCATGGCTAGGAAGTACAAAATGCACATGCTATCACTGTTCACTGGATATAAAAACCTACATAACATCCAAGGCAAGACAGATGTCTTCTTTGGGATTTTCACTCTCATTTAAAGTAGTTGACTCCACCATAGAAAGTATGCGCAACAAGGAATTTTCGATGACAAATGGGATTGCATTTCATCATTTGAATAATAAAATGTGTCACTTTGTTAATTGGTATTATTAGTTGCAGAGATGATGGGGTATGATGTGTCAGATTCTGTCCACATAAACTGAAATTTCAGTTGGTATCAACCCTGGCCACTGAAATTTCTTAATGACAATAGATAAGTAATATCATAAAATACGCCAGTATCATAAAGTATACTACATGTTTTATTTTGCTCTTAAAATATGTTAAGTGTACTACATGTATTAAATTCTTCATACCTCTGTGAGGTGGAAAGTATCACTATCCTCATTTTACAGATAAAGAATAGACATGAACAGGTTAAGCAAGTTGCCCGAGGTCATATGGATATTAAGTGGCAGAAATGAGATACGAATCTAGAGGATCTGGTTTCTGAGGCCACACTCTTAAAATACACATTAATACCATCACTGCCCCCACCTTACCCCCAACACCCTCATTTCCCCTTTCCCTTACCTCCAGCATAACTGTTGTTTAGGACATGAAGTCGTGGCTCTAGATGATGGGGAAAGGTAGAAAGCCTCTATTTTTCTGCTGATAGAATACAGAGATAAAAAGGACAGGCATACATTTTTGTATGCTCTTATTCTTTAACAATGGCTTATACTTCATGATATAAATGAGCTCTTCAAGGTAAAACAGGATCTGTTATTTACCAGACCACCCAATCCCATTGTCATTCAATAGCAAGAAGCTTCCCTAGTCATAGAATTTTAAATTTAAAAGAAACTAAGCAATCATGGAAACAGAAAATGCTGAGACCAGAGATGCCTGTAATTGGTCAGGCCCTAATAGTCCTGCATCAGTGGCAACACTGGTTCCATCAGCATTTGTTTATCTTGAACTTGAAAATATATAAAATCCAAAGAATTCCAGGTTGTTTATATTCAAGACAGTCAAATACCATGGTTTATGGCCATTTAATATTCTATTTTAAATTCTAAAAAATGTTTTCAGAACAATGACTAGGCAAAAATTCTGAAATGTCCTAAATTAAGTGACAAAAGGGGCAGAGAAGGAGAGAGAGAGACAAGGGGATTTGGTCATCACTCAACAGCCACAGGCTAATCAAAACTCCACATTCCCAAAGTCAACAAGCATCTAGAAGGACCACCACATCCCCCTTGCATGTGACCGGAGTCTGACCATTATTAATAACCAACCAATCTACGAGCGTCCCCTATGGACTAACCATGCATCCCAGGACTTACCCTGCTTTGTGTTATCCCACTTCCTTACCTGTAGCCAATAAGAATTTAATGAGCTTTTCCCCTTGAGACCCCTTATAAATGTGTGCTGTTTCTTGAGTCTGGTGGACAGGTGTTTCTGCTGACTGACCTTGCTGCTGTTGAAGCAGAAACATCCTGTCCCAGGACTCAATCCTTATCTGTTTAGCATCTATAACAGCTCAACAGACCCTTTATTTCAGAGATCTCTTGGTCTCAAGAGTTTTTGATTTGTCACAGATACTTTCATCTTAGTAAAATATTTCAAAGACAGTATTGCTTGGTGTTTATAAGGGAATAATATCTATCTATCTATATAAATTCTTGTTCAAATTTCTTTTTATGTATTTTATATTATTACAATAATTTCCCTTAGAATTTCTTTTAGGAATAGAAGTATCTTCCAAACAAAATCATTCTTCAGAGGGGAAGGGAGTGGTGAATTACTAAATGGAAAAAGAGAGAATGTGTATTGAAGGATAACTAATGATATCCTCTCATTATGATATTCTTTACTCTCTCTCCTTGTTGCCAAAATGTTAGTAAAGTGTAATGAAACTCAGGACTATTCTAGGTGAAGGACTGTTTAGTGGATGTGAGTCCCAGATAAAGGCTGAATTTTAGGCCACAATCAACATGGTTCAGGCAAAGGCAATAAGAGCCAAGAAGGTGAAGAAGCTAGTAGAATGAATGTATTGGAGAATTTGCAGAAATCTTGAAGATGGCTTTGATTCCTATAGGCCAGGGGACATGATGGAGGCAGTTTCCACTGACCATAAATGGTAGAGTAATCCTCCAGCTAGATGGAGTCTGGTTCTCCTTACTGACATTTGGAAGATACTGCAGTTTGCATAGACCGAAGTTTTTAGATTTGGAAGTATTAGTTGCTAAATTTGGAATTTTAATTGCTAAAGTTCTATGAAGAAAAAGAAAAAGAAGAAAAGACTCGGAATGTTTGAGAATTGCTTCTCTATGAGTGCCATCTTATTTCTGATATATCTAAATACATGGTACACTGAGCAGCAACTCCTTAATTTGGGGAAATAGTATTTTGGAATTCAGTAGAGCAGTGGTTCTCACTCCTGGCTGAAGATTGCATTCACTTATGGTGCTTTTTAAAAAATACTAATGCGAGGGCCCATTCAAAAACAGTTAATCAGAAGTTTCAGGACTGGGACTTGGGTGTTAGTAATCCTTGCACTGTATTCCAAGCATTGGGTGACTCTAATATGTAGTCAGTATTGAGAACAGTATGAGGGAATGCTCTATTAGTGCCACTTTTCAGTGGGGCATACTGATTAGGTTTTCTACTGATCATACTCTACCAGTTTGAGCTTTAATTATTCTTTATTGACTATGTATAATTGTAATCTGGGGAGCTAAAAAACACCCTGATTGAGAAACTAATTTAAGAATTTCAAACACACCTTGGTTTGCTGAAGTGTTGCTTGCAAAAACTTGAATATTATTTTAATTATCTTTGCTATAAAAAAGGAAAGTACATTATATAACAAATTAATACAATTGGTTTTTTGGTAAATATTTTTTTCCTGATAATGCAAGTATTATTTTGTAAAGTTGGATATTTGAATCTCTGGTAAAGTTAAAAAGGGTAAAATTAGAAATTTGCTCGAATGTGAAACACAGTTTGAAGGTGGATATCTTCTAGAAGCTGATGATAACAAGTAGTAGAATTTTCAGTATGAAAAATAATATTCTCTTCAGTTGGAAAAAATTAAATTATAATTTCCCCACTTTTTAAGCTGTATTATCTAGTATATTATCTTACTAGTCAACAACTTTGAAGTAAGGAAAAATATTCAGATTTCTAATCTGTTCTTTCAGCTACAGGTATTCAAGCATATTGTGACTCAGATATATTATTCTGAAGTTTATAGTGGCTAGGGTGAAGTGTGTTATGTATATTGGAAGTGAATATAAGGGACTCCCAATATTTGCAGATAAAATTGTTCTCAAACAAAATAAGTTAATAAAAGGTTGATTCCTTAGAAAAATATCTTGGAAATCAAAGCCCCTCAGAAAATCTTGTTAACTTTATCTTAAAAATATACTGAGAATTTGAGTACTTCAACCTGCCAGGCCACCCACTGGAGAGTCCCTATACATTCTTACCAAGTATGCCAAGAATACAAGGTCCTGACCACTCCTCACTCAGGACACTACATAGGGATGTGTTTACAGTGAGCAACATGAAGGCATAGGGCAATGGCATCCTCCAGGACAAAGAGCAAGACTGTTAACCCCCTACTGCCATAAATAAGATGGATGTCCTAAGGTTGGTGCTCCTTAGCTGCAACACATGTCCACCCAATTATGTGCCATTCATTTGGGCCCATCCACCTGGCCTCGAAGAGACTTGGCAGGACAAGGGGAACCAACACAAATGTGAAGCTCATGCTGCTTGGTATGTCAGAAATAATAAGAGTCCTTTGTCTCTGACCCAAGAGTCTCGTGTTTTCTGTCAGAATCTATGAAAGAGTTACAGTTTAATATACTACCTTATAAATAGGGTAAAATAAAATCCCAGACTCCAGATGCTCATCAAATACCACTGTAATCCAACATACCATCATCCCTTGCCTGGATGATTGCAAGAGTTTCCTCATCCATTTCCCTATAAAACTCTTCAACAGATTCTTCTCTTACTTGGAGTGCGAGTTAGTCTTTTCTATGCGCCAAAAGGCCCAACATTGTCCCTCTTTACTTCACCTCTTATTGGTTTCACACTTGTTCTATTTGAACTGCCCTTTTCTACCAGGCACATTCCACTGTGTGGGGAGCGGGCTGATGCCCCTTCCCCCACTTGTTGATGTGGCAGGAATGGAGAACAAAGAACATCCTGTTTACGTATTCCATGAGCAACTGAAGGAGCCCTGCTGTGCCTACCTTTGCCCGGCTACCGCTGACGTCAATACTGTGCTTGATTATCTATTGGATAATGCTATTTCCTGGAATAGTGTGCCTTCTTTGCTGTATAAATACTCTGGACTCTAATAAAGCTTTGCTGGTGACGTGCAGGAGCGTCAGCCCTCCCAGTTCTTTCTGTCTTTGTTTTCTTTGCCCCTCTTCCGCACTTCAGGACCTGCTCTACTCGGCGTGGCCGGACCACGTCACCACTGTCCCTCAATTGTTCACTGAGTTAGTTCTCCCACTTCCTACAGGTATTCACCCACTTTCTCACTGCCCATTCTATATTAAAATTTCTACAACTCCACTCATCTCAACAGTTCACACTCTCCTTCCTCGTTTTATTGTTTACTTCTCAGTCCTTATAACTCATTTATTTTGTTTATTGTCTGTCTCCTTCACTAAGATAAAAGATCTGTGAAGGAAGGGAAATTTTCACTTCTGCAATTCCACCATCTAGAACTTGATATATAGCACCTGATATATAGTGACAACATATATACAGTGTGTGAATGTATGAAGAGGGCTTGTGAAAGTAATCAAAGAATTACTGAATACAAAAGAATAAAAAGCTAATTCAATATTCTAAGCTAGTTGGAGCCAAAGATAGACCACAGGATGGCGGATGATAGTTTCTAGAATCTACTACTGCATAACGTATCATCCCAAAATGTAGTGGTGTCAAATAACACGTGATCATTTGTCACAGTTCTGTGGTTTGACTATCCTCAGCTGACAGCTCTTGATTGATGTCCCTCATGCACTTGCGGTCAGATGGAACAGGGGGCTACAGTTGTCTAACATGGACTGGACATTCAAAGTGGCTCACTCACAGGACTGGGATTTGATGCTGGCTCTTGGCTGGGAGCTCTGCTGAGACTGCAACTACAAAGTCTATCCACGGTAGCTGCGTTCTGAGACGAACATCCTAAAAGCCGGCGTTACAAAAGACAGAAGGAAGGCACTGTCATGCCTACAAATGGCTATATCCAGAATGAGCTCAGCATCACTTCTGCTATACCCATTGACTAGAGCAGTCACAGGGCTCACCCACATTGAAGGAGATAGAGACATAGGCTCTACCTCTTGATGGAGGACTGGCAAAAATAGCATGTGAGATTAAGAGATTGTTGTAGCCATCTTTGAAAAATACAGTCTACCACAATGATCTGCAAAGAAGAATGAAATATGAAATTAAGGAGCACACACTTAGCAATCCTCAATAGCCTGATATATAGTGACAACATACATACAGTGTGTGAATGAATGAAGAAGGGTTGAAAATAACCCCCTGATTTTAGCAGGAAAGAGTGTTCCATTAATTAGAAAGTTGGACTTTACCTTGTTAAAGAGATAGGTCATGAGATTTTACTTTCTTGGCCTAGGGATATCCCTCCTCAGATGATCCACTTCCTGATGTCTTTTCTTTGCCTCTCACCAAATCACACATTTAATTCATTATTGATGTCCTTAATGGAGTGTTAAAGTACTTTTGCTGGAAAAGGAAAATAAAAACATTGGCATTTTGATTCACATATCCTCCTGTCACTTTAACCAGTGTGAATCTATTCTAGGCACTCTAATCTGCATGAAATGAAATTTCTCCACGTACACCACCAGTGAGGTCACTAACCAACTACCACCTTGTAAGGTGCCAGATCAGTGGCAAATTGACCTTTTATATCATTTATTTTACCTTTTATATCATCTATTTTACTACAGCAATTCTAAGAGTTTCATCATGTGAATATTTTTCTTATATAGTAGAGGACAATTCTATAGAAAACTGTTCCTAAATACTACAGAAAAATCCTGCTGCTCTAAGTTGTCCATTCAGTATAGGATGTAGTCATAGTTTCCTTTCATTCCACACTCATGGTAATACAATTTGATTTATTAAAAATTTACATTTATTATGTTCTTGCTATGTGCTAGGCTTCACATGAATCATCTCACAAATGCCTGGGTTCTGTTATTGTAAACCTTTTGCAGATAAAAAAACCAGAGTGACAGAAAAGCTAAAGAACTTGTTAAAAGAAACTTGTCTAGTGGGAGATGCTAAATGGCCCTATTTATTTAAATATTTCTCCACAGATTCCATCACTACATTTTTTTCTTATTTGCAAACATGAATATGCAATGTTCAAGAGAAAAAGAATTGACTACAAAACCATTTTACATCTACAATGCTAGTGTCAGCATTTAGTGTGGTTTTTATTTTATATATGCACTAAATGTAAATATATAATTTATATGAATACATTGCATATAAATTATATAGAATATACATAATCATTTATAAAATATCTATAATAATATATTTTAAAAACTTAACAATATTCTCTAAAAACCCCAAATTAAAGTGAGCTAATTAGAAATTCAGATTTATTTGATGTTTACAAAAATAAAGATTGAAAGATAATAACTGTGTTATCCTTTCATCAGAGGTAACCTATATTCTCAGGAAGATTAGATTGCCTAACCTATCTGATTTATACTCTGGTAATTTGGGGAGAAAAAGAAGCTATATTATACCAGTTTATCAAAACATTTGATAAACTAGTTACTTTGTAGAAGATATAGAAGGTGCTGGAATTAATGTTATCAGTGCTCTTATAAGTCTAGACCTCCATGTTGTTTCGATGGGATCTGAATAGCAGATCTGTTTGATATTTAGAGCTCTTAGAATTCTTCCATTGGGAAAGAGTCTCTGATATTAGGTTGGTGAGAGAGAGGGGGTTTCTCTTAATACAATGTTCTCAATCACAAAAGATTTACTATTTATAACACTATTTGGAGTTATGCCCTTCTCTAAAAAAAATTTTTAGTGAGATACTGCAACGTCAAGCTGCAGTAATAGTACTTTCATTAAACTAAGTGGAAAGCATGAAGAACCCTAATGATCAGCTGAAGATCTAACTACGCAGTTATGTCTTACTGCTGATTCTTCATTGGAATCTCACTTAAACTTATAGGAACACTCCAGTTGCCCATTTTACCTCTCAACTTTGAATGAGACCCATTATTTCTGATGCATTTGCATGATATAACTGCTGGAAACAGCACTGTTTTAGTAGGATTTCTGCCTCCATATGGCTGAGATTAAAACTGAATACAACTACACATCTGTCAGATGCAACTCATTTTCTAATGAGGCCTCAGAATGTGAAATTACATTTCTGTAGCTTGTTTTGTGGCATGATTTCTATTATGAGTTCAATAAACTGGCCATTTTTCTTTTTCTCCTCTATTTTCCTTCATTTATTGCCATTATTCTGTCAAAATCCTTCATGCCCTGAGGCATGTAACATATATAAATATGCATTGTCATTTACCACCTTCCCCCTTCCCAGTCTCTCAGGTAACTACTGCTTACAAAAACTGACCACCTTTCAGTTATTGGGTGAAAAAATTACTTGAAGATGCTCAAAAGACAAATATCAAACTAAGAATTCTCAGAGAGATCTTACATGCATTTCATCTTATCCACAAATGTGCACTGTGTTTAAACAGCTAGTGATTCTATGAGCAGTTCAAATATAGTACATAAAGACATCTAAAAACACATTTGGTCAAATGCACATGGCATGATTGTGATTTAAGAGTCACTTTGGAATGGAAAGGATTTTAATCTTAGTTCAGAAAAGTTCCTCTACTGACCATCTAGTGTTTTGTGGAAATCAGGGAAAAAACCCCAGGAAGATAAACATGAGTAACAATTGTTGTTCTTGCACAAATCACATGAACCCCTTTACATGATCATCAACAACATGATATAAACAAACAGTCTTTACTTGGCAGAGATATGCATTCCACAGTCAGCCTAGCTGAAAAATAATGCTTATTTTATTCCTCAGTGACCATTACTGGAAGAGTTGTGTGAAGATGACTTTCATCACTTTCAAGATTGCTGGTCATATCCTGGAAGACAGATGATTTTCCAGAATTCATAAGAGATGTGCTATGTGATATGCATTTAAGTTCAGGTAATTCTGCCCATTTTACAGAGAATTTTCAGTGACTATTTTACTTTGTTACTTTAGGTTTGGGGGCAACCTTCTCCCCAGTCAGGCTTGCCTTATTCTTACCTTCTTACCATGCTTAACTTTTAAATTTACTTTTCCACAAACAGCAAGAGAAGGTATCAAAGTTATTTTAGGAATTGTTCTTAGTAAATACTCTTGCACTGTAGTGCTTCATATACATATCAGCAAAAGTTTGGGCAGGGCAAGAGGATTTTAGCCACTACTAATGGAAGATACATAGGAGCACCACCCAGACCCCACTTCAAGGAGCACCTGCTGCTCAGCTGCAAGGGGTGGGGTAAGTGACAAGCTGTAGGTTTCTGCTCCTCCAAGGTCTGACCCAACTGCAGAGAGGGCCTCACCCAAGAGTACACCCTTCCCAAGCTGTCCCCACTCAGTGGCTGAGTGAGTTAGGGATATAAGTCCTGGAGAATGTGACCCAACAAGGGACACTCTTCGACAACTGATCTGTAACCCAGAGTTCCCAAGAGCTGACCAAGACTTTGTTGGCTAGACTTCTTCTGCCCAAATCTGCATACCTCCCACCTTTCTTTCACAGGTGTCAGTCCCTAACAAACATCTTGCATACAAAACTGTATCTCAGCATATGCTGCTAGAGAACTCAGTGTGACAATTATTTTAGTTCTCTCTGAACTAAAATTGAAGGGACTTTTCATTTTCAATTGAAGGGACTTTTCCTGTGACCCTGAAATTGAAGATTGGGAACAAAGACTGAGGACAAAGGTGCCAACAATACAGCATCAAAGAATTGGGGGAACAGGCTGCCCTCCTCCCAGTCTCTCTTGGAGGGACCAAACTAGCCTTGTCATGCCTGCCTATCACAGCAGACCCCTGTTACCCTTAACTGGGCTGAGGCCAGCAGGACCGGGAGGAAGTACCTGGCAGCACTGCTGTCCATTTCCATCCCCTTTGCTGAGAGAGAGATTGGGGGTGTGCCCCTTACCCCAAACAGGCATCAAGAAAATCAAGCATGGGATGTGAGACACCTGCAAAGAGAATACCCACAGCTCAGTCCCTAACTTATCTGCCATTGTGATTCCTCAAGAGGGCAGGGGCACAGGAAGAAAGAGAGCTGGAAAATGGGCAAATGAAACAGCTTGCACTGACACACAAGGGTTTATGAGCTTCTTGTTAGTCAAATGGGCCAAGCTCAGGTGCCACACTTGAGCCATCTTATGAGTCCTCCACTCCATATAAGAGGGAAATGACCTGGAGAAAGAGCTATAGGAGCAAAATCTGTAAGGAAGACCACCAGAGAAGGGGGCTGAGAGGGCAGTGGTCTTCCCAGAACACATCTTCTGCCCCAGGAGCAAGGTAGCAGGGACACCTTGTCCAGCCCCACAGAATGACACAGCCAGAGCCCCTCAGGAAGATTAGCATTTAGACATTTGGGGTACTAATGGCCCCTCTGTGCCATGCCTGACTGAATATAAGAGTGCAATACCAGAGTTGCACAACAGGTGTGTACTTTGTCAGCCTTGCCGTCTTCTTGCCTCAACACTAGGGAGGAGCAAGAAATTTGAGGTGAGAGGTATTGGAAGACAGGAAAGAAGGGGAGTCCCAGGAGCAGGCCTTGCCCCTCCCCATTCAATTCCTCAGTGCAAGCCTGGTAGACCCTAGGGAGACAGGAGGAGGGGAACATAAAGTTTATGTAAGACCAAAGGTTTAAATTAAACTGGCTTGGAATTTTCATGCCTTAAAGTAACACACAAACTGTAAAATTCATGGCAGATGCCATTAAAAGACCTGAAAAGGTTTCACAATAGCACTGTTGAAGGCAGTGACTGGAGAAAAATTAAACCATTGACTGTTTGCACCTCATTGAGTTACCACTCTTCAATAAGCTGGGTGTATTTACTTCCAAATGGTAATTTCAGAATGTTTGTGTGCCAGATGGAGATGAATTTTCTTTGTATTGATCTACTTTCAAAGGGTTGGATTTCCTGGATTATTTGTATGACCTCCATGTTATATAAAGATAGGCAATGTTGAGAAGTGAAAAAGAAAATACCTTGAGACAAAATTACAACACACTTTGGGCACTTAGAGTTACTCAAATGATTTCATGCAACTGACTGAGAGGTATGAGAAAGAGGCCATCACAAATTGACTAAAATCAAATTTATCGTTCAACGTATGGGCTGTTGTCCACTGATTCTGCCTCATGGCAGCTGGATACATTAGAACTCTGATAAACTCCATTACTGTTCCATATAACTTGCCCTCTACATTGGCCACACCTGCGACCTAAACATCACTTAGACTATTAACCCTTCAGAGCTCAAATTTAAAAAATGTCCTCTCAGTTTATTCCTTCTTTGCCCACTGCTCCTTAGACCTCTGTTTCTTTTGAGCCTGCCGGTCACAAGGGTTTTAATCAACCAACATCAACCAACATCCCTTCTTCTGGGCCAACATCCCCCTCTTCTGCATAGACCCAGTGATTAGGACATGGACATCTTTGGGGGGGGCGATTTTTCTGTCTACCATATACAGAAGTTGGAAGGTAGTGTGAAAATATATGAATTCTGATATTGGAAGAGCTTGAGGTATTAATCTGCTTCAACACTGCAGTAAGGGCTGGCAGGTCCAGAAATGTTAGGGCAATTTCCCAAAGACATATATTTAATGAAAGAACAAGGCCTTGTATCCCTTTTATCCAGATTGCATGCCTCCAGATTATGGTCTTATAAAACGTCTAGGAAAATGCTTGGGATCCTCCCAAAAATATACAGGCTCCAACACATAAAAAGATTTTTTGGACTCATATATAATCTGTTATTAATCTAATATTAACTATTAATATTATTCATAATTTTAGTATAATTATCAGTCTTATGTTAATCTAAATATTCTTATTTATCTGAAATAAATATTAATATAATTTGATTAAATGTCAAGAAAACATACCATCACATCAACTTCATTCTTTGTTAAATTTAGAATCCATAATACTATAGTAACATTTTAGATAATTTACGTTTGATTTTTGTCACTTCTCAAGAATTCCTGAGGGGGTAGGATGATGGCTGATCAATTATATCCAATAAATTTTAAATGTATTTCTTAAAGCAAATACTTTTAAAAGATTATAAAACCCTTTCCATCTTTACAGTAAATAATGCTTTTTTTTAGTGGGGTATATTTTAATATATTTAATATGATGTGGAGTATGTACCCCAAGAAGAAGAGTACCTCAAGCCTAACTTGATTTTCCAGCACACATACACAAGATGAAACCAGGGATCACAGCCAGACAAACGCATCTACCACTGGGTGAACTTCCCTTAATCAAACTTTTGATGCAATACATGGGAGAGAACTCCAACTCCATCAATTCCTCCAAGCCACAGAACTATGAAAAAGGAAGTCACTCCAGCTGTCTAAATAAAGGAGATTCTCCCTCCTTTGTTTCCAAATGTTTTGATGTAGAATGTAGCACAAATAGAGAAAATGAGCAGTTCCCCTTCGACTCAATTCATGTAGTTAAAACATTTATAATTGAACAGCACTGGAGATTCACAGAGGAATTTAAAATGCATCATCTCATGCACCCTTCACAATAATCCAGTAAAGTGAATATCATTAGTTCCACTGCGCACATGGGAAAACAGCCTGGGAAAGGCTCCTGACTTGCCCAGGATAAAACATCTGGGAAGTATTAGAGGCAAAATTAGAGATTTTTTCTGATTTCCCACAACTGGTTGATCCTGTAAGTTTTTATAGC
Source organism: Manis pentadactyla (assembly GCF_030020395.1). Classification (NCBI taxonomy): domain Eukaryota; kingdom Metazoa; phylum Chordata; class Mammalia; order Pholidota; family Manidae; genus Manis; species Manis pentadactyla. Next base: position 72,074,366 of record NC_080021.1, read on the forward strand.
ATCTCAAATCAGGGAAACAGTTTCAGAGAACTTAGAATTGAAGTATATGGAGATGTGCCAAAAGTCAAGAAAAACAATAATTAAATTTGTGGGTAATGATTCTAGAGGAACTCTTTTTATCACCATATCAAAAATCCCTATAATACACACACACACACACACACACACACAATAAAAACAATGTATATTTCCTCATGTTCCAAATCTTCTAACCCAAACATATGGATAAATGTGACATCACACAGAATATTAAGACAGATTTATACATACTTAATTTGATGTGTGGCTGTGGCAAGATTCTTCAGTAAACAGCTATGAAATCCTAATCACTGTATTTCCTTAGTAGTTACAGAAAGGAAAGGTTTGGAGAGAAGGCACTGCCATAGACATAATACTGAAAAATACACACACAAACACACATTTATATGCACTAATGAATAACAGGATGTTAATTTTCTTTTAGTTGGATGCAAAGAAAGGTAGAGAAAATAGCTTTTTAAACTGAAGGAATTACAGAAACTGGAGGAGGCCAAACTTGGAGAAGCCACTTTGAGGTTATACATGAGAAGAAGGGCAGCAAATGGCTAATAAATGTTTACTTTAGGAGCTAACATGAGGACATTGGGTTCAGCATTCTGAATAACTAGCTAAAAAGGGAAAAGAATCTTGATATTTGTAAAGTGCCAGATAGCATATGAGTTGACTTCCTCCCCTTATTGGTACAAGATTATTAAAGAAGATTGTTAACAATTTGTATTCATGTTCTGCAAATAGTGACTCCTCTTGCTTCCCACTGTGTGCAGGGTATACATCCCTGCCTCATTTGTATTGGACTTAGCGAATGGAATGTCAGTAAACAAGATGCAAGCAGAGGACTTGAAGTTCTTGAGGAGTTGGTGACCCGATGATTTTCCATGAAAAGAATGTGCCTAAGAGAGTGGTTGTCCTCTCAGCCTGAACTTCAGAATGAAGCAGTTCACATGCCCTCGGAGCTGTTGGTTCAAGGAGGGTGAGGGACACATCTCTGAAAGGAATCCAAGGAACAGTCTAGGACCCTGAATCAGGAGTCCAGCCAGCCTGCAGATCCATGAACATGAGAATAAGTTTAAAGTCACTGAGTTTTGGGAAGGAGTTTTTATGTAGCATTTTTGTAGGAAAACCAATTAACAAAGAAAACATATATCACTATCAAATACTGGAATCTACTAAGAAAGAAAATTTTTTTTCTCATAGTTACTCTATAGGATTGCATGTATGCATGTGTGTGTGTACACATGTATGCTTTGCCTTATTAAAGAACACTTGCACACACTCAATAATCTATCATCATATATGTGTTGAAGCAAGTTTGATGCATTGTTATTTTTAAGAAATCTATAGAGTTGCTGTGTTTTTTTAGGGACTTACCTTTAACAAGATAAATATAAGGAAAAGTGAATGTGTTTTTAAAAAGTAAAACAAAACAAAGCAAAATAAAACCCTAAGCAGAGAATTCCACTTGCAGGAAGATAGAGTAGCATACTTTTCCTTCTCCCTACTGCTACATACAAGAAGGGTAAAAGAAACTCTAGCTAGAATCTTTGGGACCCAAAGAATGACATGTAGTAAGTTTTCTGAGTTTTCTTCTTGACAGCACCCTGGAAATGTCAATAAGCACAGACCAAAAAAAAGTACTAAAATATTCTGCTTTCTCCTGACGAAAGGATGAGGAAATGGGCAACCTAGGAAGACAAAACACTTCTACACATTAACTAGTCTACTCTAGGTGAACAAAACAGAAAAAAATATGGCTCTACCCTACCCATGTCATCAAAGGCTAAGTGAGGAGCCTGGACTTACACCCATGTCAGGCTCTAGTGAGGTGCCTCAATGTTATCAACAGGGTAGTGTCAGAAAAAGTTGAGTAGGGAACCAGCATTTTCATATCCATCAGGTAGTAATAAGGACCCTTTGTTCCCTAAAAGTCAGGAGAGACCATTGAGTATCCCAGACTTCTGTTTCCTATCTCCATTAGGATGGAGTGAGTAGAGGTCATAGGGGGTGCAGTAACAAGGCACTCCTACATTCCTATCCAGGAAGGTCTCAGTGAGCAACATGAACCTGACTAGCAATAACAAGAAGCCATCATTCCTTGAGGGTCAGTGGAGGCCAAGTGAGAAACTTAGGTTTCTACTCTCAATTGGCAGTAATAAAGCAGCATGTCCTTCTTCTGGAGCAATGACAAAAGCAAGCTTAAGGGAATTCCAGAGTCTCATAAAATTATACCCAAAAGAAGCAAGCCCAGATAAAAACCCACACATACACAGTCAGCCTTTGACAAGGGTTCCAAGACTGCACAATAGGCAAAAATAGCCTATTCAATAAATAAGTTTGGGGAAACTGGTTAGCCACATGCAAAAGAATGAAGTTAGACCCTATCTTACATGACTCATAAAACTAACTCTCTTAATTTAAAAAATTACTGTCTTAAAGATGTATCTGTTTATTGCAGTATTGAAAATAGCCAAGATATGGAAACAACCTTCTTTGTCCATTGACAGATGGGGATAAAAGATAAATAAGGAATATTATTCAGCCATGAGAAAGAAGGAAATTCTGCCATTTGCAAAAACATGGATGAATCTAGAGGACATTATGCTAAGTGAAATTAGTTAGAGAAAGACAAATACTGTACAATATCACTTTGTGTGGGAAAAGAGAAAAGCTATACATAGAAACAGAGAGTAGAATGGTGGTTACCGGCGTCTGGGGTATCAGGGAGATGGGGAAATGTTCATCAAAGGGTTTGTCTTCAGTTATAAAACGCATAAACTCTGTGGATTTTATGTACAGCATGGTGACTATAATTGATAATACTCTGCGTTGTACTTGAAATTTGCTTAAAAAGTACACCTTAAGCATTTTCACCATACAAACATGAAAAAAAAGGTTAACTACGTGAAGTGATGGATGTTAATTAGCCTGATTGTGGTAATCATCCAATGAAGTATACATATATTAAATCACATTGTATACTTTAAATATATACAATTTATTTGTCACTTATTCCCCAATACAGCTGAAAAAATATAATAACTTTTAACCCAGAATCCCATATCTACTGAACATAAAGAAATGAAGGAGAAATCAAGAAATTCTCAGATAAATGTAAACTAAAATAATTTATTGCCAGCAGACTCCTCCTAAAAGAACCTCTTCAACAGAAGAGGTATTATAAAGAAGGAAACTTGCATCAGGAAGGAAGATACAGTAAGCCAAAATGTGAGTAAATACAATATAATTTCCTTTTGCTCCTGAGTTTTCAAAACCATGATTGATGGTTAAAGTAAAAATCATAAGTGTCTGACATGGTTCTAAATGTATGTAGATGAAATATGTAAAATAATAATATTATGATTGTGTAAAGAGCCATAAAAGGAGGTAGGAGTTTTGTATTTCCCTCTAACTCGTATAAAGATTACACCACTACACTGTGATAAATTTTGTATATGTAATATGATACCTAGAGCAGCCACTAAAAATGCTACACAGAGAGACACAATAAAAAAAAAGTTGTAGATAAATCAAAATGGAATTCTATAAGATATTTTAGTACCCACAGAAAGGCAGGAAAAAAGAAAAACAGAAAAGTGGGATACAGGAGAAAAAAACAGAAAACAAAAATAAAGAGCCAGACTTACGCCCTAACACATGAGTACTTATATGAAATGTAAGCAGTCTAAAAACACCCATTAAAAGACAAATAATGGCAGAGCGATCCATGCTAATTATTCACACACACACACACACACACACAAAAACATGACTCAACTGTGTGCTGTCTACAAAAACGACTTCAAATACAATGATACAGGGAGGTTGTAAGTAAAAGGAGGAAATGATATCTATTAAAACATTAATCAAAAGTAGCTGTATTAGAAATGGATGAAGTAAATTTCAGAGCAAAGAAAATTGTCACAGAGGTGAACATTAGGTAAGGACAAAAGGGGAAGGCCCCAAGAAAGCATAGCAATCCTAAATGTGAATCCACCAAGCAACAGAAATATGCAAAATACATGAAGCAAAAACTAATAAAATTGAAAGTAGACAAATCCACCATTATGATTGGAGATACAGGATATGTGTTCTATTCAAGGGTCCATGAATATATGCTAAAACCAACTTCAACAAGTTTTTTACAATTGAAATCATACGGAGAATGTTCTCAAACCATAATGGAACCAAACCGGTATTCAGTAACAGAAAGATAACATAAAAATCCCAAATACTGGTAAACTAAACACACTGATAAATAACCCACAAGTTAAAGAGGAAGTCACAAGAGAAGTGGAAAAAATACATTGAACTTAATGAAAATGAAAATCTGACATATTAAAAACTGGGGGACTCATCTAAAGGAGTGTGAGAGGAAAATTTCTGGCACTAAATGCACACATCAGAAAAGAGGAAAACTCTCCAATCAATAATCTAAGTTCCTACCTTAGAAACCTAGAAATGAAGAGTGGGAAAAACCCAAAGTAAGGAAAAAAAAGATAACAAGAAGCAGAAACCAATAAAACTTAAAACAGAAAAATAATAGAGAAAATCAGTGAAAGAAAAGGATGTAAAATTGGCCACCCATTGGTAAGATTAACAAAGGAAAAACAGAAAAGACACAAATTAATATCAGGAGCAAAACTGGATATCAGGAATACCACTACAGATTCTGAAAACATCACAAGGATAGAAAATAATACAAACAGTTCTACAGACATAACTTGATAACTTTCATAAATAAAATAAAAAGCACAACAGTTCAGCCAATATGAATTAATAATTAGATAATTCAAAATGCTCTCTAACCATTAAGGAAATGGAATTCAGAATTTTAACACTCCCCAAAAAGAGACCTTCAGATTCAGAAGTTTTCACTGAGTAATTTCATCAAACATTTAAAGAAGAACTAATTCTAATTCTAATTCTAATGTAAAATAGAACACTTCCCAATTTATTTTATGAAGCTAGTATTACCCTATCAAACCTCAAAGACAGTACAAAAAATAAAATTACAGACCCATAATCCTCATGAATATATATGTAAATTATTTAAAAAAATAGTAACATAGAGAATTCAGCTTAATTTAAAAAGAATTAGGCACCATCACCAAACAAGTTTTATTGCAGTTATAGCTGTTTGATATTTGAAAATTGACCAATGCAATCCACATTTTAAAAGTCATATCCGTTGATGCAGAAAATGCACTTTATCAAAACAAATACACTTTCATGAAAAAGTCAGAAAAATAGCAATAAAGAGTTTCCTCAACTTGGAAAAGATCATTTGTAAAAATCTACATTATACTTTACAGTGAAAAATTATATGTTTCTCTCCTAAAATTAGGAACAGGGCTAGGATAACCATTTCACCATCATTACACAGAGTTACAAGTTCTGGCCAGTGCATATGTCTAGAAAAAGAAAGGTAAGATGTATGGATTGTAAAGGAATAAATAAAATTATCTCTATCTACAGGTGATATAACTGTCTAGGAACAAAATCTCAAGGAATCACATAGAAAAAGAAAAAAAAACAACTCCTAGAATAAGAGTTTGGCAAAGACAGAGAATACAAGATAAACATTTAAAAATCAATTATACTTTTATATATTAGCAATAAACACATGAATACTGAAGCTAAAAATGTATTACCATTTGCAACTGCTCAAAAAAATGAGATACTTGAGTATAACTTTATTAAACATGTACAGTAATTGTATGCTGAAAATAACAAAATGCTATGAGAGAAATTAATGAAAATCTAAAGTAATAAAAAGATGTGTGTTCATATATTGGGAGACCATAGAAAAGATGTCAATTTTCCACAAATTGATAAACATAATTAACGCAATTTTTATAAAATTCCAGCAAGATTTTTTTAGACATGGACAGAATTATTTTAAAATTTATATGAAAATGGAAAGAACTAGGATAACTAAAATAATTTTTAAAAAGAAAAACAAAGTATGAGTAATCAGTCTGCCTGCCTGTTTTCAAGACTATTTTATAGCTACAATAATCAAAATGATGTGGTACTGGTGGTGGGAGAGACACACTGATCAACTAAACAGAATTAGATTCATACAAATAGAATTAGACCCATAAATAGACCCACACAAGTATGCCTAACTGATATTTGACCAAGATGCAAAAGCAATTCAATGGAGACAGGATAGTCTTTTCAACAACTAGTGATGGAGTGACCAGACACTGATAAGTTAAAAAAAAAAAATCTAGAAGAAAACTAACTCAAAATGGACCAAAAATTTTAATTTACAACAAAGTATGTATAAAACTTTCTGAAAAAAATCATAAGAGTAAATCTTCAGATCTAGGGCTAGGCAAAGACTGCTTAGATTTGACACTATAAACACAATCCATGAAAGGAAAAATTGAACATCGAAATTTTTAAGTTTTGCTCTGGAAAGACAATGCTAAAAGGATGAAAAGACATGCTTTAGACATAAAAATTATTTGCAAAGTACATATCCAACCAAGGGCTAGCATCTAGGATATAGGGAGAACTCTCAAATTCTAAGAGATAAAAAACAAGTAATTCAATTTAAAAAGTCAAAATACACGTTTTAGTCATTTTGTGTTGCTATAACAAAGTACCATATAGACTTTGTGGTCTACAAATAACAGACATTTATTTCTCACAGTTCTAAAGGCTGGGAAGTCCAAAATCAAGTTGCTGACAGATTCAGTGTCTGGTGAGACTCATGTTTCTTGTTCATACATGGCCATCCTCTTGCTGTCTCACATGGAAGAAAGCAGAGAGAATCTAGCTCTCTCCTGACCCTTTTAAGGGAACTAATCCCATCCATAAGGGCTACACCTTTATGACCTCATCTAATCCTAATTACCTCCCCGAGGCTCTACTCCTAATATCATTTCATGGGGTTGCAGGTGTATTCAACATTAAATTTTCAGGGGATACAAACAAACATTCAGTTCATAATAAGATACAAAGAGCCATTTCACCAAAGTAGATACACAGATACAGCAAATAAGCACATGAAAAGATGTTCAACATCATTAGCTATCAGGGAAATACACATTAAAACCACAATAAGATATCACTGCACATTTATTAGAAAGGATAAAACAAAAAAGAGGGACAAACCAAATGTGACAAGGATGTAGAGAAGCTGGAACACTCATATATTTCATGTGGGAAATTAAAATGGTACAGTTATCCTAGAAAATAACTTGGCACTTAAAAAAAACTAAATTAAAAATATAACAGCAGTTGCAGTCCTAAGCATTTATGGCAGAGAAGTTAAAACTTATGTTCATACAAAAGTTTATACATGAATGTTTAGAGAAGCTTTACTCTTATTAGTCAAAAACTGGAAACAATCCAGATGTCTTTCAATGGCTGAATGATTAAGCAAACTGTGGTATATCCATACCATGAAAAAACTGAATGATTAAGCAAACTGTGGTATATCCATACCATGAAAAACTAATCAGCAATAAAAAGTGAATGAATTATTGACATACACAATGTGAGTGAATCTCTGGAGAATTATGCTGAGTATAAAAAGACAATCCCAGAAGGTTACATACAGTGTGATTCCTTTAACTTCTTGAAAGAATAGAATTATAGAAATGAATAACAGATTAATGGTTGTCCAGGGTTAAGAAGGGTTGGGGGTGGGAGGGAAGTAGGTGTGGCTATAAAAGGGTAACACAGAGATCCTTGTGACAATCGAATTGTTCTATAAATGGACTGAAAAACTTAGTTTCTAAAACTCTAGTTATTTTTAGTCATATTCGAAATTTGTATTTCAGAGCCTCAAAAGAGCTTCTGTTTAGTTCCCTTGCAGCCCATAATGAATGAATAAGAGCAAGAGATCATTTAATAAATACTTATTTAATACTATGTACCAAGCATTGTCAATCAAAATCTGAGTTCCTGCTTTTATGTATGTATACATATGTATATACACACACACACTCACAAATATATACAAACCTGTCAGTACATATGTATATTCATTCAAAACGTATACGTAGTTGTTTTAAATAATGATCTCTCATGTCCTCAAATATACCAGTGTTATTTATTCATATAATTAGAACTTTAAAAAAATTTCACAGACATTTACATTGATGTTTTAAAAGCTGAGGGCAAAACCAATGACCTCAAGAACATATAAATATTAAGACTTTAGTGTACTAAGGAGGCTAAATAAAATCAACACAAAGAGCATTAGCGTGAGCAGCCTTTCAACTGCCACTTTGGCCATCAGGTATTGCAGCTGACATGATAGGATTCTACAGTCATTAATGCTCAGGGCTATTAGGTACTATACTGGTAAGGAATTTTGTGCAAAAGACATAGAAAGATAGATGAAGATGGAAAAAAAATGAATGTTAAAACTAATAAAAATATATACTCTACTTTGAATCTATTATTTAATCTTCAAATATCTATTTTATAAAACACTGGCATGTTAACTTAAAAATATTTGAAATTTTGTATAAATAATAGGTTAAAAACTCACTTTTTTATTTAAACAATCTAATCTTGGAAAAAGTTATAATGAATTGTTCTTGTGAAATACGTGTGAGATAAAAAAAAGCAGCATGGCAAAAAGTAAAAATCCTACACAAATTAAAGAAAAGAACAAAATTAGCAAAAATTATTCATTCATTCAGAAATAATACTGAAATGCAGAAAACAGAAGAAAATTACCTATAATTAATACCTGCCAAGGAGAATATTAATTCCATGAAGAAATCAAATATGAGATTATAAAACAGCACACTGATACAAAAAGAGATAGCAGAACTAAATAAATATTAAGAATTAAGAAACAAAACATCTCCATTCAAAACTAAAAGGTCAACAAATCAGTAAAACTAAAATGGTAACCAAAAAGAAGAAAAATTGTTAAAAACTTCACTAATGCTATAGGGAAAGGCTTGTGAGCATCTTAGTGAATCTAGATGCTCTGGCTGCGGTGTAGTGGAGAACAAGAAGTTAAAGTAAATGTACAGAACATCATGGAAATGGAAGACAGTGATAGAATTGGGATAAATGGCACACGAAGAAAAACTAACAGAAAAATGAAGAAAGAACCAAATAAACATATATTCTATTCCAATAATAGTTATACATAGAACAGCAGGAAAAAAAAATACATCTTTGAATTCTCAAGGGGATAAAAAAGAATGTTTAACCTTAAATAATATGAAAAATCATCATCACCCTTTACCATCTGAATCCAATTGGCCCTTTCTATATATGATTTATGAAAGTAAGAATAAAAGGCCAGTGAAAATTTTACTTGAAATTTTAGTAAGAATTTAAACATATGAAACCTATAGTTACCTGCGAATATGGCAAAAGGGTCCTTTCAGATGTGACTAAGTCAAGGACGTTGAGATAGCGATTTCCTGGCTTATCTAGGTGGGCCCAACCCAATGACATGTTTCACTAGAAGTGAAGAATCTCTCTCAGCAGTGTTAAGAGGGAGGTGTGACTCTGAAAGAAATGAGATGCAATGCCACCTTCTCTGAAGATGGAGGGAGGGGGCCACAAGCCAAGGAATGTGGGTGGTCTTGACAAGCTGGAAAAGTTAAGGAAACTGATTCTCTGAAAGAGCCTCCAAAAAACACACTCCTTGCAACACTTTGATTTTAGCCCAGGGAAACCCAAGTTGGACTTTGACCTTCAGAAGTATGATATAATAAATGTGTATTGCTTTAAGTCACTAAGTATGTGCCAATCTGTTACAGCAGCAATACAAAACTAATGAAAGAACTCACAGAAGAAACCCAGAAACTGAAATTGAGTGCAATAGTCTCTGACATGATATTTAAAGTTAAGGTGTTTTGGTAGAATAATCACCTACAGGGCAGGAAAATTAGGTCAATCCTAGAATTTTTTTAAGGAAATTCAATGCTGGAAGTCAATGTAATAATGGAAAAAAGGTTTGAAAGAAATGTGCAATTGAAGTCAAATTTTCCACCAAGAATAAATGTAGTAGCATTCTCAAATATTCAAAAATCAAAAAGTAAAATCCATAAACCTTCTGAAACAACTTGACAAGTAAATCTAGTCAAACAGAACATGTATAGAGAAGCTTTAGCATGAAACTAATGGTGAGTTTTAAACTCATGTAAATAAAGAACTAAGAAGAAGCTGCTATTTGTATATACTGAAAATGCATAAAATAATATGACAAAATCAGAAGGTGGAGGTGAAATACAGGAAGAAATATAGGTGTGGGATAACTATCACATCCTTTTATTTATTTCATAGTCTGTAGTTATTGTCTAAAGTTTGTTAAAAACAAAATAAATATTTTATGTGAAGATTTTTACATAACACAAGACCTTTGAAATAGCAACAGTCTGAGACCCTTGTTCTGAGAGGGCTGATGTGTTTCTCAGACAGGGACATCTCCAGTGAGCCTTTGAAGGAAAGCTGCCCCAGTCAGGACTATTGGACCACCGCAAATGAAGAGCAAGTGTGACCTTGTAAAAAAAATTTGCCCGACACATGAGAAGGCAAGTTATAAATATCAGTCAAGATAAAAACAAAATCCAACAAATTTAGACACAAGGACAGCAGATGTGGAAATTGTCATATACTATATATAAAATTAAAATGAGAGGAATAATAAATCAAAGACAGGCCAATAATATCTACAATGTGTTGAGAAGAAACAACTATCGATCCAGAATTACGTACTCAGCAAAAATGCAATTAAAAATATGAAACAAATATAAGAGCAGAAATAACAAAAAATGTTATAAGAAATACATGATGAAATTATGAAGATCAGTGTACCTCAGGGAAAAACCTGAAATAACAAATAGGCATTTAAAGAAATGGAATATCTGGAAATGAAAAGCAATCATTGAAATAAAAAACTCAATGCTTGGTAGGACAACATATCAGACATACCTGAAAAGAGAATTAATGATCTGGGAAACATGCCTGAAAAATTTATCTGGAGGGCCAGGTAAGGTAAAAAGGGTGATGGAAAATACAGAGAGACAATAAGGCATATCTGAGACAGAATGAAAAAACTGATACACACCTAGCTGAAGTATTAGAAGGAAAAAAACAGGGAGAACAGAGAAGAAAATACATTTAAATAAAATTTTCCAGAACCAATAAACATGATTCCACAGATCCCAACAGGTTAAATAAAAAGAAACTCACACCTATATGCACCCCACTGATACCCTAGAACATCAAAGACTAAGAGAGGATCATTCAAGCAGCCTGAAAGCAAAGACTGATTATCTAAATAACTACAATAGTTAAGTCACCTCAGACTTTTTAACAATGGCAATGGGAACTATAGTAAAACAGTAAAATACACTATTGAGGGAAAACTACTGTCAACCTATTGTAAGGCCAACAAAATTATTGTACAAAAGTAAGATTATCATAAAGGCAAATTTTAAAGAATTTAGTTATGTACAAAACTGAGGCATTTGTCACCAGTAAATCTGCTTTAAGCTAAACAAGAAATAAATAATCTACTTCAAGAGGAAGGATCATGCTAGAAGGATGGTCAGAGACCTAAGAATAGTAAATAGCATGATAAATGCACAGGTAAATCCCAACAAACATTGCTAATATAAAACAATAAAGTCAAATGCATGGGATTAAACAAAAACAAATGAAATATTCAACTGTGGTACTAACAATGTCATATAAAATATAAGGGGGAAGATGTAAGCTAAATGTTTGCCAGAGGCTCAGCTTGACAGAGTCAAAGCTCATAGGAAACAACAGTGCAACCAGAGCCAAGTATTGGAGCTAGCTTGGGCTGAGGAGGGCTTCTACTCTGCAGTGTGGTCCTGCAGGTGGGGCCTGGAGCATGAACAGGGGAGGAAGGTGTCATTGTGGGGATGATGGCTGTAGCCTGACACTGGGAGCTCAGGTGGTGACAAAGAAGACATCTGTAGGCAGGAAGGAAGGACGTCAGCAGTGACAGATGGTTGCACATAGGAAAACTGATCAAATTAAGTGAATATATTAAGGATAATGGAAGCTATGTGTCTCAGGGTTGGAAAAGGGGGGCTACAAATATGGAAAGGCAGAAAACCAGAATGAATTCCTCAGTATGGGACTAAAACTGGAGGCAGTTTTCTGAACCCATGAGAGTTCAGTCTGCATACCTCATGCTGCCTGTTTAACTGAGTTGAAAGTAGCAACTCTCTGACAGCGGTGGACACGTAGCTTTCAGAATGTGTCCTGTCAAATCTCTCCTCCCCAGAAAGGAACCATAGCTTGTTGGAGGGTTGATGCAGAGACTGTACAAGACAGGCCTGGAACATCTTGTGTGCCAGAAAGCAAAGAAATTCTCACAAAATAAGGATGTGTCAAAAGAACACAGGATCCATCTAGAATGAGCTTCCATTGGCTAAATCTTGGATAAGTTGAGTATCAAAGCAAAGAATGACAGTAATGGAATATACATACCCTTTAAAAAATATAGAAATCTGAGTGTGCACTGATATAAATAAAGGAACAAGTGAATAATTAAATCAAAATCTTGAGGAGGAACATGATATTTACGTAGTTTCCAAGTTCCTCTCAACACTGTACTTATTACAGAAGGAAAAAAATTGCTTTTACAGGAAGAAACCTGCATACACCATATTAATCAACTGATCAATGTGAACATCAACTGCAAAATGACAAAAACATCACCTGAAAAATAATCAAAATCATGTACCACCTAATATGATGCAATGAGAATAGTACAGCAGCATTCCTGCAGTGTTCTCACAAAAAAAATAACCTGAATCTAATCATGAGACTGACTGACCAAACTGAGAGATATTCTAAAATATAACTGGTTTATAATCATTCCAAATGTCAAAGTCATAAAATTTAAGGAAGTACTGAGAAACTATACCAGACTGAAGGGGTCTAAAACGTCATGAAAACAAAATGCAACATGACACTGAAATGAATCCTTTCAGGGTAGGAGACATTACTGGGACAACCAGCAAACTTTAGAGAGGTGTGGATTAGATGACAATTGGGTATCCATGTTAATCTCCTAGATTCTGACAGCTATATTGAGACTGCATCAAAGAATGTCATTGTTTGTAGGAAATAGATGCTGAAGCATTCACGTGTAATGAGGCATAAAGTTGCTAAGTTTCTCTCAAATTATTTAGGAATAAAACATATTTTGTCCTGTACTTGCAATTTTCAATAAATTTGAGATTGTTTAAAAAATACTACATATGAGTGTGTATATATATATATATGCATGTGTGTACACACATACACACACAAAAAAAACACATAGGCATACACATACATACACACACACAAGCATCAGGGAAAGTAAAGCATTAAGATTACCAGAACACTTCTGAAAAAAGACTTTACGCACCCACCAGGCAGCAGGATGGAGGAATTAGTACACTTCATAGTGGCTCAGGGACAGACACACTAACTGATGAAACAGAAATACCCAGAAAAGGACCCTTGCATATATGGAACTATGATATGTGGTAGAGTTGCCTAGCAGATCAGGGAGAAATGAAAGTCTACTCAATAAATGCTGACAGGACAATTGGATATTTAGATGGGAATTCTGGAAATGCTTCTCTGCTCTTCAAATCATCTTCTCCACTCCTCACCCAGTGCAGGTGCTCAGCCCTGGCATTTGAAACACCCATTTGACCTTGCCAGAATTCCCAACCAAGTATTCTTTGACTTGTGATTTTTATTTCATTTCTTAACTGGTTGCCAACATTCAAAATAAGATATGACATGAAACTCTAGACGGCTTTTTTTTTTTCCCCTTGAAATACCTGCAGCAAAAATGAGCCTGCACTCTTCAAGTGGTGATAAAGATTTGCAGCTGAGCAGCATTTAGTGGGAGACTTACTCTCCTACTCAGTTCACCACAGGACTTCTCTACACACTTACATTACCTGCTGGGCCCTCTAGACACCAAGAGTTTTCTATGCAAATCTGGTCTAAAAGGTTTCTTTGCCCAAACATCAGACACCACATCTCCACATCTATCTTGACTTTATTGTGGGGCATGGAAGTCAAGTATCAGTGGTCATGGCTTTCTAGTTATTTCAACCTTGCCCCTTTAAGAATTCTCTTGCCTTCCAATCAGAAGCTCAAATTTTTCTTTCCTAAACTCCCTATTTATTTATTCTCCCTATAACTTAAGTGACTGCTTACATCATTTTGTAAAGAAGGGGAAGGGCATTTTTAAATAATAGTTTCATTGAGGTAATTCGTACATCAAAAAGTCACCCTTTTAAAGTGTACACTTCAGTGATTTTTAATATACTCACAGAGCTGTGCAAACTCCAGCACTATCTAATTTTAGAACATTTGTTTCATCCCAGAAAGAAACCTCCTGTCTGTTAGCAGTCACCCCATTCCCTGCTTTCAGCATTAAAAGGGCTGCTCCTCCTGAAACAACTCTTGGGCAAGTCTTAGTCATACCATTCAAGTATCAGACAACAGGCTCTACAAAACTTTGGAGAGAAATTTTGGAAAATAACAGACAAATGCAAATAATTTTAACCAATTAAAACATATTTTGATATGTTTCTGTCTTGCCAATGGGTTTCAGCCCCTGGCAAGTTCACTGTGGATTCAGTGTGACCAAAGAAAATCACAATAGAAAGTTTCTTTGGGGTGAAAGGGTTTATTACACTGCTTGTTCTTCTAGCGGTAGGTCAAGCACTAGCATCTCTGCCTCCACCCAGAGCACCAGGCTGAACTCTCTATATAGTGCAATAATAGCTTATTGCCTATGGTTGTGGAAGCAGTAGCCTAGCAACAGTTACATCATCAAGTGGTCTAAGTTCAGTAACGATCCTGGCCATAGGAACCCCAACGTCCCCACACTCCACCCCTCCAGGATTCTCACCTTACAATCTACATGCTGTCAATCTTCCACATGGTCACTGTGCGAGAAAGCTAGAGCTCTGTAATCAGATTCCACAAGATCAACAGAGGCTTACAACAACTTAGAGATAATAACAAAAATTAAGATACAATAAGACTTCAAACAAAAATTTATAATAATCCTCAAGCCAGAGGAAGTCCCCAATCCACAAAGACCTTAGGGGAAATAAGACACATGTTATAATGACACCAACATAGGCAAATCTGGTCCATAATGTAGGATGCATGCAAGAGAGTGGTCCTGTGACAGGACTATAGCAGGAAGGGGGTCCTGTCCAGATCTAGTATACCATAATTTTACTCCTCTCCCGTGGGGATTAATGAAGGGTCTATATATAGTGCTACAGGAGGTGCATGCACTGGCTACAATGATAAAACAAAACTCCCTGGTAAGATGTTCCTACTTTCTGGCCATTCAGGATATAGTACTGTGCTCTTTGGGGGTCACTCTGCTGTTATTCCAGGGATATACAGGAGGCCAGCTTCAAGGCCTTGTCCCCAAGGTGCAAGGAGAGCCAGCCATCATTGGTCTATGTGTCGAAAGGTCAAAGGCCACATCCCCTCAATGGAGTCTCCAAGGTTCACTGCAGTTGGTGCTGGCAGCAAGATGTTATTCTGGGGGCCGAACCTCAGCTTCAGTGATTCTTCCTTGGTTTGTACTTGCAGTTGTATAGAGGAGGCAGCCATATGTGTTAACATGTCTACAGGGCTCAGGGCTCCCTTTTGGGGTCTCTCATTCAAATGCCGTAGCATGGTCCATAAGCAGACTGTCCATCTGCACAGACTATTGTTATCTGACTTTAGTTGGGATTTTAATAAGCCACTGTGCCTCTCTCTATCATGGCTGCTGCAGTAGGATTGGATGGCACATGAATCTTTGAATTGATTCCCAGCTTTTGCACCCATTCTTGCAGTGTATGTCCAGTAAAATAGGTGCCCTGATCATACTCAATTACCTGTGGTCAGCCATAGGTGGGAAAGAGAAGCTCCAGGTGTCTTTTGGTCATCTGCTGCTCTGCACAATGCATAGGAAAAGCAAACAGAAGTCCAGTAGCTATGTCCACACAAGTCATGGCATACTGATATCCTTCTGATGAAGGTAGAGGCCCAATATAGTCTATCTTCCACCTAACAAAGGATATAGGCCCCTTAGCTATTGTCCCATGTTGCTGTGGAACTCGGTGTAAGTCCCTTTTGGAGTACATGACACATTCCTGCCGGGTTCTACTAACTTCTCTAAAGGTCAAAGGCAAGCCCCACCTACGGGCTACAGCCCACATTGTCTTTTGCCCTGCATGCAACAAACACTGGTGTAACCATTGGGCTATATAAGAGGCAGGCTTTCCTTCCAACATATCTGGGCAATTTATCTGTTTCATTATTTCCTGGAGATGCCAGCTACAAATGACCTATCACATGGTATACTGTAATTATTTTAGTCTGACCACAGGCTCATAATCTTGCCACAATTCTTGCTCCCAAAGGGGTCAGTGACCAACCAGCCAGTTGGCAGGGTATCAGATTGGTAGCCACAAGGTCAAGCACTGATAGCCCAGCTGTCAGTACAGACAACTATAGGGGAGGGCTCCTGTCTGATGACAAGCCACACGGCTGCAACTCTGCCCATTGGCTGCTCTTCCCTTAAGCATCCATATTGTCTCAGTCTTAGGATGGAAAGCTATGGCCCTCCATTTTAGGGGCTGCCCACAGCTGGAGCCATCTGTGTACCATGTATCTTCGGGTACAGGGGTTCTTCTCTACAGAAAGGGACTCTCTGCTACTAATGGTTCAAAAGAAAGTTTTTCCTGCTTTTCACTAGTATATGTCACTGGTCATAATAAGCATTGGAGTTCTTCACTCAAGGAGCTAGAGCTACTACAGAGGGCAGTACACTGCTGTAGGTAAGCACCCCACTTGGCCAGTGTAGGCATTTGTGCCACACCACTCCTTGGCTTTTGGGTCCAGTCTCATACCCACCCCAAGATGGGACAGGTGGTTGTCACCTTAATTGGGGCCATTCCAGTGATGGGTTCTGTAGCCAGCAAGGCATGATACACAGCAGCCAGTTGTTTTTCTATCAAAGTGTATCATACCTCTGCCCCTTTCCAGAGTTGTGACCAGAATCCAACGGGTTGGCGAGTTCATTCAAGCCACTGCCAGAGACCCCAGCCATAACCATCTTCAGTGACATGAACATCCAGCTCACAGGGCCGTGATGGGTCTATCACACTCAAGAAATGCACGGCCTTGACTACCCATTTTGCTGTAGTAAAGGCAGATGCACATGTCCCATCCTAGTCCCATCTGATCCCTTTTCATACCAACAGGTATAAGGGCTTCAGAATTTGTGCCAAGTGTGGTATAAACACTCTCCAGTAGCCTAGAAGTCCCAGAAACTCCTGTAGCAATGCTACAGTTGTGGGGGTAGGAAAGGCCTGGACTTTGTCTATAACTGCTTCTGGTATAACTTTGGTCTTACCTGACCAGAAGACCCCCAAGAATTTAACAGACAAACCAGGTCCCTGAACCTTGGTGCTGTTCACAGCCCATCCTTTCTCCTGTAAATGTTGCAGCAGTTTAGGTGCTGCACCTTCTAGATCTGAAAGAGAATCGGATGTGAGCATAACATCATCAGTATAACGGTACAGCTGCACCGTTGGTGGTTTCTCCCATGTAGCCAAGTCCTGGGCTATGAGTCCATGACAGATGGTGGGGCTGTGGAGGTATCCCTGTGGAAGGACGGTGAAAGTGAATTGCCATCCTTCCCATGTGAAGGCAAACTGTTCCTGACTTTCCTGCTCAATGTCAATGGAAAAGAAGGAATTAGCAAGATCTACCACATAATGTTATGTTCCTACTTCATGGCTGAAGGTATCCATCAGGCCTACAATAGAGGGGACAGAAGCATGCATAGCGGGTATGACTTTATTCAATTCTCTGTAATCCACAGTCATACACCAGGAGCCATCTGGTGTTTTAATTTGCCACACTGGAGAATTGAAAGGACTATGGGTGGGCATTATAATACCCACTTTTCCAGTTCCCGGAAAGTTTCCCCAACATCTTTATGCCCTCCAGGGAGTTTACACTGCTTGGTATTAGTCACCTGCCAAGGTACCGGCAAAGCTATGGGCGGGTGCCTAGCCTGGCCCCTCAGAACTGCCTTCACCACCTGTACTCTCAGTCTGAACTCACATGCAGAGGTCTGTAACCATAGACCCTGCAGGATATCAATCCCCAAAATATACTCAGGGATAGGAGAAATATACATGATATACTCTTTTGAGGGTAGATGCCCTATTCCCAAAGGGATCTGGGCTTATTAACCTCTGATAGCCTTACCCCCATATCCATCTATAAGAGTGGCAGTCCCAGGGAACTGCTCAGGGTTACCATGAATCAGTGAATATTCAGCCCTTGTGTCCACCAGAGCCAGGACATGTTGTATGTTCACTGGGGACCAACGGATAGCTATTTCAACATCTGGCCTCCAATCCCCTCTTGCCCATCAGGGCAGGTATCTCAACCTTCCCCTAAGTCAAACCTTGTTCCCCAATCATCTTCCTGTGTGGTCTCAAGTGAGGTTGACTCACTCTCCAGCAGGAAGTACTGCAAACACACATGCCAGACTCGTGACTCTGTCTCCAACCTCTGCCTCTTTGGACTTAATGGCTGCAACTGCTGCTCTTGTTTCAGTTGTTGCCATAGCTCCAGCAAGATCCTATTTGTCGAGGATTAAAGATGGCGGCCTGAGAGGAGAGACAGAGGCTTCCTCCTAAAACTGTATACAATTAGAAAACATAGATGGTGCAACTAATCCTGAGAGAGCAACAGGAAGGAGGTTGGTGCCAGACTTCATACACCTGGAGAAAAGAGCAAAATTCATGGAACAGGGTAATGTACCAAAGCTGTGGCCAGGCAGGACCCAAGCCCCTCCCCCACCCCAGCTCACTGGCTGGAGGAAGAGAAACGGAGTAGGAAGGGAGTGAAGGCCTGGGACTGCTGAATACCTCAGCTACAGAGATCTGCTCTGGGAGCACAAACCTACATTTCATGGTGCTCTCATGATACTCACATGACTACCAGGTTGGAAAGTTAATACAGGCAGAATTACTGTAGAGACTGAGATTCCAGCCACTTGTGGAAAGCAGGGATCCATATCCGGCTGCTCTGGGACAAAAGGACAAAAGCTTATACCTGTGTGACTGGCCCACTGGTTAAGGCAGTGGAGACAGGCACAGCAGCCAGAAAGTGGGGAACAGCTCTTTTCTCCCCACAGGCACCAATACAGATCCCCTGCAACCCCCGACATTGCTTCAGGGGTTAAGTAGCTCCAAAGTAGAGCTTCTGGACACTAGAGGACACCATATACAAATATGAAATGCCAAAGGAACCTGGTCCAGAGTAAAATTAATATAATGCTGCAGAAAGATTTAAATGACATGGACCTTATGACTCTTCCTGAAAGGGAGTTCAAAATAAAAATCATCAACATGCTAATGGAGGTACGGAAAGATATCCAAGAGGTCAGGAATGGATTCAGGTCAGAGATCCAATTGCTGAAAAGCACAATGGAGGGTACTAAAAGCAGGTTGGATACGGTGGAGGAGACAATAAATGAAATAGAAAATAGAGAAGAGGAATGCAAAGAAGCTGAGGCACAGAGAGAAAAAAAGATCTCTAAGAATGAAAGAATATTGAGAGAACTGTGTGACCAATCCAAAAGGAAAAATGTTCACATTATAAGGATAATGGAAGAAGAGAAAGGGAAAGGGATAGAAAGTGTCTTTGAGGAGGTAGTTGCTGAAAACTTCCCCAGTCTGGGGAAGGAGATAGTCTCTCAGGCCATGGAGATCCACAGATCTCCCAACAAAAGGGACCCAAGGAAGACAACACTAAGACATATAGTAATTAAATTGGCAAAGATCAAGGATAAGGACAGACTATTAAAAGCAGCCAGAGAAAGAAACAAGATCACATACAAAGGAAAGCCAATCATGCTAACATCAGACTTCTCAGCAGAAACCTTACAGGCCAGAAGAGAATGGCATGATGTATTTAATGCAATGAAGCAGAAGGGCCTGGAACCAAGATTACTTTATCCGACAAGATGATGTTTGAAGAACGGATTAAACAATTTCTAGATAAGCAAAAGCTGAGAGAATTTATCTCCCACAAACCATCTCTACAGTGTACTTTGGAGGGACTGCTATAGATGGAAGTGTTCCTAAGGTTTAATAGCTGTCACCAGAGGAAATAAAACCACAGTAAAGAAAGTAGAACAGGCAATTACTAAGCAAATGCAAAATTAAACTAACTATCCCCAAAGTCAATCAAGGGATAGACAAAGAATACAGAATATGATACCTAATATATAAAGAATGGAGGAGGAAGAAAAAGGAGGAGAAAAAGAAAAGAACCTTTAGATTGTGTTTGTAACAGCATATTAAGTGAGTTAAGTTAGACACTTAGATAGTAAGGAAATTAACTCTGAACCTTTGGTAACCACAAATCTAAAGCCTGCAATAGCAATAAGTACATACCTATTGATAATCACCCTAAATAAAAATGGACTGAATGCACCAATCAAAAGACATAGAGTCACTGAATGGATAAAAAAACAAGACCCATCTATATGCTGCCTGCAAGAGACTCATTTTTAACCCAAAGACATACACAGACTAAAAGTGAAGGAATGGAAAAAGATATTTCATGCAACTAACAGAGAGAAAAAAGCAAGAGTTGCAGTACTTGAATCAGACAAAATAGACTTCAAAACAGAGAAAGTCACAAAAGACAAAGAAGAACATTACATAATGATAAAGGGGTCAATCCAACAAGAAGATATAACCATTATAAATATCTATGCTCCCAACACAGGAGCACCCACATATGTGAAACAAATACTAATAGAATTAAAATAGGAAATAGAATGCAATGCATTCATTCTAGCAGACTTCAAGACTCCACTCACTCTGAAGGACAGATCAACCAGACAGAAAATAAGTAAGGAGACAGAGGCACTGAACAACACAATAGAACAGATGAACCTAACAGACATCTATAGAACTGTCCACCCAAAGGCAGCAGGATACACATTCTTCTCAAGTGCACACGGAACATTTTCAAGAATAGATCATATACTACGCCACAAAAAGAGCTTAACTAAATTTAAAAATATTGAAATTGCACCAACAAGTTTCTCAGATCACAAAGCTATGAAACTAGAAATAAATTATGCAAAGAAAATGAAAAATCCCACAAACACATGGAGGCTTCACAACATGCTCCTAAATAACCAATGAATCAATGACCAAATAAAAACAGAGATCAAGCAATATATGGAGATAAAAGACAACAATAATTCAATACTGCAAAATCTGTGGGAAGCAGCCAAGGCTGTGTTAAGAGAAAAGTATATTACAATACAGGCCTACCTCAAGAAAGAAGAACAATCCCATATAAGCAGTCTAAACTCACAATTAATGAAACTAGGAAAAGAAGAACAAACGAGGCACAAAGGCAGTAGAAGGAGGGACATAATAAAGACTAGAGCAGAAATAAATAAAATTGAGAAGAATAAAACAATAGAATCAATGAAAGCAAGAGCTGGTTCTTCGAGAAAATAAACAAATAAGATAACCCTCTAGCCAGACTTACCAAGAAAAAAAGAGAGTCTATACACATAAACAGAATCAGAAATGAGAAAGGAAAAATCAATATGGACACCACAGAAATACAAAGAATTATTAGATAATACTATGAAAAATTATAGGCTAACAAACTGGATAACCTAGAAGAAATGGACAACTTTCTAGAAAAATAGAACCTTCCAAGGCTGACCAAGGAACAAACAGAAAATCTGAACAGACCAATTACCAGCAAAGAAATTGGACTGGTAATCAAAAACCTACCTAAGAACAAAATCCCTGGAATAGATGGCTTCACCACTGAATTTTATCAAACATTCAGTGAAGACCTAATACCCATTCTCCTTAAAGTTTTCCAAAAAACAGAAGAGGAGGGAACACTCCCAAACTCATTCTATGAGACCAGCATTACTCTAATACCAAAACCAGGCAAAGACACCACAAAAAAAGAAAATTACAGACCAATATCCCTGATGAACATAGATGCAAAAATACTCAACAAAATATTAGCAAACCAAATTCAAAAATACATGAAAAAGATCATCTATCATGATCAAGTTGGATTTATGCCAGGGATGCAAGGATGGTAGAACACTTGAAAATCCATCAACATCATCCACCAAATCAACAAAAAGAAGGACAAAAACCACATAATCATCTCCATAGATGCTGAAAAAGCATTTGACAAAATTCAACATCAATTCATGATAAAAACTCTCAACAAAATGGGTAGAAAGGCATAATAAAGGCCATATATGACAAACCCATAACCAACATTATTTTTAACAGCAAGAAGCTGAAAGCTTTTCCTTTAAGATCAGGTACAAGACAAGGATGCCCACTCTCCCCACTTCTATTCAACCTAGTACTGGATATCCTAGCCATGGCAATCAGACATCACAAAGAAATAAAAGGCATCCAGATTGGCAAGGAAGAAGTTGAAATGTCCCTGTTTGCAGATGACATGATATTGTACATAAAAAACCCTAAAAAAT
Organism: Manis pentadactyla; assembly: GCF_030020395.1. Classification (NCBI taxonomy): domain Eukaryota; kingdom Metazoa; phylum Chordata; class Mammalia; order Pholidota; family Manidae; genus Manis; species Manis pentadactyla. The sequence continues at coordinate 72,096,978 of NC_080021.1, forward strand.
CCACTCCAAAACTACAAGATCTAATATCTGAATTCAGCAAAGTTGCAGGATACAAAATTAATACACAGAAATCTGTGGCATTCCTATCCACTAACAATGAACTAGCAGAGCCAGAAATCAGGAAAACAATTCCATTCACAATTGCATCAAAAAGAGTAAAATACATAGGAATAAACCTAACCAAGGAAGTGAAAGACTGATACTCTGAAAACTACAAGACACTCATGAGAAAAATTAAAGAAGGTACCAATAAATGGAAACACATCCCATGCTCATGGATAGGAAGAATTAATATTGTCAAAATGGTCATCCTGCCTAAAGCAATCTACAGATTCGATGTAATTCCTATCAAAATACCAACAGCATTCTTCAATGAACTAGGGAAAATCATCCTAAAATTCATATGGAACCACAAAAGACCTCGAATAGCCAAAACAATCCTGAGAAGGAAGAATAAAGCAGGGAAAATTACGTTTCCCAACTTCAAGCTCTACTACAAAGCCACAATAATCAAGACAATTTGGTACTGGCACAAGAACAGACCCATAGACCAATGGAACAGACTAGAGAGCCCTGTTATAAACCCAACCATATAAGGTCAATTAATATATGATAAAGGAGCCATGGACATACAATGGGGAAATGACAGCCTCTTCAACAGCTGGTGTTGGAAAAACTGGACAGCTACATGCAAGAGAATGAAACTGGATTATTGTTTAACCCCATACACAAACTAAACTCAAAATGGATTAAAGACTTGAATGTAAGTCATGAAACCATTAAACTCTTAGAAGACAACATAGGCAAACATCTCCTGAATATAAGCATGAGCAACTTCTTCCTGAACCCATCTCCTCGAGAAAGAGAAACAAAATAAAAAATGAACTCATGGGACTACATCAAACTAAAAAGTTTTTGTACGGCAAAGGACACCATCAACAAAACAAAAAGGCATCCTGCAGTATGGGAGAATATATTTGTAAAGGACATATCTGACAGTGGGTTAACATCCAAAATATATAAAGAACTTACACACCTCAACACCCAAAAAGCAAATAACCCGATTAACAAATGGGTAGAAGATATGAAGAGACGGTTCTCCAAAGAAGAAATTCAGATGGCCAACAGACACATGAAAAGATGTTCCACATCACTAATCATCAGGAAAATGCAAATTAAAACCACAATGAGATATCACATCACACCAGTAAGGATGGCCAGCATCGAATAGACTAAGAACAACAAATGTTGGTGAGGATGTGGAGAAAGGGGAACCCTCCTACACTGCTGGTGGGAATGTAAGCTGGTTCAACCATTGTGGAAAGCAATATGGAGGTTTCTCAAAAAACTAAAAATAGAAATACCATTTGACCCTGGAATCCCACTCCTTGGAATATACCCAAAAAATAAAACTTCTCAGATTCAAAAAGACATATGCACCCCTATGTTCATTGCAGCACTTTTTTACAATAGCCAAGACATGGAAGCAACCTAAATGTCCATCTGTAGATGAATGGATAAAGAAGATGTGGTACATATATACAGTGGAATACTATTCAGCCATAAGAATGAAATAAATCCTACGATTTGCAACAACATGGATGGAGCTGGAGGACATTATACTCAGTGAAATAAACCAGGCAGAGAAAGACAAATGCCAAATAATTTCCCTCATTTGTGGAGTATAACAATGAAGCAAAACTGAAGGAACAAAATGGCAGCAGACTCAGAGACTCCAAGAATGAACTAGTGGTTACCAAAGGGGAGGGGTGTGGGAAGGCGGGTGGGGAGGGAGGGAGAAGGAGGTTTAGGGGTATTATGTTTAGTACACATGGTGTGGGGGATCATGGGGAGAACACTGTATCACAGAGAAGGGACATAGTGGATCTCTGGCAACTTGCTGCACTGATGGACTGTGACTGCATTGGGGTATGGGTGGGGACTTGATAATATGGGTAAATATAGTAACCACATTGTTTTTTCATGTTAAACCTTCATAAGAGTATATATCAATCATACATTAATAAAAATTTTTTTAAAAAGATCCTATTTGGCTTCCTGTCTAACTTCCTTCCGTCTGTTCCTGCCGGTATTAAATCTACCCACATCTGGGTCCTTGTAACTTTCATGGGGCCATTTAAATTCTTCTTGTGAGTAGCAGACCTTATTTCTTTCTGTGTTCTCATTGCCTCAGACGATCCTAAGTCTGCTACTGTACATGTTAGCTCACGTATGGGCTGCCCTAAGTGAGGGGAAAGTATGGCCACTAGAGACCCAAAGAGGAATGTGGGAGCCATTTGAAGCATAGTATTTCTCATCCCAATCTTGAAAGTCTCTTCATCTGGGCCATTATTCTCTGGACTATAAATGGCATTTCTTTTGTGTAGCTCTTGTAACACCTGTTGGAGCTCAGCATACATCTGCCATCTAGTAGGAGAGGATGGTAGATCACCTGGATTGGGTCACCCAGCACAAAGTGCAGCCATAAGCCAATCGAGGAGGGAATGACTCCCTGGCATCTGATGTGCATTTTCTAATAGTTGCCTCAAGGTGGGCTGCACTATCAGGGAAACCAGCTTTCCCATCTCTGATTCTGACAGAACAATTCCATCCACCTCTAAGTCCCGCAGATGCAGGAGCCAAGTTGATATTGACTCCGAGGGCTTCTGCCTAAACTGGGAGCCCAAATCCACCAGCTCAGCCTTAGTTTAGGGGTGGACGATAGAGTGCTCCACGACCTGGGGAGAGGGCTGCTCCTCTCCTTGGGGAACTTTCAGGTGCTGGATATTTATTTTCTTTACAACCACTGGTCATGCTTTCAATACAGGAAGGGTCAGTGCCTCCAGCACCACCCCTTCCTCTTTCCCCAATTCCTCCATTTCTGGGGCTGATGGCACCTTTCTCTCCCCTCCTCCAAGTGCCTCCTCTGCTACATACTTTACCTTTTCTATCATCCTTCACAGCAATGGTAGCTCAGTCTTCAGCAGCTTTCTTACCTTCACCTCAATGCTTTGCAGCTGGTGTTCTTGTGTCACCTCCACCTGTGCTTCCCTCAGGAGTTCATCTTTTTCCTTTATGGCCTTTTTCTCCTTCAGAGCACCTTGCAGCGCTGCTGTCTTGTTCTGTAAGGAATTTTTTAGCTTTTCAATGGCACCTTGCTCCCAGCTTGCTGCTGGTTTTCTCATGCTGCCTCCTCTCGCATCAATGCCATTTCCTCCTTCAGTGAGTCCACAGCAGTTTGCAGCTCGCATTCTCGTGCTGCCATTTCTTGGGTCTTTTTCAGGAGTGGTTTATTCTGTGAGAAGCAGCCAAGCCACAGTCCCTGCTGCCTCATGGGCACTCTGTTTCTCAGAAGACCTACTTACTATACCAAGGACCACCTCTACAGCCTCAGGTATCACCTTCACTTGCCTCTAGTCCTGGGGTGGGACCCAGTTTTCAAGGAGGCAAGCCACCTAAGATCACATATCCATTCAGTGACAGTCCACTGTCTACCCATTCATAGGGGCAGCCTGTTGAAGTACCCCTCCCATAAAGGCAGCCTGTCATTTTCCTTGGTCAACAATGAACCCTACTGACTTTGCCAATTGTCTTACCAATGGGTTTCAGCCCCCAGCAAGTTCGCTATGGATTCAGTGTGACCAAAGAAACAACAGTAGAACATTTCTTTGGGGTGAAAGGGTTTATAACCTGGCTTATTCTCCTGACGGTAGGTCGAGCGCTCTCATCTCTGCCTCCACCCAAGGCATTGGGCTGAGCTCTCTCTCTATATAGTGCAATAATAGCTTATTGCCTATGGGTGTGGAAGCAGTAGGCTAGCAACAGGCCGGTACATCATCAAACGGTTTAAGTTCAGTGAGGGTCCTGGCCATAGGAACCCCAACTTCCCCACAGTTTCCTTCTTATCTTTCTTACTCTGAATATGCCAAGTCTTAAAACATTTTCTCTTACTCATATGAGTTAAATTAAGCTATTAATCTTTGATATAAATATAGAACACTCACTTTGAATTTGTTCTCTCAATTTTTAAATTACTTTTAATGATTTTTCAAAGAAATTCAAGCTCATCGAGGACATCTGCAAAATGTATATATTTATAATGAAGAAAATAATTCACTTATAATTCCAAATGATAACCACTGACTCCCATAATTTAAATAAGTTCTTACTTTCAGTAGGAAAGCTGTCTAGTCCCCACACTGCTGCCTAAAACTGTGCAAGTTACTACAGCTAGTGTTCTGGCCAGTTCTCCTTGGTGGCCTTTCCTAGATCGCAGGTGGCAAGGGCCATTCCGCTTACCCCAGACATTGATAAGTTCCTGCCAATTACTTTTCTCTGAATAGAATTTAGGTAAATTTTCTCAAAGTCTCCAACAAAAGAATAAAGAGAAAAGGAGAAGGCATACAGAGAGCCAATGAAATACCTTCCTGACAACCAGAAAGCTATAGTCACACTTGGTTAATTCATCTTGAGAGCTGAAGTATAGACATTAACATCCTTTCATTAATTCTTTAAAATAACAACTCTCAATACAATTAGAGTATATATTAAAATGGCATTGTGAGGACCAGTGATATGGACACAGCACGTACATGTCATGTTCACCTTTTTTTTTTAATTGAGAGAAGTATAGAATTTCACAAAAATGAGGGAAAAGAGCAAAACAGTCTTTAGGAATGACTGTTTTTACAAAAACTTAACAAAAAAATTGGGGTAAAATCCAGAAAACCCAAGCAATTTCCTTGGCACATCTCACTTTTCACACTCCTTTCCCACAGTAATCAAGCATTCCCTAGGTTGTGCTCTGCTCTTAAAGCAGAATAATTCCAAGTACTCCTTTGTCATTATAACCATATTAATGGCTATGCTCTAAGTATATTGTAGGTACCCTGGGCTCCTCTGGGAATGTTGTATAACAGAGAGTTGGAAAGAGAGGTCGGTTTTACCAAGGAAGCATCCAGCAATACACAATCAGTTCCAGTGTGCAGAAAACTCATGGAGTTCAGCAAGAACCTGGGAATTCTGTCTTATGTGTCATCGGTGAGATGTTTATTTCTATAAATAAAGGTGCTGTCTGGTTGAGTATTTTAAACAATAGCCTAAGTACAATGAGACTTATGTACAACAAGAATACCTGACCACTGAGGCACAGGCATCTTCTAGAGCAGCAGAAAACGAGGCATGACCAGATGCCCATGTGATTGCAAATCTGGACAGGCTTGTCACCAACAGTTAAAAGTCCAGCCTGAGGGAAATCTGGCCGCTATTCAGGAGACAAGCCATGCATGTTTAAATCCCGGGGACAGAGAAACAAACAATGGTTTTAAATATGAGCCTCATACCAAGGAAGGTAATATCAGTTCAATGTCTGAAATGTTATTATTCATAAATATTGAAAATAAAAGATCAGCTCAAGGGTTCCATGTTAAGGTCAATTAGTGAGTCTCCAGAACCACTGATGTGGTTATTACTGGGCAAAAAGAAAAACAAACAAACAAAACACAAAAAATTCTTTAAATATTATCAAGGTAAAAACATTATATGATCATAAGGTGCTGAAAAAGGCAACCGGTATTTTATATGCTGTATGCCACTGCTTTACTTGGACCTCCCTTCCTTGTTTAAACCTCCACAGCTTTCACAGAGCATTTCTTTCACCCTAGATATTAGCAGGTCACAATAATAAGCCATACATTATAGCCGCTGGTTGGAGATTGAGCTGCTTCTCTATGTAATGTGCATCCCTATGATAATAGCATTCATAAAGCAAGTGTATGCATATATATATGAAAAAGAATTTTTTTAGCATCTAGCATTTATTCAAAGAATAAAAGTTCAGAAAAAGACAAGAGTACATTCCTGAGATTTGGGGCATGGGAAGACCCAGGATGGGTCACCTGAGAAAGATTTTTTACAAAGTTTTAAATTATGATAGCTCTATTTTAATTATTATAATTACAGAGAAATATTACACATTGACTTTTAAATAAGTTTTACATAAAGATGCTTAAGGGTCCTCTCAAGGAAAGCTAGAGAGTATGGCTAGATACAAAAGAAAGAGAAAAACAGAGAGGGAGAGAAAGAAACAAGAGAGAACAGGAGAAGAAAAGAGAAGGAGAGGGACAGCACTGTAGATGCTAAGTCAGAGTTTAAAAATGTAAAATGATAGAAACGAACACACTGACTTTTGTATAAGAAAATGAACCAGATCCAGGTTTTGGTTCATGGTTGCAAACTAGAGTGGACATTCCTACCTGCAACATACTTTCTTCTTCTTCCAGGAGAAGCACCCCACCCTACTCATCCACCCACCCTTTTTTTTCCTTTTTTACCTTTAAGGAATTTTATTCCTTGTGATGGTGGAGCTGCCAATTACAGCCACACAACCATTCCCAGAGGTGGAAACACAAGCTAAGTACATCAACCTTATTCAACCCCTGGGGGATTTAGAGTAGAGCAAAAATATCCATAGGTACAGAAGGTGTTTGTGTCTGGATGATCCAATGACATCAGCTCACAAAGAGTGCTCTCAGATTCCTGAAGTTGGAAGGACAGAGATGCTCCAGGGCCTGTCTTTTGTTTGGGCAAACTAAGCTATATTCTGCAAGCGGATCTCATTTTCTAGATTAAGTTATGGTTCCTTTTGCTTTGAATCAAAGGGTTCTAGGTTGTATCTCCATGGATGCAGGCATGATATCTAATTTCACTCACTATTCCACTCCCTGTATTTGGCCCTCACCGAGCTTTTGGTAGGCATTTAGCTATTTGCCAAATGATGAAACAATATGGGTGATTAAGTACATTCCAAGTCCTAAAACTTCGGCCTTTAAGATTTAAAGAGTAGTTTGCATCACAACCTAAATAGTTGAGGTAATTTTCATTAAACATCAGATAATATGACAGAGATGAGTTGTGTATCACTATAAAAAGTTGGATTTAAAAGGCAAAAAAATTAGAAATTAAAAAAAATGACTAGAACATGTAGTTTTCATTACATGTTCTATCTTGTAGAAATAAAGTGTAATTTATGCCCAATTCCTATTTATTCTCATTGATGAATAACATTTTAACATATTTTTTCCATTTTCACCTGAGCACATGATAGGATTATCTGCATGAATTATTTTCTTTTTACACACTCATCAATTTACTGAAATATATTGCTTCTTTTAATTTTCTTGAGCATTGTTATGGACTAAATGTTTGTCCCCCTCCCACCCCAAATTCATATGTTGAAATCTAATCCCCAATATGATTATTTGGATGTAGGACCTTTGGGAGGTAATTAGGTCATGAAGGCAGAGATCTCATGAATGGAATTAGTGCCCTTATATGAAGAAGCCCAAGAGCCTGTTTCCACCATGTCAGGAAACAATGAGAATTAGGCCACCTGTAACACCAGAATCCAACCATGATCTCAGACTTTTAGCCTCAAGAAATGTGAGAAATAAATTTCCATTATTTATAAGCCATCCACTCTACGGTACTTCGTTATAGCAATCCAAACTAAAACAAGCACATAGGCCAGTAATTACCATATTGGTAATAAGTGCCTCTGAGGATCCATGAAAGTTTTCCAAGAACTTTATAGGCAGTAAACAATGTAAGTAAATCCATTTTCATATTCTCAATTTCTACTGTTCAGTTAAATTGATTTGCTTGAGAACAGGCCTGTGGGCTAGGCATCAATTTAATTTATCTTTCCTACCTCCCCTTCACACACCAGAATTGCCTCATGTTATAAAAGAAAGAGTTGTGTTTCACCCATCTCAACTCTTATCAAAAAATGTCTGAAACCTTCTTTAACCAAGTCACCAAAAACTTTTGATAAGGTTTTTGTCTTTTCCTTTCTCAAACACTTTTCTGTTCTGGACAATGTGGGGCATTAAAAATGGGGAGTATTTTGCCTGTGTCAGAATATTCTGAAATCAGATTTATTTATAGAGTTGGTTGATGGAATGGTGACAGTTTCTTTTAAATACCTATTTTCTTCTGTCTCCCTAATTCTCATCAAAGAAATTGTTGACGCTAAGACAAATGCTCAGAAGAAAGCAACAGTGTCAGCAATAAATATTGATGGGCACTGTAGGCTATTTCATCTGGGTGAGAAATTCATAGAAATGCTGTGCCTTATCTATCTCAGAATTCAAAGAGTTAGGATTTGTAAAAATGCATTATGTCCTTTACCTCCTTATATTATTGCATTTCAGAACAATTTAGTCTAAAATCCAGCAGTTATACCAGAACAAAATGCCACAAAGAGGAGAAGTAGGAGTACAAGACCAGCACTGAGGGTCTAAGCAGGGTGAAGAAGACATCTGCACAAAGTCCATGCACAGGGTGTCAGAGCTAGAAGGCAGGGGGAGCTTATGGGAATGAGGCAATGGAGGTGGTGGTGATGGAAGGTTGTTGACCTATCAGTGGGACTGATCAAATAACTAAATATACTGAGGATGATGGGATCCAAGTTTCTCACTGTCAGACAAGAGAGTGATACATGCATATACAGTCATATGTATTATACATAGCATATGTGCATTTCTAATTAAACTTTACATTTAGGTTTATCTATAAATTACTGTAATATATTTAAGCTTCTTTGATGAGCAAAGTGCAAATAATAATTGTAATGACAACTTAATCGAGATAAAGGAAATTAGGTCTTAGCACTTGGTCTTCTGGTCACAGAGAATATAAAAATTAATTCCAATTTATATACATATTCTTATAGTAGAAAAATAGTAAATGTGATCAGTAAAAAACTTACAAGCATAAAAATGTATTATGTTAGGATAAAATTCTGTGGGAGAAATGGAATGGAAATATGAGTTCAAGGAGAAAATGGAACAATATAAAATTTCTGGTTGTTAAAGAAGAGCTTATTCATGGATTTTTAAAATAATTGATGATGGTGGGCATAAAGTCACTACAGCATTTAGATAATACTGAACAGATACATTGAAAAGAATATTACAATTTTATATCAATTGTCAATAATTAAAATATCTTTAAAGGTCACATCTTTTGCAACTATTATAACTTAGGATAAAAAAATCACTGTCAACTTAAAAAGGGACAAAAGGTAAAATAATTTTCAGAAGAAAAATCTTAGGGACATGCAAGCAACCCCTGAAGGTAAATATTTCATCTATTTTCTAACTAGAAAAATACAAATTCACAAAAATTAATTAATATTCCCAAGTTTAAAATAGTAAGTGATGAAACCAAGAGGATCTGTTTGACTGTGATCCTCTGAATTTCTCACTACATCTTCACTTTCCCAGATTTTCCTCACTCCTCTTCTCTTCCTGTCCAGCTTAATCTTCCAGCTGTTGGCTGGGCTGAGCCACGGAGGTCCCAACATCACTACAGGCTGCTTGGCTGCAGACTCATAAAGGCAATAGCTGCACAGAGGCCACAACTTCCAAATTCCTCTCCATGAGCTCCCCTTCCTAGTCTGCTTTAGCAGGTATGCTTGGCTTCATGATTTTTCTGCAAGCTCCAACATGTCCACCTGCCACAGTGCTCCATGAGGCCTGGTTAGTGCTTCTTTCTCTGGACTTCCAAACTTTCCTTCTGCAGCTTTATTTCCTTGGTCCCTCCCACAATTATGTAAAGTTTAATTCCTATAATAAATATCTTATTCTCATAATATGCATGATGGCTCTGCTTCTTGACTGACACAATTATTTTTATTTAAAGTAATTCCAGAGTAACAGAATCTTAATATTAGAAATCTAGAATTGGCTTTCTGACCTGGACAGATTCAAAAACAAGTTGGATTCTGCTGCCAGTGACAAATGCAACAACGATAGTCTGTGGCATACGGTGGAGCAGCAGTACTTAAAGTATCACTGAAAGCCTCCTGGGAAGGCCCTTCATGCTCAAGTGGTTGCTGCCATAAAACAATTTAGTGGAAATAAGAGTAAAATTACCATGGATTGGTATGTTTTGTTTTTTTTTCTAAATGTACTAAAGAACATGGAGAAAAAAATGAGATTAGGGCTTTAAATTTCCAACTGAAGGTCTTGGTAAGGAACCAAAAAAGATTCTCTAATGGCTCTTAGGGTGACTTTTATCTTCTGTAGCCACAGAACTGAAATTTCTAAAACCCAAATCCAAAATTTAATCCTGTGGATGACTGACTTGCAATGCAAATTTAATTCATAACTTCTCAGGGTCTCTAAGGGAATTAACTGGAAAAGAGTGAGACCCTGAAATTTGGGAGGATGGCATATATGCAAATTCCAGTATAGTTGAGGATTTTGAACACCTAAATTCTGCAGTTTCTTTGACAATGTTTTCTCCTATTCTCTGAAATTAGTATTATCTTGTCTGAAATAATTGTAAAAGATCTTTTACTTTCAGGGCACTGATGATCCTCCTTAGGATCTACTTTCATTACTTCTCATTGCATCTAGCTCTGTAAACAGATTCAAATCACAGGTGGCTCCAGGTGTTCAACTACAAACTATGACCCATGAGGAAATAAGATACACACCAAGATATGGGAGGGAAAACTGGGATTATTTTGTTATTATAAAGTACTTACACTATCTGTGAAGTGGTATGGTGTTACTTGAAAGTAGACTTGAATTAGTTGTAAATACATATTGCAAATTCTAGAAGAATCACCTAAACAAAGTAAAAGAAAAAAGAAGTATAATTGATATGCTAAGAGAGAAAAGAAAATGAAATCATATGAAATTTTCAATTAAACCTTCACAAGGCTAAAAAACAAAGAGCAGAGAACAAAATAGGAACAAAGAACAAGGGCAACAAATAAAAAATTGGTAGATATTAATCCATCTATAGCAATAATCACTTTAGCCCATTGCAATAACAGTCTAAATGCACCAATTAAAAGACAGATTGTTAGGGTAGATCAGAAAACAAGATTCAACTATATGTTGTATATAAGAAACCCACTTTAAATAAATTAAGAAACAAATTAAAAGTAAATGGGTGGAGGAAGTTATAGCATGATAACATTAATCAAGAGAAAGCAGGAGTAGCAATAATTTCTGAGTGGACTCTGCAGCAAGTAAAGTTATCAGGGATAAAAAGTGTATTACACAATGATCAAGACGTAAAGTCTCAAACAAGACATAACAATCCTTAACATGTATGCACCTTAACAAACAACAAAGCATCAAAACACATGAGGCAAAAACTGATGGAACTGCAAGCAGAAATATTTTTTCACTATTATACCTGGAGACTTCAATACTCCTCTATCAGAAATAGATGCAGCAGGCAGAAAATCAGTAAGGACATAGTTGAACTCAAAACGTCAATAAACTTGATATAATGGACATCTATAGACTACTTCATTCAACAATAGAATATATCTTCTTCCCAAGCTCACATGGAACATATACCAAGATAGGCCATATTCTTGACTATAAAATACATCTTAACAAAGTTTAAAAAAATAAAAATCTTACAATGTCAGCTCTCAGATCACAATGGAATTAAATTAGAAATTAGTAATAGCAAGATAGCTAGAAAGTCCCCCAAAACTTGGAGATTAAACCACACAAATAACACATGGGTCAAAGAAAAAAATCTCAAGAAATTTAAAAATACTTTTAAGTAAATGAATATGAAAAAACAACTATCCAAATTGTGAGATGCAGTGAAAGCATGTCTAGAGAGAAACCTAAAGGATTGAATGTATATATTTCCAAAGATCTATAATCAAATCTAAGTTTCCACCCTCATGAACTGGAAAAAAGAAGAGCAAATTAAATCCAAAATGAGCAGAAGAAAATAAACAATAAGAATTAGAGTACAAATTAATTAAATTTAAAACAGAAAATCAATAGAGAAAATTAATGAAACCAAAAGCTGGTTCTTTGAAAAAATTAATAAAACAGATAAGCCTCCAGCCAGATTAACTAAATAAAAAGGAAAGAGGATAAAAGCTACTACTATGAAAAGTGGGATAGGGGACATCACTACAGATCTCATGGACATTAAAAGGATAATCAAGGAATACTATGAACAATGCTCTGCCCACAAATTTGATAACCTAGATGAAATGGGCCAATTCTTTGCAAGACATAATCTGCAAAAATGCACACAAGAAGAGAGACAATCTGATAGGTCTATATTTATTAGAGAAATTGAATCAATAATTAATAACCTTTCAAAACAGTGCCAAATCCTGATGGGTTAACTGGTAAACTCTAGCAAACATGTAAGGAAGAAATTATACCAATTCTCTACAATATCTTTCAAAATATAGGAGAGGAAATACCTCCTTAATCATTCCATGAGGTCATTCTTTGAGATATTACTACCTTAATACCAATACCAGAATATTTTGATGCACAGAGATCTTTGGAGTTGGGTAAATAATCATGGTATACCTAGAACTAAGATAAACAGGCAACCCACTAAAGTGTTAGTTAATTTTTATAGGCAGAAAACCTCTAAATCTGGGGAATAAAAGTTTGATTTGACTCACCTCAAATTATGGTTCCTCAAACCAATTATTTTATTTGAACCAGTTGACTGACCCCAAACCTAATGAATGAAGGATAGGCCAAGTCTGCTGAAGGAAAGAAGCTGCTTATGGTCAAATGCTTATACTGTAAATCTTCCTAGTTTTTTCAAATGGGCTTATAACTACGTATTTGGTGAAAAAGGAAGAACCCAACAATTAAAGAAATCAAAAAATTAATGGAGTTTTGGCTTAGGTCTGTCTCATAGTGGGCTCACTAAATGAGTCACCCAAGGGTTATGTCCTCATTTACTTAATGCATAATTAGCATAAACATATTCAGCAATTGGCAGAATCCCCACATTGGTTCCTTGACCTGGAGATTGGGGGTTATTATGGTATTAATGGTTAAAAGGAAATCTCTAGAACCACTGAACTACCTCTACCTAACAAAGGAGTAAAACAAAAGCAATGCCAGATTTATAGAGGGATATTAGTAGATACAATGCCTCATCAAGAACATAAAAAGGATGCAGGAGAGGTAATCCCTACCATATCTCTATTTAATTTGAGGACAGATAAATCTTAAAGAATGATAATGGCGTACTGTAAGCTCAATAAGGTGATGATTTGAATTGTGGTTTATTTATTGCAGCACATCAACTCATTCCCTGGCACACTGTAGCTACTAATCTGACAAATACAGTTTGCTTGCACCTAGAAGGGTTAACAATAAACATTCACTGTCCCACCTATATTACACCTATATTCTGTTCTTGTCATAGTCACAATCCAGTCCAAGCAGATCTTTTTGTTACTTCATTCACAAGATAATACATTGGTCCACTATATTGATATTATCATGTGGATTCGAAGAGGAAATTAAATTTATCTATACATCTTTAGACACATGTATGCTACCTTGATGGAATTTTTAGGGTTTAGTGACCAGGAGTGAAAAAGAATAAGTTTGTTGCATCTGGCTCCTCCTCCTCAAGAAAGAGACACAATACCTAGTCAGCCTTTTGAGTTTTTGAGGCAACACATACCTCATTTAGGTTTGATACTGCAATCTATTAACTGAATAACCCAGAAGGCTCTCAGTATTCAGTAGGGTCCAGAGCACCACAGGGTTCTGAACAGGTTTAGGCTACTATGCAAGCAGCTCTACCACTTTGTCCATTTTGCCCAGCAGATCTGATGGTGTTTGAAGAATCTATAGAAGATAAAAATGAGGTCTCTGCAGGTGAATCACAGAGCAAACTTTAAGATTTCAGAGCATATGACTATTTTCCTTTTGAGAAAAAAACTTTTGACTTGCCTCAGGGCTCTCATGGAAACCGAACACTTGACAGTAGCCACCAAATTATCCTGCAACTTAAACTGCCCATCATGAACTGGGAATGACTCACCAAGCCATTAAATTGGATGTACACAGAAGCACCCCATCATCAAATGGAACTATAACATACCAAGTTCAAAAAAATCCTAAAAGCACAAGTTATTTCTATAAGCAAGTATTTCTGACTTCCAAGTCTTATTGTGCTGCTCCATTACCTTCTTTCTCAATCCACAACTATCTTCTGTGACTTGATGACTTGAATAGGAAAACTTAAGCCTGCTTTACAGAGAGTGATGCATGATATGGTGGCACTTCCCAAAAATAGACAGCTGCAATATTACAGACCTACTTAGAGGTGGCCCTGAAATATTGTCATAAAAGGAAATTCTCCAAGTGGGCAGAACTTCAGGCAATGTGCCTGGTGGTTTGTTCTGCTTAGAAAGAGACATTCACAGGTAGTACAGTTGGTCAGGTACTCAGAAGAAAGGTGATTAGAAGTTTGTTGACAAGGAGGTATAGGGAAGAGGTGTGTAGAGAAATCTCTCCAGATGGGCATAAAATGTAAATATGTTTTTGTTCCATGTTAATGCATCCCAAAGGGCAACCTCAACAGAGGAGGATTTTAATAGCCTCTTTCCTTAGTTATTCCTAACCTTGACCAGTGAGTTCATGAAGAAATTGGACTATGGTGGCAGGGATGGAGATTATACATTTGTGAATTATTAATCTTTCTGTATCTGCTTCTTTCATATATAAAATAGAGATTATAAAAGCACCTACCCAACAGAGTTGTGAGATTAAATGAAAATATTCAGGAAGTAGCTTAGAACAGTACATGGCACATAAGAAATAATTAATAAATATTGAGTGATTTTATTTATATATTTATTTATGTATCCATCTATCTATCTATCTATCCAACAAATACACGCTAAGACCCTGTGTGAGGAGATGGCAGTGATCTAGACAGGCAGAGTTCCTACTTTCAAAAGCTGATATTATGCTGGAGGAAGATTTCAACAGTTAATTACAAATAATTATTATTTAATGACAATGTCATAAGTGCTATAAAAGTGAAGTTCAGTAATCTAAGCAGATAAAGAGGAAGTTGAAGTGAGCTAGTTTATGGAATCAGGAAAAATTTTCCTGTGTAAATAATGTTTAATTTCAGTTCAAAAGGAGATTAGAATTTAGCTAGCCCAAGGAGGATGAATACTAGATTGCAGAAGAAAGAGAGATTATGTGTCAAGGCTGAAAGAGAACCAGGATCATTCATGGAACCAAATGGCGGTCAATATTAGAGTGCTGTAGGGGTTAGTGGAGAGAGATGAGCCTAGGGTCTAGTTGTTGAGAGTCATGAAGGTGAAGGATTTTGAACTTTATCCAAAAAACAATGTAATGTCATTGTAGACATTTAAAATATTATAGTGACATGATTAGATTTGCACTTAAAAACATAATCACTATGGTTGTGGTATGGAAAATGGATGAATGCAGTGAGAGCAAATCTGAAGATGTCAGTTTGGAGACTATTGCGGGAGTTGAGAGGAGAGGTGCATGATGCCATTGTAATAGCTGTATAAATGGAAAACAAGGAGACAGATTTAAGATGTTGTTTTAAGGTAGAATTTACATGACTTTGAAGCAGGCTGACTCCCCAGTTTTTGGCATGAGCAATTGGATAGACAGTGGTAACCCAGAAAAAGGACTGGATGAGGTGGATATAATTAAGAGCTGTTTAGACATGCTAAGTTGAAGGTGCTCATAAAATAACCATATGGGCTATTTAATAGATAGTATGAAAGAGGCTATCTCTTAGAGAAACCTGGAGATGGACATTCAGGAGCTATTACATAGAGATAACATTTACAATTTACTTGTTTCATTTTTTTTAATTGAAGCATAATTGACATATAGTACTATTGTTTTCAGGTGTACAACATAATGATTTGTATATGCTGCAAAATGATCACTACAAAGGCCACTTAACATCCATCACCATATACAGTTACAAATTTCTTTTCCTCATCATGACAACTTTTAAGATATACTCACTTAGCAACTTTCAAAAATGCAATAGAGTATTATTAACTATAGTCACCATGTTGTACATTACATCCCCATGATTTACTTATTTCATAACTGGAAGTTTGTTAATTTTGACTCCACCAATTTCCCTTATCTCCTATCCCTTCTCTAGCAACCACAAATCTGTTCTCTGAATCTATGAGCTTGTTTTTGTTTTTTTAGATTCCACATATAAATGAGATTATATGATACTTGTCTTTCTCTGCCTGACTTATTTCACTTTGAGTAGTGCCCTCAGGGTCCATCCAAGTTGCTGCAAATGGCAAGATTTCATTCTTTCTTATGGCTAAATAAATTCCACATTTTCATTACCCACTCATCCATTAATTGACACTTACGTTGTTTCCATAACTTGGCTATTATAAAAGTAAGGCTGCAATGAGCATAGGGATGCATATATCCTTTTGAGTTAGTGCTTTCATTTTCCTCAAATAGATATTCAGAAGTGGAATTGCTGGATCATAGGGAGGTTCTAGTTTTAATTTTTCAGGAACTTCCATACTGTTTTCCATTAGCTACACCTGTTTCCATTCCACCAACAGCATAGGCATCTTTTCTCTATATCCTTACCAACTCTTGTCATTTTTGTCTTTTTGATAATAGTAATTTTAATGAGTATGAGGTCATACCTGATTGTGATTTGGATTTATATTCTCCTGATGATTAGTGATGTTGAACATCTTTTCATGTACCTCTGGTGATCTGTACGTCTTCTTTGGAAAAATGTCTATTCAGATCTTCTGCCTATTTTTTAACTGGATGACTGCTGTTTTGCTATTGAATTGAATGTGTTGCTTAAATATTTTGGATATTAACCCCAAATATATATATATATTTGGATATATAATCCAATATATTTGGAAATATTATTAGAGGAGGAGCCAAGATGGTGGCATGAGTAGGGCAGCAGAAATCTCCTCCCAAAACCATATATATTTTTGAAAATACAACAAATACAACTAATCCTAAAAGAGAGACCAGAAGATACAGTAAAACAGCCAGGCTACATCTACACCTGCGAGAACCCAGCACCTCGCAAAGGGGGTAAGATACAAGCTGCAGCCCGGTGGGACCCGAGGCCCCTTACCCCAGCTCCTGGTGGGAGGACAGGAGTCGGAGTGGGGAGGGAGAGGGAGCCCAGGACTGCTGAACACCCAGCCCTAGCCATCCACACTGGAGCGCAGACACACAGTGCGTGGTGTGCTGGATACTAGGGAAACAGGACAGTAAAACCTGCGAGTGGGTCCCCACAGCTGGCGCCCCTGGGACAATAGAAAAGTGAGCATTTTTTGAAAGTCTTAAAGGGACAGGGGCTTCACAGCTGGATGGCAGCATCCCAGCACACTCAGCCTAGCAGCTGGGAATCCCTGGAAACTCAAGGCGCCCTAACCCCGTGGGCGACAGTGCAGCTCTGAAGCCCCTCACAGTGATAAACAGCCTCCCATCCATTCCCCTCTGGTGTGGCCCCACCATAGCAGGGGAGCGGCCTCAGGAGCGGCCGCCTAGAGCCTCCTCTGCAGCTGTGCAGGCCAGAATCAGAGGGCCCACCAGTGCATGGCAGCCCAGCACAGAGGGAGGAAGCTGGGACAGGGTGTGAAAGGTCACCGTTCTCACAGGAGAGCACACTCGGTGTGCCTGCCTCTCCCTGTGGGGCTCTGGACTGCCCCGATGGCTGCCCCGCCCATGGTGTCTCAGGAAATAAAACCGGAAGCTGCTCCCTGTGTGCAAGACATTGTTCTCCCAGCTGACACATGCGCCAACTACCTACAACTACCTCTATTGCCATGAAAAGGCAGAAGAATTTGACCTCATCCAGAATCACCCAGACAACCCCTGAGAGGGAGCCTGGGGAGAAAGATTTAACCAATCTTCCTGAAAAAGAATTTAAAATAAAGGTAGGTCATAACCATGCTGATGGACCTGCAGAGAAATATGCCAGAGCTAAAGGATCACGTTAGGAGGGAGAATACAGAAATAAAACAATCTTTGTAAGGACTTAAGAGTAGAGTGGATGAGGTGCAGGAGGCCATTAATGGAATAGAAATCAGAGAACAGGAACACAGAGAAGCTGAGGCAGAGAGAGTTAAAAGGATCTCCAGGAATGAAAGAGTATTAAGAGAACTGTGTGACCAATCCAAACAGAATAATATTCGCATTATAGGGATACCAGAAGAAGAAGAAGAGAGAAAAAGGGATAGAAAGTGTCTTTGAAGAAATAATTGCTGAAAACTTCCCCAAACTGGGGGAGGAAATAGTCTCTCAGACCATGGAGGCCCACAGAACTCCCTACACAAGGGACCCAAGGAAGACAACACCAAGACATATAATAATTAAAATGGCAAAGATCAAGGACAAGGACAGAGTATTAAAGGCAGCCACAGAGAGAGAAAAGGTCACTTACAAAGGAAAACCCATTAGGCTATCAACAGACTTCTCAACAGAAACCTTACAGGCAAGAAGAGAATGGCATGATATATTTAATGCAATGAAACAGAAGGGCCTTGAACCAAGAATACTGTATCCAGCAAGATAATCATTTATATATGAAGGAGGGATTAAACAATTCCCAGACAAGCAAAAGTTGAGGGAATTTGCCTCCCACAAACCACCTCTACAGGATATTTTAAACAGACTGCTCCAGAAGGTAGCACTCCTAAGGCGAAATAGATGTCAACAGAGAAAATAAAATCACAGCAAAGAAAGCAGACCAACCAAATACTAACTAAAGGCAAAAAATAAAATCAACTACTCACAAAAGCAGTCAAAGGAAACACAAAAGAGCACAGAATAAAACACCTAACATATAAAGAATGGAGGAGGAGGAATAAGAAAGGAGAGAGATAAAGAATCATCAAACTGTGTTTATAGTAGCTTAATAAGTGAGTTAAGTTAGATAGATAGTAAAGAAGCTACCATTTAACCTTTGGTAACCACAAATCTAAAGCCTGCAATGGCAATAAGTACGTATCTTTCAATAATCACCCTGAATGTAAATGGACTGAATGCACCAATCAAAAGACACAGAGTAATAGAATGGATAAAAAAGCAAGACCCCTCTATATGCTGCTTAGAAGAGACTCACCTCAAACCCAAAGACATACACAGACTAAAAGTGAAGGGATGGAAAGAGATATTTCATGCAAACAATAGGTAGAAAAAAGCAGGTGTTGCAGTACTTGTATCAGACAAAATAGACTGCAAAACAAAGAAAGTAACGAGATAAAGAAGGATATTACATAATGATAAAGGGGTCAGTCCAACAAGAAGATATAACCATTATAAATATATATGCACCGAATACAGGAGCACCAACATGTGAAACAAATACTAACAGAATTAAAGGAGGAAATAGAATGCAATGCATTCACTTTAGGAGAATTCAATGCACCACTCACTCCAAAGGATAGATCCACCAGACAGAAAATAAGTAAGGACATAGAAATATTATTAGATACCTGGTCTGCAGATACTTTTTCCTATTCAGTCAGCAGGCTGCCTTTTCATTTTCTTGATGGTTTTCTTGGCCATGCAAAAGCTTATTAGTTTGATGTAGTCTCATTTATTTATTTTTGCTTTTGTTGCCTTTCCTTTCAGTGTCAGATCCAAAAAATCATCACCAAGACTGATGTTTAGGAGCTTACCACCTATATTTTCTTCTAGGAGTTTTATGGTTTCAGCTCTTACATTCAAGTCTTTAACCCATTTTGAGCTACGTTGTATGGCGTAAGATAGTGGTTCAGTTTCTTCCTGTACATGGAGCTGTCCATTTTTCCCAACATTTATTGAAGAGACTATCCTTCCCCTATTGTATATTCTTGGCTTCTCTGCTGTAAATTAACTGACCATATATGTATGGATTTACTTCTGGCCTCTCTATTCTGTTCCATTGATCTATGTACCTTTCTTTATGCCAATGCCATATTTTATTTACTATAACCTTGTAATAGAGTTTAACATCAGGGAGTGTGATATCTCCAGCTTTGTTCTACTTTTTCAAGATTGTTTTGGCTATTTAGAGTCTTCTGTGGTTCCATCCTTTGTTGGGTGCATAAATATTTACAAATATTACATCCTCGTGTTGGATTGATCCTTTTATTATAGTGCCCTTCTTTGTCTCTTATTACAGACTTTGTTTTAAAGTCTAGTTGTCTGAAATATAGCTTTCTCCAGCTACTTTTTGGTTTCCATTTGCATGGTATATCTTTTTCTATCCCTTTCAGTCTGTGTGTGTCTTTATATCTGAAATGAGTCTCTTACAGGCAGCATATAGTTGTGTGTTTTTTGTTGTTGTTGTTAATACATTCAGCCACTTTTTCTTGGAAAATTAAATTTACTTACATTTAATATAATTATCGCTTAATGCTATTTTGTTGTTTCTAGCTGTTTTGTAGTTCTTCACTGTTTCTTTTTTCTTTTCTTGAAATCATTAGTAGTTTGATGACTTTTTTTTAGTGGTATGCTTAGATTCCTTCTGTTTTCAGATTTTTTAAAAGCTTCCTGGTTTACAGTTTGTAGCAGGAAGAGAGGAGCTCCTGGGATCAAGCCCTTGGACAAACAGTGATCAAGTAGATGAAAAACAGGCTGTAGGGAAGGCCCCCACACACCACTTTCCCTACTGTTCTATAGAGACAGTTGTCCGTTACTTCACCCCAAATATGTCTGGCCTTGAGAAACCTTGAAAACACAGTGTGTTGTATCCATGAGTAAGGAGCTAGATAAGGGCCTTGAATACCAGACACCTGGCCATGAAGGCCACACACACATGCACATCTTCAATATTTATGTAACCATGCATTAGCCCTATAGCAGTATCAAAAGTACAGCTTTATGTAGAATAAAGTGGCTTCTTTTGAGACCCCTCCATGATGACTCCCACCTCCTTCTTTGCTCTTCGCGTCACCCCAAGACCTCAATGGCAACCCCTGGACCCCAACACTTGGCACAGTGAGCAGAGTGAGGTAGGTGGCCACGAGAGCAATGGTCCTTCAGCTTCCCTGCTATAGAGGGGCCAGTGGAGGAGATGTAGCCCCCAGCCTCTATTTGTTACCCAGTGGCAATGTACTTGACTGCTTGGGCAGCGCCAGAGGATTGGGAGTCCTTATAGCCAACCTTAAGGGCTATACAGACACCATTGAAGATGCCAGAGTCCCTAGTTCCTCCAGCCCACCAGGAATCAGCTGGGCAAGTGGCATAGATGTTCCTAACAGTCATCTGCCATGCTGCTCGCAAAACTGCGGAGTTGCAGCAGAGAGTGCAGAGTCTTCAACAGAAGGAATAAGACTTGGAGCAATGGCTGGTGGCCACCAAACGTACATTGCAGAGATCAGTGAGTACTGCCCCATCATTGCAGGCCAAAAGCCTTGAGTGTGGCACAGCACCATTGGTTTTGTATGCCCACATGAATGGCAACGTGTGGAGATACAAGAACCCATAGATGCAAGGGTAGAACCTGGCGACCCCCCGGTAGCTATCCGGCAAATGATGTACACGACATACATGGCCATGAAATTGTGGAATCTGGCCAAGCAGTATAAGAAACACTTGGAGAAATCTGTGCCTGCCTGGCTATTGCTGCTGTGGGATGAGGGCACTGAGAATACTAAGCTCTCACCCTCTGAGGTATTGCAACTCTCCAGCATAATGGCCTTTCCCCCTATGTGGCATGTATTGCAGGGCACTAGGCACACAAACCCACAGGCTGGCAATGAGACCCTGATAAATTAGTTAATGGCTGCAGGAAAGGTGGTGTGGAATACCCCAGGGGACATGCCAGAACATGCAACAAAGTGGAGCATGTACCTGGAGTTGGTACGCGTGCTCTGTGAAATAGGTATGACGCAGATGATGTTTCCCCATTACCAACGTCCAGATGAAGAACTGCTAACATCTCGTATGAAATACCTTGTTCTGGCCAATGGTCCTGCAAGTACCTTTAGAACTGTCACTGAGTTGCTAGTGCCATGTACTGAACACCCAATATATGAAGTGGTGTTGGCATTAGCTCCCTTGGGGAACATAGAAGTAAAGTGACCTCAAGCAACCAAGGTGAGAACTACTGCAGTAAAGCAGCACAAGGGAAAAGAAAAAACAGCAGTGGCAAAAATGGTACCAGACTGCCACGGTAGTACTGCTGAAAGTAAGCCAAAAACAGGTGTAAAATAACCTTTTGGCTGCTGGTTTGGCTCATGAAAAGCTTAATGGACAGCCTGTAGAAGTCTTAAAGGGGCTATGGAAACAGTTGCATCCCAACCAACGCTATCGCTACTGCTCCCAAAGCAGGTGCAGGTGAATGCTGTGGTGGACCAGGAACTCATGCCTTATGCGCTGACTGATTTATTCCTCGACTAGGGGTGGGGCCGAGGTACCATGCATATTGGAACACCAGAGGACTGGAGGCCATTTGTTGAACTCGCCATTCATTGGTCCCCACAGAATGTACAGTGGGTGTTGGCGCTAGTAAATACAGGTGCTGACTCACCTCTCCTTTACAGCAATCCGGATAGGTTCCGGGGCCCCTCTGCTGTCATAGAGGGGTATAGTGGACAAACAGTGCAGGTGCAATGAGTGACTCTGACTTTGAGAATTGGATGTTTGCTCCCACATCAGTATGTGGTCTAGGTGTCTCTGATAGTGGAATATATTTTAGGGGTAAATGTACTGCAGAGTTTAGCAATGCAAACAACTCTGGAGAAGTTTTAGTTCTGCACATCTGTTGCAAAAACAGTGCGGTGAAGTCACCCCTACCACACTCCTTTGGTGTTGCCACAAGCCACCTGTAAACACCAAACAATACCAGCTGCCCAGTGGACAGGAGGAAATTGGCCAAACCATTTTGCAATTGTAAAAAATGCACATCATCCACTTAGCAGAGAGCCCCTTTAACTCACCTGTGAAGAAGCCAGACAGCACTTGGGAGAATGACAGTAAACTATCAGGAACTAAAGCGACTCCCCTACTGCATGCTGCAGTACCGAACATTACTGACCTGATGGATAAACTGACTGAGACTTTGGGGACTTATCACTTTGTGTTGGACTTGGCTAATGCCTTCTTTTCCATTGACATTGCACTGGAAAGCCAGGATAAATTTGCCTTCATATGAAAGGGCCACAAATGAACATTTGTGGTCCTCCCACAAGGATACGTGCACAGTCCTACTTTGTGTCACAGCTTGGTGGCTAGTGACCTGGCCACCTGATCCTGTCTGCCCTTGGTTCAAGTGTTCCATTACACAGATGATATAATGTTAACATCTGATTCTCTTCCAAATTAGAAGCTGCAGCTCGTGGTTTGCATCAGGCCCTCCATGAGAAGGGATAGGCCATCAACAAAGACAAGGTGCAGGGACCTGGTTATTCTGTCAAGTTCTTGGGTGTTGTCTGGTTGGGTAAAACAGAAGTGTCACCTGAAGCAGTAATTAATAAAATACAACAGTACCCCTACCTACAAACATATGTAAGTTTATTGGGGTATTGTAGAACATTTATTCCTCACTTAGCTATGCTGTTGAAGCCACTGCATCACTTTATAAAGCAAGGGCAAGCATGGGACTGGACAGTAGAGGTAGAAAAGGCTTTTGCTGAGACAAAAAGAGCAGTGGCTCAGGCCCAGATGCTGCGAGTCACTGACCTGACCCCTCCATACCATTCCTGCTGACAGTGTCTGCCAGCATGGATGGGTATGGGTGGGTATTATGGCAGAAGCACAGGGCCCGCCAAGTCCCAATAGGGTTTTGGTCTCAGTTGTGAAAGGGAGCAAAGATTCACTATTCACCATTGGAAAAACAGCTGGCAGCAGTGTATGCCACCTTACTGACTACTGAAGGAATCATGGAAATGCAAGCAGTACAGGCCATTACTGCCCTCCTGATTGAGGAGTGGGTGCGAGCCTGGGCTACAGCTCCCTGGACTGGGGTTGCCCAGACACCCACCCTGACCAAGTGGGGAGTCTATTCAGAACAATGGGCTAGATTCTCCAAAAGCCCTCTCTCACAGAAATTGCAGCAAGTCCTGGAACTGTTGACCTTTACAGTCAAACCCACCCCCACCTTACTGAGCGTGGAAGCACCAACGGTAAGCCCCTATGGGGAGGGGACAGGGATGCCACCACAGAAGGCCTGGTAAACAGATGGATCTGCAAAGGGCCACCCACCAACATGGGTGGCTATCACCATTCAGTCCTTACAGAAAGAGTTCTGGTATGAGTCTGGGGTAGGGCAATCCAGCCAATGGGGTGAATTACAGGTGGTGTGACTTGTTTTGACTAGAAAATCAGGTCAGATAACTGTCTGTACTGACAGTTGGGTTGTGTTTCATGGCCTCACTGTCTGGTTGCCTCAGTGGGCAGGACAGGACTGGAAAATCATCCATTGTCCACTGTGGGGACAAACGACATGAAAAGACTTTTGAGCCAGTGGGTTAAAGGAAAGTGTCCTAAAATATATCACGTCTCAGGACATCGCCCAGCATTAAGCCCCGGGAATGACATGGCTGACACCATGGCCAGGGCTCATGTGCTTCGGGAGCTGCTCCTTATGGACATGGGACTGTGGTTACATAAAATACTAGGGCATGTAGGCCCTAAAACCATGTGTAAAGTCGCCCAGAGATGGCACATTCCGCTGATGTTTGCTGAAGCAAAACAAGCGGTGCAAGCATGTGCTCTATGCACTTACTTTTCCCTGCATCGTCATCAGGTACCCATGCAAAAGGGACAGCTCCCCTGCCCACCAGAACCCTTACAGGTGTGGCAAGTAGATTACATAGGGCTCTTGCCCAGAAATCAGGGATGTAAATACGCATTCACAGCAGTGGACTTGCCTACAGAATTGGGTTTTGCCCATCCCATGGCTCAGCCTACCCAACAAACTACTAAACGGGCCATAGGAATCTGACGTGCCAGTTATGGGCATCTGCTGTCAACAGTGACCAAGGAAGCCACTTTACAGGACAGGAGATACAAAAATGGGCTTCGACAACAGGACATCATACAGTGATTACATGTGCTTATCAACCCCAGGCAGCTAGAATGATAGAAAGGTATAACAGGGTGTTAAAAGACAAATCGAAACATTTAGGATGGATGCAGTGAGTGAAGCACTTACCCATAGCAGTATGATTGCTCAATAAGCAATCAACGAAAACTGGGGAAAAGTCCCATAAAAAGGTTGTTGGTATCTTGCCCATACATTTAAAAATATTTAAAACAAGGCCCCCATAAGTTGCAGCCACAGTTGCTGGAAAAAACATTGCTCCTTCCTGCCCCACGTATGTTGTCTCCTGGCCGCACAAAGGAGTGAACGTGGCCATGGACCTTGGTGTTCGAAGGACATCCATGGGTCTCACTGTATGAGGTATGGGGAGAGGGGCTGACCCATGGGTTACAAGTAACTCCATGGATAGAAAAGTGGCCTTTTAAACTGGAGTGCTTCCTTGCCAGAGAGGGCAACAGCCATACTGGCAGGGATTTTGGTTGTGTGGGTGTGGCCAATACCACAATTTCTGTTGAAGACTGAACCTGATACTCTGCCAGTGTCTTCAGGTGCTATGGTCTGGTACCACAGACCAGGGAAACCGCCCACCCTGGCAGCCATTGTTTTGTCACAAAATAACAAGGACGCTTGTATCCTCCCCAATAACCGGGACTTGCCACTGATGGTGTCTTTGTTCTGTCTTTCCACCCAGGTTGACAGAAAGCAATAGCATGGTGGCATGGGCCCATACTTTTGCCCAGGTACATAATGTCTCCCACTGCTGGGTGTGTATGGAACTGCCCATGGTAATCACTGCTGGACTGACGTGGAAAATCGCTCCTGCCAACCTGTCCACATGGAAATGCCTTTGAGCATGGAATCGGGGTGATGCTGAAGGTGAAGCAAAACTGCGCAACTGAGCAGTTGATCCAACAATCATCACTCACTCTGCCTGGGGAGGGTAGTGTGCATAATGGGTGGGGATGGATATCTAATATACATGTAACCTTGTAAACCATAGCTCTGCTGTGTATTGAACAGCAGGTTTCCTTACCCAATCGCACAGCTGGCCTGTTACCCAGAGAACTGTGTGCCAATGTCAGTGCTAATCGCACCCCTAAGTACTGGTGGGACAGTCGCACCCATGTGGGCACTGTGCCAACTGACCCCCTATTGGGGGAAAACATTTAGATATGTGGGAAATATGGCTGGTCCTATCTCCCTGCAAATTAGATAGGTCGTTATACTTGTGGCTGCCCATCCTTATCAGGACAAATACCACAAATCTTGCCACGGCACACGTGTAAGTGGGATACTGTATATGCCCAATGGCAACATCCCAAACGGACGGCAAGGTGGTTTTACCCCCTGGCTATTTTCTTTTCAGGAGCCAACACTACAGATGTAAAATTACAAATAGAAACCTTGGCACAGAATGTTGCTCATGCCCTAAATATAAGAAGGTCCTCACTAGCCCTTTTGCTAAATGAAGTCACCCAAATGCGGAAGGTGATTTTACAAAACAGAATGGCTCTGGATATATTCACAGCTGCATAAGGGGGCACCTGTGCTTTACTGCACATTAACTGCATGTGTATACCCCTGACCACCAGCAGCAAATACAAGCTGCGCTCCAGAAAGTAAATAATGAAGTGCCTCAAATACAAGCCTTATCTCAAAATCCCCTGTCTACTTGGTGGTCACAGCTTGGTCCCACTTGGCGGTAGTTCCTCAGCATAGTGACCATTGGGGCGTGTAGCCTCCTTGTCTATTGTTCTTTATATTGTGCCTGTGGGCTCTTGGCACAGAGCTCTGCTTTGTGTGCAAAGCAGCAGATGGCTGCTGTCCTTTTAGAAAGGGGTGGGATGTAGGGAAGGTCCACCCCCCTTCCCTACCATACTATAAGGACAGCTGTCCGCTGCTTCACTCCAGATATGTCTGGCCTTGAAAAACCTTGAAAACAGTGTGTTGTACCCATGAGTAAGGAGCTAGATAAGGACCGTAAGGGTCAGACACCTGGCCATGAAGGCAACACACATGCACGTTTCAATATTTATGCAACCACATATTATTACCACATAATAACTACCGAGTTAGCACTATAGCAGTATAAAAAGTACAGTTTTAAGCACCCTCTCTAACAATTCCCACCTCCTTCTTTGCTCTTCTCATTGCCCCAAAACCTCAACAGTAATCCCCAAACCCCAACACAGGCCCAGGAAACTAAGAAGCAACCAGAAAGGTAGAGGATGCTCAGGAGTCTACAGTCATAAAACCACAGAAAAGAAAGTATTTCATGAGGGTGAGGAAGCTGCTGAGAAGGGAAGTGAGATGTGAACTGAAAAACAGTGAACCTAGCACGTGGAGTTGGGTTATTGGGGGTCACTAGTTACATTTCAGAACTCTATCTCTTCCTTCAAATGTTGGTCACCTGGGTCTAGGGTACTTAATTAGGCTGCTGTTTTGTGAAACAGGAAAAACACTCCTATCCCCTTTCGTGTTTCATGTTATATGTGGGTCATAAAATGATACTTACAGAAATTTTATCTTATAGATATTTTAGCAAAATTACTCTTTTCTCCTTTAATAGATTCCATTTTCTAAGGCTCTAAAGGAAGTGAGAGAGGAGAGAAAGGCAGACATGGGAAAAAGGAATAGCTATTAATTCCAAAATTATCCTTTCTCTCTCCTATACACTCTTTGCTCTCTGAACAAGCTTGTGCACTTAATGTGGCCTAAACTCTCTCATCCAAGTGGACTAGTGGCAGGACCACTAGTTCCTCCCTCAAGACTGATAAATCTGTACAGTGAACACAATGAAGCTGTCAAGATAAGGCCTCTGCTAGATACAACTGAGATGTATTCTTTCTAAAACAGATACCTTACTGAATTTTAAGAGACACTGTTGTTATTTATTCCTGGCATCTTGGTATGTGACTCTGGCAATGTCTGAAAAACTTCTACTGCAGATTATTTCTTTAGAAAAACAAAATGAAACTCAGTAAGATCAGTACCAGCATTTATTCCTTAGGGCCCCTACTATTTGCTCCTTTTATTTCTCAGAAATAACCAACTAAAGCTGCCCTTTGCTCCAAGGGCCTGGAGCAAATTCATGATGCTTCCCTCAAATTAAAACTCCAGTGTCATATGAATATTGATCCAAGATCCAGAAATATCTTCTAGAAAAGGGCTAAATTGCAAGGTCGGCTGATATGAAACAGATCTAGAAATGCATTATATAGTGAGGCAAATCCATACAGTAGAAAAAGCAAAACTAATATTCAGGTTAATAAATGGGAACCCATCTGCTTGTACTACTTGGCTTTTGAACTTGATCAGCTCATGGGAATGTTGTATAGATAAAATATTGTAGATGAAAACATTTACTTAAATGAATAGCACAAGTAATAGTAGGTATTCAATAAATACTGATTTCATTTCATTTCTGAACATTAGTTTTCTAAGTTTCATTCCACAAATATTTATTGAGAATCTACTAAGTATCATGCACTGCCAAGCATTGCAAGTACATTGGTGAAACAACCAGATAGACATGTGGTTGTTGTCAGGAAGGTGTGTAAAGTGAAGACAATATTCAGCTTACTACAATGTCAAGTGGTCACTACATAAAATAATGTCTGAAAGTCCCTTATGGACTTAAAAGAACTCTGCTTTTTCATTATGAAGACTTCTAATTACATATTATGTTATGATTCCCAATGCAAAAATGCAGAGAAAAGTAGGCAAGTAGAATTCTAATATACACCTTAATTTTTGTGCGAGCATTAGAAAGTTTCTTAAATGATAATGTATTGTTTGTCTTGATATGAAGGTTGTATAAACACTAGAGGACTAAGAGTTTTGCTGAGACTGGTAGCAAGAATCTAGATAAGTAGCAGACTTCCAGCCTGCTGGGAACTAATTAGGGAAAATAAAAAATAAAGAGATATGGGAAAAGAGAAAAGTATTTTGAAGTCCCAGAATGCCTAAAAGCAGAGAGGAAACTTTGAAAAGCCTGAATTAGTCCTTGCACCTTTCTAGACCAAGAATCTAGCCTATAAAGCAGGCAAGGGGCAGGAGGAGAAAATATGTAGTACGTCTGTAAATGGGACTTTCTGGGGGTACCTATAAATGCATAAGGAACATGTGTTGATGTTTGTCTGTTCATATATACTCTGAAAGACCAATTGCTGTCATTGGTGAATCTTTAAGTATGGGAGAGAGGGGAAAATGCCAAAACTTCAGAGAAGAAAGGGGAAAGGAATGGATCAAAGAATGGAAATGCGAGTGATCAGAAAGCTGGAGGAGGAAATAACTCTTCTCTAAGTTCCCTTACACCTACTTATATTCCTAAAAAAGAAAATTATTAATTTTGCTTTTAAAATTTTATAAATTAGTGTTGATGATTGTATTTTAAAAATCTTATATGCTTATTGTTCAGCTTCTTGACATGGGAGATCCCAGTGGTTTGCTCAAGTAAGTTATGCAAGTTGAACTGCATTGCATTACCAAGGCAGCAGATATTTGATATTTGAAGAGGAAAATTCTTGGGGAAGAATATGACCAGAGAAGCTGGACTCTGTCAGGTAGAAGAGAAAGAAATTTCCTATTGCAATGTAGTCCAAGAAGACTGGGGAACATAAAATGTCAAGGGTCAAGGATTATTTTGTGGAATCTTATATTCTGTACAGAACTTCTCCCAAATTTGCATTAAACATTTCAATGCCTGCTGTATTTGGGTTTCTTGAAGAAATAAGCAAAGGTACAGGGTTCTGTCTTCTGGTCACCAGTTGCAGTATGTTCAAAACAGATTCCACACATGCAGACACAGATATTAGAAGCTGCTGGCTGATCCTGGATTATACATGTATATACCCATCTTGGTTATATTTCAACAATGGGAAGCAAACAGACTGTTTTTCAGAATCATTACAAATCAACTTCTTGTATTAGTACAATATTTGCTCATAAGTCAGAATATTTAAACCTCCTGGCATATATTTTGTTGCTATTATTACTTGCTTTTATAAATGTCATAATTTAGCAATCTCTGTTGGTGGAAAAATGCCAAGACTTCAGAGAAGAAAGGTGAAAGGAATGGATCAGCGTCTTGCCAATGGGTTTCAGTCCCTGGCAAGGTCACTATGGATTCAATGAGACCAAAGAAAATGACAGCAAAATGTTCTTGATTTCTTGAGGTGAAAAGGGTTATACTCAACTTTATTTCCAGGTGTCAAGTCAGTCATTAAAATCCCATTCACTCAGAGCGAGTCTGTATGCAGCAAGCAAGTCTCTGCCTCTGGGCCTCTCTACACAGCCATCCCACACAGCTGTCCTCTGGGCCTCTCTGCACAGCTGTCCCTCACAGTCATCCCACACAGCCATCCTCTGGGCCTCTGTCCTTGGCATGGCCACCACTCCAGCCTCTGCTCTGCTCTACCGCAGCCTTGCAGCCCTGCCACCATGTCACGCCCAGAGCACTGGGTGGAGCTCTTTATATATAGAGAGAGTTAACAGCCATGTATTGCCCACAGGTGTGCAGTGAGCTAGTCAACCATGGCCAGGTAAGAATTCTGGCCACAGGAACTCATTTTATCCACACTCCACCCCTCCAGGATTCTCTCCTCTCAATCTATGTGCCCTTATTCCTCTTCAATGGTCCCTGTGCAAGGAAGCTCGAACATTGTTCTCCAGTCTCTTCAGCAAAAAGTCTTGCAGACACACAAGCCGGACTTGTGGCTCTGTCTCTGACCTCTGCCTCTTTGGTCTTAACGGCTGGAACTGCTGCTTTGGTTTCAGTTGTAAGATCCTATTTGGCTTCCCATCTAATTCCTTTCATCTACTCCCACCCATATCAAATCAACCCACATCTGGGTCCTTGTAAACCTCACGAGGCCCCTCAAATTCCTCCTGTGAGTAACAGGTCTTATTTCTTACCAGGTTCTCGTTGCTTCAGCTGTGTATGTGTCACCTCGCATTTGTAATCACTGCCTCAAGGTGGGCTGCACTGTCAGGGAAGACAGCTTTCCCATCTCTGATCCCGACAGAACAATTCCACCCACCCCTAAGTCCCACAGCCACCAGCTCAGCCTGAGTATAGGGGTGGACCATAGAGTGCTCCACAACCTGGGTAGGGGGCTGCTCCTCTCCTTGGGGGACTTTCAGCTGCTGGGTCTTTATTTTTTTTTACAACCAGTGGGAGTGCTTTCAATACAGGAGGGGCCTGTGCCTCCAGCACCACCCCTTCTTCCTTCCCCAGCTCCTCCATTTCTGGAACTGATGGCACCTTTCTCTCCACTCCCCCAAGTGCCTCCTCTGCTACAGTGCCTCGCAACAATGCCAGCTCAGTCTTCAGAAGCTCTCTTACCTTCACCTCAATGCTTCACAGCTGATGTTATCGTGCCCCTTCTGCCTGTGCATCCCTCAGGAGTTCGTCTTTTTCCTTGATGGTCTCTTCCTCCTTCAGAACTCCTGGCAGTGCTGCCATCTCATGTCCAATGGCACCTTGCTGCTGGCATCCTCCCGCATCAATGCCATCTCCTTCCTCAGGGAATCCACAGAAGTTTGCAGCTCACATTCTCATGCAGCCATTTCTTGGGTCTCCTCTGTAGACTTTTTTAATACTGTGAGAAGCAGCCAACCCACAGTCCCCGCTGCCTCCTGGGCACTCTGCTTCTCAAAGGATCTGCTTGCTATACCAAGGGCCACCCCTACTGCCTCAGGTGTCACCTCCATTTGCCTCCAGTCCTGGGGTGGGCCCAGTCCTGTAGGAGGCAAGGCATCTCAGACCACATACCCATTGGGGGATGATCCACTGTCTCCCCATTCACAGGGGCAGCCTGCTGAAGTACCCCTCCCATAAGGGCAGCCTGTCTTTTCCCTTGGTCAACAGTGAACCCTGCCAACTACGCCAATTGTCTTGTCAATGGGTTTCAGCCCAGGGCAAGTTCACTATGGATTCAATGTGACCAAAGAAAATGACAGCAGAACGTTCTTGGGGTGAAAGGGTTATACCCAACTTTATTTCCAGGTGGCAGGTCTGTCATTAAAATCCCGTTCACTCAGAGCAAGTCTGCATGCAGCAAGCCAGTCTCTGCCTCTGGGCCCCTCTGTCTACACAGCCATCCTCCAGGCCTCTCTGCACAGTCATCCCACACAGCCATCCTCTGGGCCTCTCTGCACAGTCATCCCACACAGCCATCCTCTGGGCCTCTGTCCTCAGCACTGCCACCACTCCAGCCTCTGCTCTGCTCTCCTGCAGCCTTGCAGCCCCGCCACCATGTTGCACCCAGAGCCCTGGATGGAGCTTTTTATATAGAGTCAACAGCCATGTATTGCCCACAGGTGTGCAGTGAGCTAGTCAACCAGGGCCAGGTGAGAAACCTGGCCACAGAAACTCTCTTTTTATCCACAATCAGAGAATGGAAATGTGAGTGATCCAAAAGCTGGAGGAGGAAATAAGAAAAAAGTCTCAGAAAAGCCCAAGGAAATGAGTTTGACCATTTTCCAGCTGAGCCTTGGAAAAGAAAGGAAGGTGGGGAGAAAGCTGGCAACACAGTTCAATTCACACATTAAGGGATCAGATAGGAATGGGGGTAAAGAATGAATGGTTTTCCCAGTCTTTAAAGAAAAGATCTGGTTATGGAAAGGCCTACCATGAATCCAAGTTGCAAGCAGCCTGACAAGGGGTGGGACTCCATGAAGAAAGTGACACTATGATAGAAAAATTGTATAAAAGAAAAATTATCCCAAACCTCATCTGCAGGAGAAACTTTTTGATTATGTTAAGGGCTTAGCATTCCTGAAAAACTTAAGTGGTTTTCTGATAAAATTTCATGTGATTTAGACTTGTTTGGGGAACTTCACCCCCACTGACTGTCACTTATTAACCAATTGTTGGATAATTTTAAGCCATTCTTTTCCATTTGTAGCAAATCTAGCAATGCTGAGCTAATATTCTTTCTCTAATGTTCCTAATCAGAGTAAATGTTTGAATTTACCTCCTAGAGGCTTTCCTTATTGCAATATTGTAGCAAAACTTTGACTCATAAATAGTCTAAAACTTTTTCTTTAACATTAAAATCATTTAATAAACATGATTGCTGTATTATCTCAGAAGCTGGGAGTCTACTGTTACTGTAAAGAAAATGAAAGTTCCTGTGGCCAGGATTTTCACCTGACCCTGGTTGGCTTGCTCACTGCACACATGTGGGCAATACATTATTATTGACTCAATATAAAAAGCTCCTCCCAGTGCTCTAGGTTGTGAGGCTATAGGAGAGCAAAGGCTGGACTGGTGGCAGCGCTGAGTACAGAGACTTGAGATGGCTGTGGGTTCCAAGAGACTCAGAGGTAGAGACCAGCTTGCTTCTTGCAGACTTGCTCTGAGTTGTATGGGATTCTAGCATTGACCTGCCACTGTTGGAATTCAGCTGGGTATAAACCCTTTCACCCCAAGAACATTCCATTGTCATTTTTTGGTCTTACCAAATCAAAAGTGAACTTACCCAGGACTGAAACCCACTGGCAAGACAGTTACTGTAATTCTGCCAGTGAAGCAGAGAACAACTACAAAATGAATGAATGAGAATCACTATCTATGTGCTATCTGCCCCAATATATTTCTGTGGCACCATAGTGGACACTATGTATTTAGTGGACTCTCTGTTGTGTCACTCAGATTCTCTGTCATGATAGCAGGACCTATGCTCTGATTTCCTAGGAGTGTCAACAGTGGTTTCTGGAGTGGCCTTCAGCCAGAGAGACCTCCCTTACCCAAGGTCATCCTCCTCCTCTCCTGAGGGCAGTCTACAACCAATAACAGGTTGATATTGTGCTCCAAAGGCCTGAAACTTCACCTCACTTTTGGACAATCCTGAAGGGTGTGGGAAAGTTGGGGTTCCTATGGCCAGGATCCTCACTGAACTTAAACCACTTGATGATGTAACTGGCCTGTTAGGCTACCACTTCCATACCCATAGGCAATAAGCTATTACTGAACTATATAGAGAGCTGGCCCAGTGCTCTGGGCGGAGGCACAGATGCTAGTGCTCAACCTACTGCTGGGAGAATAAGCCAGGTAATAAACCCTTTCACCCCAAGAACATTTTACTGTCGTTTTCTTTGGTCACACTGAATCAATAGTGAACTTGCCCGGGGCTGAAACCCACTGGCAAGACAAGGGCCATCTGAGTTCTAGATATCCTTTTGTCTTCTGTTGGGACTGTATCTCAGCCCAACTGTCTCTTTTCTTCCCTTTCCCACCCCTGGTGCTGATCCCAGAGGCTGTCCTAATAAACTCCTGCTCTGGTCTCTCTCAGGTCTGTTTCCCAGCACCTCTCCTATACCCAGTAGAAAGAACAGAACCTGGTGGAAGAATTGGTGTGGGTAGATTTTATTACAGACCAGAGAGCTCTCTGTTGCTTTTCCAAGAAGCAGCCTAGCTCAAAACCAAAAGAAAAAAATGTTTTTGAATCTATACAATTTTCTCGAAGTGAGAGTCAGCTGGGGAGTTAGGGTGGAGGGAATGGTTCTCATGAAAAACAATGCTTAGAGAGATCCTTATGCTTTCTGTCCTCTGAAATCTGGGTTCAAGAGCTAATCAGGGGATGAAATGTTGGACAAGCCAGTAAGTCAGAGACAGAGACAGTGGGAGTCTTGAATCTTGGCATGGGACATAGGGTCAGATTGTGATAATGAACTAAGGTTTAGCAGGGGATTGTGAATTTATAAGCCATAGTTTTTAAAACTCAAGTGTGTGTAAGTAATGCCAAGACTATTAAATAAGAAATGATAAATCTCTTGAATCCCTCCTTCCTCTTAGAGATCATCAGAGCCATCTGTTCTACCACTTTTAAAGCTGCTTAAAAAGAATTTATTCTGGTCTTACCTAAAATGTATTTACATATATTTATAGATATTCATATAAAGACTTAAATATAACAACACTCTATTGTTGGGTCATCATTCATTCATTCATGCCTGCCATATCTGTATGTGCAAGCTTATTGCTAGGTCAACAATACAAAACATTTTTTAAGGAGAAAGGAAAACTAAAAAGTAAGTACGATTATTTAAATTGTAGAGGAAGACAGAATCGGAAACATGTGTGATTTAAGGTATTTTTAATCGGGTTCAGTGCAGTTTCTATAGTAGATCACTATTGACTGATGTAGGGAAGCCCTGCCCCCCACTTTCCCTACTGTTCTATGAGAACAGCTGCCTACTGCTTCACCCCAAATATGTCTGGCCTTGTATGGAGCCAATGTCTGGCCTTGAGAAACCTGAAAACACAGTGTGTTGTACCCATGAGTAAGGAGCTAGATAAGGGCCTTGAAGGCCAGACACCTAGCCATGAAGGCCACACACATGAGCATCTTTAGTACCTGTAAAACCATGAATTAGCACTACAGAAGTATAAAAAAATACAGCTTTATGCAGAATAAAGTGTCTTTTGAGCACCCTCCATTATGACTCCCATTGTCTTCTTTGCTCTTTGCATGGCCCTAAAATCTCAACGGCAACCCCCACCCCAGACCCTGACAGCCATGTGCCAATTAAACAATAACTTTCATCTTATAGCATCCCCAGGTCTCAGTATACACCATTATTGCCCTCTCTGCTGCAGTCACAATAGCTACCTTAAGAAAACAAGAAAGTGGTACATTTTATATTTTAATTGGGCAGAAGTAATATATCAACAAGGTAATACCCCAGCCAGGTTGCATTTGTCTGATAAACTAATTTCTACTTAATACCCTATGCCAATGGAGCAGAAGGTGCTCAAATGCAAAAAGGAGAAGCTCCAGGCATTTTGGATTGTCCTATATTCACTCACAATTTCATCCTCATAAACCTATGGGGAAGGTAGTCATATCATTTTGCAGATGGAAAAACTGAGACTAGCCTCAGAGCTAGACAAGCGCTTTGAAGTAGGCCAAGGCATAAAGCAGAGGCCCAACTCTCCCCATGGGATACCTTGATTATGGGCAGCTCCAGGTAAAAACAGGACCCATCAAAACAGGCAAGAATGGTTGAGCACATGTAGTAAAGTGTTAGTGAAAGAGAACTCTAAGGAAGGCAAGACAGTACAGTGAAGGGAAGAGAGACTTCACAGTGGAATGAACGTCTGAGCTGAATAATCATGAGGCCCTGAAACTCTTCAAGTCTTGATTTTCTTTTATGTTAAAGGAAGTAATACCTACTCAGAAATTGGTTTTGAAAATTAGGTAAGACAATGTGTGTAAAATATGAAGCAGTACCTGACACTTGGTAGGTTCTCTCAATCCACATTCCTTTCTTCTATTTTCTTCTCTTTTTCTGCTTCAGTTCTGCTCAGAATGGTCTTAATTCTAACAGAAGGGGATAGGAAATCAAAGCGAGTTAAAATAAAGTTCATGAGGAAGGGAAGAAAGATAACCACCATCCTTTTTAAGTGAGAGATAATGACTCAAAAACTCAATCTGTACTATGTCAAATGTTGTCTAACCTTTCATGCTTGAGAACTCAAGTCTGATTTTAGGAACTTCCTGAAATTAGAAAAAAGATGTGTGGAATTTTGCTTTGACGTTTCCCACAGAGGTACTTTCGAATGTTTCCCAATAGCTGAAGCCTGTAAACTACCCTTTCCCCAGCATATTACTTGTCTCCCAGGAATTTACAAGACTGAAGCCATATGGTGCATGTTCTTAAATTCCCCCCACTGCCACTCCACAATCTCATGTTGACTAGCCTCTTTTCTTTCTCCTTTTCTGTGTCAATCCTACAAAGTCGTTGACTAAGTAGGTAGACTTGAAGGTCTCAATCCAGTTTATTAAAATATTCAAATTAGGAGATACATGTTGAAAGGCAGGGGACAATAATCATTATTCAAGTATTGGTGACTTCCAAACAGGTTCTTCACAATCAAAAGAGAAGGCCTGGAGGGAAAAGTAGGGCCAGAATTCCAACCCTAATCAACAGATTATAAGGAGAATAGAGAAAAGAGGCTGATAGGTCTGACTGCCTGGTAGATGAGGGTCACCTAGCCCGGTGGGGAGGGTTTGGAGAATGACCCATCAACTGGATTTTCATGGCCCTTACATTAATTAAGAGATTTGGAGGTACCACCGTCGTCTTCTCCCTCTGCTTTCACTTTTGTTTTTGCCTGTATTTCTATCTTACCATGTAGCTCACAATATTTTCTGAAGCAAGATGATAAAGCCAGTTGCTACCTATGCTGAACACACTTCTACATCTGGATACCCCAGTTCTAAGGGCTACTCCATGCCTCTTTTTAGATCTGTTGACCCTGGTTTAATTAGGGAGGTCAGGGTGCACAAGACGGCTAACACCCTGATGTCGAAGGGACAATTTGTGGCTGGTTTCTAAAGGGTACTGTGGGGCAGCTAGAATTGTACAATTGCCTTATCTGTATGCCTAATGAACACTTATATTGGAATTAAGCCAGAGTTGCCAGATTTAGCAAGGGAAAATATAGGATCTCCAGTTAAATTTGAATTTCCTATGAACAACAAATAACATCAAATGCAATATTCGGGACATACTTACATGTGCTAAGATGGCTGCTTGAGTTCCAGGTATAGTGTTCACATTCTAACCAGCAGAAAAGGAAAAGAAGGCTAAGGGCCTATCCATTCTTGTTAAGGGCCCTTTTCTGAAGTAACACTTTACACTTGGCCTACTGGTGCGATCAGTCACATGGCCACATTTCCTACACCAAAGACTGGGAAAGCAGTCTTTGTAAAGGCCAATCACATGCTTAATTAAAATCGAGGACTATTGCTGAAGAAGGGATATGTAGATGTAAAGGATCAACTAGTGACCTCTGTTACAGAAGTGATGGGATAAAGGCGTGTTTCGGAGGTAAAATAAATTGAACCGTATTGAATCTAATGATGCTGATATTTGGTTGCAAACGCAAAAAAGGAATAAAAGATGCCTTTAGATTTTATTTCAGCCAGGTCAATTTTACAGAATGGAGGGCGCGGCTAAGGGATGAGGAACTCAAACGACTCACTTCCAAATAAAACAAAAATCCCTCTCTTCCAGGCCCTCGGAGACTCGTTCTGGGCAGATCCTACCCTTCCCCCTCTTAGGCAGTCCTTCCTGCCCGAGGAACCGGGGCGCGGTTTTCCAGAAGTGGCCCGGCCTGCGACCGCGGCGCGGGCGGCGCGTGGGAGGGGGCTGGGCCGGGGGAGGGGAGTCCAGGATTTAGCGGCTCAGCCGGGGGCTCGCCGCGTCTTTCCGGGCAGCGCCACGGGCAGGCCCGCCTATCCGGCCCGGAGCGACAGGGCGCAGCCGAGAGCAGCCGCCGCAGGGGGCACAGTCGCCGCCCGCGCCTCGGAGAGACCCCGGGCTGCCCGCCGCCGTGCGCGCGCGAACCGCTCAATGGAAGACGTGCCCGTGGGCATGGGCCTCTTCTCGCAGGAGCCATCGCTGCTGCAGCCACCCGCCATCTGGGGCCTGGTCCTCGCCGCCGCCCTGCTACTCCTCGTCCTCTGCCTGAGCCTCCGGCGCACCAGGTAAGCGCTCCCGCGGTCTCGCGGTGCGTTCACGCGGCCGAGCTACGCATGCGCCCTGAGCCCCTCAGAGCGCGCGCGACCCTGACGGCTCAGGAGTCCCCTCCAGGATTTCACGTGCGGATAACTCAAAGCTCTCTGCGAGTCGCCGGGGTTATTTGGGATCGTGTGTTAAGGACAAAGGCTTCTTCTGCCTCTTTCCCCTACATACACGTACATATGAAAGCACTGAGACCTCATTCGGTTTGCTGCCCCAGTATAGATTGCAATAAAGCCTAGGTTTGCATTACGCATCAGGCACCACTCATGGCTTCCAAAGAGACACATTTTGGTGCCTTGTTCCGGTGAGTTGATGTTTTATGGCCTATAATCAATAATGCACTTCGGAATGGGAATTTTCTTACATTTTATCCAGTTAAAAGTGAAATGTTTCAGAAAAGTGCCAAGATAGGGTATGAACAATAACTCTGGTTGCCTCTCTGTGCCTCAGTTTTCTTCACTGTACGTCATCTGGAAAAACGACAGAATTGTACCTCATGGATTTTTGTGAGTACCCAATGAGCTTATAGTGTGCATTTTGTGCATTTGCTGTATTATTTTTATGAGAACAAAACAAAACAATAAGAACAACAAAACCCAGAAATGTGTCACGTATTTATCTGGTTTGAAATGTGAACATAGAACAGAGAAGTCCAAAATAAAAGCGTTCACTTTGAAATCACTGATTTCCCTTTCTTGCCAGCTCATTTTTTTCATAGTACCAGGCTCTTCATAACTTTTGAAAAACAAGCAGGTAAGTTTTATTGGGTGCCTTTTGCTTCTTGTAGTTAGATCTCACACGTGTGCTCACATACACACAATGCATTTATATACGTGTATGTGGTGTATAGTTTTAGAAAAATGGCACCATTGTACTGCATTCAAATACCTGTGGACATTTCCAGAGAATACTCTAGAAGGAAGCTTTTACTTTTTTATCCCACTTGAGTTTTCAGTACTCTTCCTGGAATGCACCATACCCTTTTCCCAGCTTGCCTTTTTTTGATGGCTGCGCTTCTTGCTTTAGAGCCCAAGTTGAGGATGTAGGGGACTTTTCCTTCAGTGTTATTTGATTCTATGTATATTCTCCTTTCTTGTATATCCACAGAGTTAGCCAAAGCCACGTTTAAAATAAAACTTCGAGAACTTATTTTTAAGTATGTTTAGTTTTTGTTTTCTTTGGAAGAGCCAGCATTCTGCATCAGTGGTAGTAGAATTCTAACTTAGAAGATATGATTTGGGTGGTGCTAGGACACCCAGCATTTCCAGCAAGTCATTAATATATGTTGTGTCCAATTATTAGATACATATGTTTTTAAAAATCATTATTTGGTAATAATGAACTTAAATATAGATACCTACTTTCCAAATTTTTCTAGAAGACAACATATGAAAACCGAGTTTGTGTAGCAAGGCAGACTTCAAAACAAATCTCTGTTATCCTGTCTCTACTTCCCTGTCCCCTGCAAAAGTGACAAAAATTAGTCCAATGAAAACATAAAATAAATAGAAAATAATTAAATTCTTGTAAATTAATGAAATAAAACTAGCACCAAACACTATGTTTGTTAAAGAGGACACTTAAAACAGAATTAAAAGGTCTATTGTGAATAGGGGAAAGTGTTTACAGGAAATGTCATGGGGAGGGACAATAACACATATTCTTAAATCTTACAGAAGTCTGAAATGGGCTTTAATGGTCTCAATCAATTTATCAGTAGAGCTGCATTCTTTTTGGTGGATCTAGGCGAGAAATCCATTTCCTTGACTCTTCCATTTTCTAGAGGCCACCAGAGTATAAGTCTCTTGTTCATACTCTAACACTCCTGCCACTTACTTGTAAGGACCGTTATGATTATATTAAACCT
The DNA here is from genome assembly GCF_030020395.1 of Manis pentadactyla. Taxonomy (NCBI): domain Eukaryota; kingdom Metazoa; phylum Chordata; class Mammalia; order Pholidota; family Manidae; genus Manis; species Manis pentadactyla. Next base: position 72,137,254 of record NC_080021.1, read on the forward strand.
ACCCAGATAATCCAGAATAATCTTCCCATCTCAAGGAGCTCAATTCAGTTGCATCTGCCTTTTTGCAAAAAAGTCCCCTTTTGTCATGTAAGGTAACATATTCACAGATTTGGGGATTAAGACATGGTCATCTTTGCAGGGCATTATTTTTCTTACCACAGTATCACCTTTGAGCTCCAAAAAATGTATGTCCACCTTACATGGAATATATATCCACCCCATCCAAACATCCAAAAAGTCTCAACCTACTACAATATAAATTCAGTGCCCCAAAATCTCATCTAAATCTCATTAGTGCAAAGTCCCCAACTTTGTCATTTAAATCATTAAGTCAGGTGTGGGAATCTGGGTGTGACCCATCCTAGGACAAAAATTCCTAAAAATCTCATGGGTCTCCCATGTGTGTCATAGGCATTCACTCCCTAAAACAAGAGGCTCCTCCACAGATACTTCCTGGATAATCCCATTTATATCCCTGGCTGCCTCTGAGACCACTGAGGAGAAACATGAGAAACATAACCTTTCAAATAATTGACTGACATTCTGTACATATGAATGAGTATGTATGAATAAATTTTCAAAGGTTCAAAATAGTGTAAGACCAATGAATCACTAAAGTAGTAATTAGTAAAAATTTATTGTGCACACACCAAAAGTACAGCTGACACACTGGGAGCACTCAAATTAGAACATGGAATGAGGCTTAGGGGTATACAAAACCACTTATATAGTGACAAAGTTGTGGCTATTCTTCCCAGTAGTTGGTTACAATATTATAGTTTTCCGTGGTTGCCTCATATCAACCTTAGGAAACAGTTTTGCTTGCCATTTCCAAAGGCACAGGCAAGAAATGATCCAAAGAATCCCTTTTCACTAGTCTCATACATGCTCATTTCATTTAAGCCCTCACCAGTAGTACCTTTAATGTTAATATTTCTACTTACAGTCTATTTATGGTAATGTAAGAGTTCTTTAAGATGATGAATATTTTCTCTACCATACTCCTCACTTCCTTCTGAGTCCTCACTAAGAGAGTTGTTAACATCCACATTTCTACTCACCATCTGTCAAGGCAAACTGAGATTTTTCTGTCATTTCAAAATCTCCCAGGCTCTGCCCATTGCCCAATTCCAAAGCCACTTCTACATTTTAGGGCATTTGTTATAACAGCATGCCACTTCCAGTATCCAAATCTGTTATTAGTTTCCTGATACTGCTGTAACAAATTACCACAAATTTAATGTCATAAAAAAAACACAGACTTATTCCCTTGAAGTTCTGAAGGTCTGAGTCTTACTGTGCTAGTTACCAAGGTGTTGGGAAACATGAGACCTGCAGGCTCTAGTGGAGAAAACTAACTTGCACCAGATGAGAAAAGCCTTCAAAGACTGAGCCCAGAAGAGAATGCCTTACCAAATCACACTTTCCAGAGTACTTCAGAGAGAACCCCCTTCCTCGGCAGGAGATTCAGACTCCACAAACTCTGTGACTACTGACCAGCCTGACTAACCTATGTGGGTTATCTTCCTTAACAGCAACTTCACAGGTAAATGTGAGAAGCAAAGTGAATAAGGAATATGATCACATTTTGTAAAGTGTGAAGTCATTTAGACACTTGGCTTGCACCATTAGGTTTACTTGGCACATCCCAGGGACCCATTTCTCCTAGTGACTGTTTGGGGGAAAAACAAAGTGGGATGGGTTTCCATCCCTCTTTCAGCCCTCTCCCCAAATGCACATATCCCTGCACCTGGGAAATGCTGTAATTGGTGAGAAATAAGATTTAAATACTGTTACGATAAATTTTAGTCAAAGTAAAACTTCAATGAATTGTTATTGAGTTGTAAGATGTCAAGGTTATGTAGTTAATGAGTTGTTTTGAAATGTTAATTTGTTGACATCACTTAATCGCATAAGTCAATTATTTCCTCTTTCTAATTACTTAATTAACTCCCAAACAGGACCCGTGGTGCTCTGCATCCCTCACATTGTTACCACTGCCTAGAGAATATGAACTGGGTTGCTGTCACTAGTGAATGTTTTTCTTGTTTCTTTCCCCTTTCTCATAACAAAATATAGGAAAAGGATGTGGGCAGCTGACAGTGAAGTCATTTTCTACTCAAGAGTATGCTGAATTTAACAGGTGTATTTTTGTGGCTTTGCATGGGAAGTGATATGGAGATCTCCAACCCCTACCTGGCTCTTGATTTTAAACAACTAATCAGTTACAGCATGGTACTGTTAAGCTGCAGAGTTCAGATTGTCTTGTTACTATTTAAGACAGATTTCAGGCTTGCTTCACTGTTTTATGTTGTAACTTTAAAAAAAGTCCCCTAAGATAGAGAATATTTCTGCTGTGTAATAAAAGGAACATGTGAGCTCTGGACAAACACTGCTGATTGTTTTGTGTGTTTATCAAAGGTCAGAACTATTACTTGGGCCATCAGTGAGGATCGTTTCATGCTATCAATACATGCTGCTGATAAATCCTGAATATCCCTTTAAATATATCATCTGTTTGCATAAGAGAAATCAATTCAGAAGTGATGCTAGATCAGTATAAGTCTCTTACCTCGATCAGAATAAAATCTTAGAGTACTTACTTTAGTAAAGTGGAGCTATTTATGTATGTAACATCATCCATGGCTTAGTGTTCCCTAACAATGGGACTTTCTTGTAGAAGGCAGTGTAGTGTAGGCACAGAGCATGGCTATGAATCCAAATGGACCTGGGTCCAAAAATCCAGCTCCCTCCCACTATGATGCTGACTTTTGACAGAAAGGTAAGGGAAGATGGAACCAGACAATGTCAAAGCCCTACTTTATATCAGACTCTGTGATTATGTTTTGCATTTATCATCTCATTTAATCTTCACTGCAGTTCATGAGATAACTGTTTTAAGCTATTTCCCAAAGGAAGAGACTAACACAATAATAGATTAACTAATTTGCCTGAGTTCACATAGCTACTCAGGGGTAGAACTGGGTTTTTGATCCCCATTCCATTACAGGTGTGGTAGACAGAATGAAGTTCCCTCCACCCCAAAGTTGTTCAGACCTTAAGCCCCAGAACCTATGAATATGTTAGGCTACTTGGCAAAGGAGAATTAAGTTTGCAGATGGAATGAAAGTTGCTAATCAGTTACTGAACTATGGGATATTATTCTGAACTATTTGGTGGGCCCAGTGTAATTACAATTCAAAACTGGAAGCAGGAGGCCGGAGATGAGGTTACCGACCATCGCTGGCTTTGGGGATGGAACACAAGTCCAAAAGCTAAAGAATGTGGGCCGCTTTCCAGCAAAGCTGAAAGGCAAGGAAATAACCCTCTCTACAGCCTCTAGAAAAGATCCTAGCCCTACTAACACCTTGAATTTAACCCAAGGAAACCCCATTTTGAAATGGTAAGATAATTCATGTTGTTTAAAATGCAAATGCTTGGAAATGTGCAATGCTTCAGGCCACAGATTTGTGGTAATTTGTTACAGCAGCCATAGAAAACTACTATAGTAGGCCTATCTCCCTGCCGTTTGCATTAAACTACACTGCCTTTTGCAAGAAAGTTCAGAGTGGGAGACTGCTGGTTGCCCATGAGAAGCAGGACAAGAGTAAACACTTCTAAATACTCAGTGCCTTCATTACTGTGCTAATACATCATAATTTGAGAATTTTTGGTCTTAAACTTCACAGATTATCACAGGCTCTTCATTGATGTCTCTCTTCCTTATCCATTGACTCACATGTAGGTTTTGAATGTTTCTTATGTACCCAGCAACTTCATAATTCTTTAAAATCTTCTTGAAAATAGGGCACAGTCTGTAGGCATTGAGATCCAGGTGTGATTTGACTGGGAGATTTCTCGTTTCCCAGGTGTGGTTGCATGCCTCCTTACTGCTCCCACAGCCTGTAGGAGAAAGCTGAGTTTGACTCTGAGGACTTGCAGGGTTCTATGGGAACAGGCTGCTGTACTTCACTGATTTCCTAAAAATAGTAGAGTGGAGAAAGCCACCAGCCACTGAGGAAAGATTAGCAGCTTCTTGTAGGAGAATATTATTGTATTTTACTCAAAGTAAAATCCCACTGAAACTACTTCAGGTTACGGTTCTGTGAAAGGCAAAGGACAAAATTATAGAAGCCTTCTTTGATGAATAAGAGAAGGTGACACCTATTATATCATGTATTTTTATAGCTGAACTGATTATTTTTATGGCTGTGGCATTTTTTTTCCCAACACAGAAGTATTTGGGATGGGATCATTTTTTGTCTACAGCAAAGTGGAAAGGACTAATTAAGTCTGTAATTGCTTAATACAAAATTTAATAGAAATTTTAATACAAGTGCAACCATAACAGGATTTAAATCCATTGTCATTTCTCCTCAGAACTTTATCCTAAATAGTTGATCATAATGAAGAAGAAACTTTGGAAGCTTCACTTTAGTTTTAGCGCCTAACACAGTATCTGGCACTGAATAGACTCTCAGTGAATACTTATAAGAATGAAGGTGGATGAATGAATGAACAGTTTGGTGCAGTAATTGTCATCTGTTTCTAATATGGGTATTTTAGAGGTGTAGGTATTGATATCAAAATATACAAACTGTTTACAAAAATGGTAAATCAAATGTTATATATATATCATTTTCTGCTCCTTTAATTGAAACATGAAGATTTTATAAACATGTGCTTACCTATTATGAATAGAGAACATGTTGGTGCAATGATTATTTTTTAGTGTAAGCTTGACTGAAAACATAGCAATTGGAGCGTGGTCCGTTCCTAAAATCCTGGCTTCTGAAAATTCAGTTTAAAAATATGTATTGTTAACTGTCAGGTCTAGGTACTGGGTTTGTATAACTGTGCTTATGATTCCCCTACCTGGCGCAGGTGGCCAGTATGCTTTATTTAACAGATCGGAGCTCCTTTGTAGAAGGGCTGAGCCTAGTTTTGGTAATCACATAGAATCACATGCAGTTTGGTCTGTAATACACTTAAATAATGGTAGGATTATTACTCAAACTGTCAAAAAGGCCAACCTGGTGAAGGCATTACTTAGTCTGAGTTCTACCTTAGAACTATGAGCACCAAACCACTTTATCTCAGGACAAGGAGGCTATTGTTTGCTCATCTCCAGTGAGGATGTAGTGTTATGTATGAGACTGTTTTTCAGCAGTGCTGTCCTTTTGGGGTAAGATGTGAGGGGGATGACCTTCCTTGGATGATGAATGGTCACCACCTTAGAGTTAGCTACAACATTGCTGACTCTATTGTTGTGCATTCAGTAGATAGTACTATAGAATTATTTTTGACCTGCTGTAATAATGATAGCCAACACTTTTGATTCCCTTCCTAGATGACCACTAGGTATAGAGGCAAGTACTTTATATTCATTATTATATTGAGTTTATTGAATCCTCCATCATAATAACTTTCCTCATTTTATCAAGGTAAAAAGTCTCATTTAAATAATGTTCATAAAGTCATACAACTAGAATGTAGTGCAGTTAGGGATCAAATTCACAGTGTTTGCTTTAAGTCCAACCACTTAGCACTATTTTTCTTTTTCTTCTTGAAATTTTCTTGCAATAATATTCTGACCTATACACTTACCCTTTACCAAAAATTATTCAGATATATTGTAACTTTTAAGCATTTCTAGTAGAAATTAAAGTAAGATTTGAATATATATACATTTGAACTTTAAAAGAAGAACATGTTAAGTCCAAAAAAAGCAGGCAATAATAGTCTTGCATTAAATTATGTGAAAGTCACATTTGATGGACAGCATGAGGAAATACCTCTTTTTCCTTATCCTATTTACTGGCTTTTGCACCCACTCATTTAATGACTCAGTAGAGGATTTGAGGTTCACTGTATGTGCAGAATACTGTTTGTTCATATACAGTAGAGAACAGGACAGACTACACAGGTTCCTGCCTTTTTTTTTTAAGACATGCAACAAAGTTGTACATATTTAATGTTTACAGTTTGAAGAGTTTGGGGATAATATACATCCATGAAATCACCACAATCTATGCCATAAAATGTCTGTCACCCACAAAAGTTTCTTCCCACCCTCTTTAGTTATTACTGGTACTGTGGTAAGGGAGTTTAACATAGTATCCACCCTCTTAACAAATTTTTAAGTATACAATACAGTATTAATATTGTATAATGGATCTCCAGGACTTGTTCATCTTGTATAAATGAAACTGTACCCTTTGACTAATACTTCTCTGTTTTTTCCTGTCCCCAGCCCTTGTTCACCCCCATTCTGCTCTCGTCTATGAGTTTGACTTTTTTAGATTACTCATCAGGTGGTACCGTAGAGAATCTGTCCTCCTCTATCTGGCTTATTTTACTTGGCATAATGTCATCCATGTTGTTGGAAATGGCAGGATTGCCTTATTTTTTGAGGCTGAATAATATTCCACTGTGTGTATATACCACATTTTCTTTATCAGCTTGTCTGTTGGTAGACATTTAGGTTGCTTCTATGTCTTGGCTGTTGTGACTAATGCTTCAGTGAAAACATGGGAGTACAGATATCTTTTTGGGATCCTGATTTCAGTTTTTTTGGATATATACCTAGAAGTGTGATTACTAGATCATATAGTTTTCTTTTTAATTTTTTGAGGAGCTCCCATTTTTTTTTTTCCATAGAGGCTGCACCAGTTTACATTCCCACCAACAGGATTCCCTTTTCTCCATATCTCACCAATCCTTGTTATCTTCTCTTTTTTTGATAATAGCCATACTAAGTGTGTGGTGATAGCCCATCATGGTTTTGATTTGCATTTCCCTGATGATTAGTGATATTGAGCCCCTTCTCATGTATCTGTTGGCCATTTGTATGTCTTCTTTGGGAAAGTGTCCATTCAGATGCTTTGTCCAATTTTTAACTGGGTTGTTTGGATTTTTTTGGCTGTTGAGTTCTTTGAGTTCCCTGTAGATTTTGTTTATATCATTGCTTTATTAAATATGGCTTGCAAATATTTTCTCCTTTTTAATTTTTATTGATTGTTTCATTTGATGTGCCCCACTTATTTTTACTTGTCCTTTGGTGTCATATCCAAGAAGTCATTGTCAAGAAGCTTTTCCTCTGTGTTTTCTTCTAGTAGATCCTGCCTCTACTCACAAAGAATAGTGAGCAGACTGAGAGTGACACCTTAATCTTTCTAAAATTGGATTGAAGATCACTGTTTTCCATAGGAGAACCATGTTGAAGCAACCTGGAACCAAAGGGGAAGGGTATTTGCACCTTCTGGGAATCAGTTAAAGACAGTTTAGTGTGTTTTCCATTCTAACAATCCTAAATGGATTATACAAGCTATTGCACACATCATTGCTGCAGGTATTATTGCACTTAGAGAAGCAGCATTAAATATTGTTTGAGAAAGTGTTACAGACAGGTCAAAAATCACTTGATGTAGCACAGTCTAGTGGTTCCTGATATGTCTCTTGACTGGTTTCAGGCCTGTGGTGAACGTTTAATCTTGCTTTGTATTTTGAATGACTGTTTTTTCACATGGACAAAGAATATCAGTACTGTGTGCAGAATGTGTAACTTTGCCCTCATATTTCTTTGCAGACTTGCATGCAACTTCTTACACTGTACACTCAGTGTATGTGTGTTTGAATATATAAATGTATAAATATATGTGTGTGTATATGTGTAGATATTTCAAACTAGTTCTACCCTTTTTGCTTGTCAGCGTGTTGTACCATATGGTGTAGAGTGTCATGCCAAAAGACAAAAATATTCCTAGAACATATGAAATCACCAGTCAGCTGAAGATGGGTAAATACTTTTGACCGTAGTACTTGTGACCCTGATGCATTTGTGGGCATTAGTACTTGGCTTACTACCCCAATTCCAGAAACAGGACATATTTTGAAGTTAAAGAGGCTCTCTGCTTTTTAAGGGAGGAAATCCAAGAGTAGCGTCTGAAAATTTTATATTTCTATAGAAATTGATTTACATCAGCGTTTTCTATCTATATTGACATTCTCCATATTTATTTATAGAACTTTCCCCTCTTATTTTAATCTCTTGATTAAAATGGAGTGCTGTGAAATTGAGTTACCAATCAGGGAGGCTGTGGAGATGGAATCCACATCCCTGCATGTGGATGGAGCCTTTGGGTTGTAGGTAACACAGCCACTGCAGAGTGTTACTAAGTTATTCCACGGATGGGAAGTTCCCACCAAAAAAGAAAGGCGTAGAAAATCAAATCCCATGACATTCCTAGGGACTATGGAATAAAGTCATAGTAACAATGTTACTCGAGGCTGTTTACTCCCCATCAATAAGCAAGAAAGAATCTGTAGTGGTTACAATATGCCTTATTGTGCTACTCAGATTTAACTCATTTTAGGTCTCAAGTAGACCTGGTTCCCTTGTGCCACATTGAATATTGTTTTCAACTATTTAATTAAATAAATATGAGGGGAAAAAATCTTCAGTAGTTAACTTTCTAGCCAAGGATTGAATATATTTTTTACCAGAAAAATAAACTAGCACATAAAATAGGCTAAGTGCCATTGCCATGTAATTTCTGGGTAACAGTTCTATAAACGGTACTCAGTTCTCATGTTATTTGACAAAGAGCCAATCTTAACTTTTCATCTTGCCACTAGTTATGGTTGTTCTTTTGTATTCAATCACCCATCCTAATTATCTTTTTTTTATTATTATTGTAAAATGACCCTTGGTTTTACAGGATGGCTCTATAATAGAAAAGCGTTGCTAAAGTACATCTTGACAATGCCTCTCATTGTTTTATGATTCATGTTGAACCCTGCTATGTTGAAATCCACTTCTTAGGCCATGGTTGCCTTAACTTGAAATGGACATATATTACAAAAATGTCAAGCAAAGGTGTTATTCCAGAAGCATCTGTACATTTTATTTGTTCTTGTGCTTTTCCCTTTGTTCACTGGAGATCTACTGTAAAGCAGTTCCTTTGGTCCCAGATGTAAGTTAATGAAATTGAGTAGGTAGCTAAAGGCGTTCTTAATTACACTGCATTGGAAGATATTTGCAAATTGCATTTCCACTTTATAGGCAATTGTATATTTTTAAAGGGCTAGTCTTTCCTTTTTAGGAGCCAGAATGACTGATCCATGTCAGTTTCCTCAATCTGCTTTAGTGGGACTAAGATAACTCAAACCCTCTTAGAAACTCTCATTTGTGCTCTTTTAAAAACAGTCATGTTTGAGAAGAAAGGCTGGCCAGATAGAACCAAAATTCAAAATAGTGTCTGTTTTTGGACTTTTAAAGTTGTCACTCTTATAAAAAGGAACACATAAGTGAAGAGTCTCAAACACTATATTTATATGATGGGGTAAGAGAGCCTTTTAAGTATTTTAGTATGCCTCAAATTTTTAGGCTATCTCATGACCTGTATAATAAATTTAGAATAATCCTAGGTTATTTAATGCCTTAAAATTGATCATTCTTTGTCAAAAACTGAATAATGACAGTTTTATAACTGTATTTATGGTATGCATAGATTTGTTTTCAAGTTTACTTCCTTATTATCAGTGAAAAAAACAAGGAAGAAACATGTAGGGACATCTTTTTTCTTTCTGTCACAGGTTGACTTTAGAAAATGACTAAAATTTTGGCTATCTCCAGAGTATTCTTTTCACAGAGTCTCTCAAGCCAACTTAAGAAGAATCCAGAGATTGAGTGCTTTTCTTTTTCAACTGCTATTTCCAAGCTTTTATTGGAATGTTATAGTTAGAGCTAGGTCAAGTAAATAACTTAGAATACTTATCTTTATTAAAAGAGAACAAGTCGGATCATGATTCTTATGAAACATCAGTAATGAAAGCTCCACAGCAGAGGAAATGGCATAGTAATGTTTCTCACTTACTTTTTCAGCCTCAGTTTTCTCCTCTCTAAATAAGGGAGTCAGACTAGATAATCAGTTTGGAAATGATATGATTCCTCGAGGACATTGCCATTCTCAAAATAACCCCCCAAACTACATATATTTCAGCTATGCAGAATGTACCCATCTTCAAACACTGCATGATCTTTTCTGACTCCATTACAATACCCTTCCTTATGTCCTTGTAGACTCAGTGGAAAAACTCCACCTTTGCCTTTCCTAGGCAAAGTTCACTGTCTTCCTACCCAGATGTCCCCAGCACCTCAGAATTCACATCAGAATGTATTATAAGTATCAACCAGTTTATCAGCAACTAGTATGAGAATTAGAATCTGCCTTTTATTCATCTCTGTGTATTCTGCACCTTGAAAAAAAAAGTTTAGTGCGTTGTATGTAATCAATAAATAACATATTAATAACTAAAGAAAGAACTGTCTTTAAATAGAATCGATGCCCATCATAATAAGAAAATAAAGCCTTTGGACAATTTTCTTTGCAGTCATTATTGGTTCACAAAATGCGGAGAAACCTGATATACAGTGGACTATAAAGAACATGACTAATGGCTCCACATATATCAGAACTAAACCAGTTACTGGTATTCTTCTAGATCACTTGTAAATTATAAGAGTAGTTTCAAGGGCCCAATGTGTAAGGATCACAAAACCTTGAATCCCAGAATGAGTTTAGGGCCATGAGAAATGTCTCATTCTTGAAGACTGAGATCAACACTGTTTTTAAGAATTAGAGAAAAGAGTTGTTGTAAATGGATTGGTTAAGGACTTTTAGAAATATATGGATATCCCCAGAATTCAGGTCACAGATGAGAGGTCTATTTAAAACAAAACGAAACAAAACAAATTGAATGAAACTATTTGCACAAAAATGAAATACAAGAGGGTGAGATATTTGACCATCCATATTTACATTTGTTCAGAATACTTTGAGTGTCAATATGGCAGAATGATTAAGAGCACGGGCTTTAGAACCGGGGAAATGAGGAGAAGTTTGAATATGAGCTCTGCTACTTATTTGAACCAAGACTTTCCATCAGTTGTTTTACCTCTGAGGATAGAAGTAGTGTGGGAAGCTGATGGATGAGTTTGAAAAGGTTTCATTGTTCAGACCCTGAAGGAAAGTAGCTATGCACTATACAGTAGATAGTTTTTGAACTCCTACAATATGGAAGACCTTGAGGTGAGTAGAAAGCAGAGTAAGATACTATTTCTGCCTCCAAGACATATGTAGCTGAGTTAGGAAAACATGTAGAAATAGGTCCCAGTCTTCAAATGTTCACACTCCCCTACTCTATTAATTCAATTTTGCTTAATACCTGTGTTTGTTAGTGTTTACACACTTTCGTTCACATGATCCCTTAAAACTGTGACTTGCACTGAGAGACTATTACATCAACTATTACTACTGACATGAGTTATCCAATGATCACCAAGGCAAAATAAATGGATTTTCAACCCCCATACCTCTCTCTTAAAACCATCTATCTTCCTTTTCATGTCTTCTTTTCAGTTCAGTTCAACAAAATTTATTAGCTGTCTACAGAGATGAAAATTTCAGTCCTCAAAGAACCCAAAACTCTCTAGAGATACATAAATAATCCAGCACTTTCACTACATAGTGTGATAATCATGATTGTGAAAAACCACAGAAAAACAAGTGTTGATGGTGGGGTTGGATTAGAGAGATTCTTAGGAGTAGGAACTACTAGACTTGCTATTGGAGTGCATGTGGATGGAAGGAAGGAGAAGCTAAATGTAAGGATTACTCTTAGACTTCTGGTCTGAGTCACTGTAACTGTGTCATTTGATAAATTAGAGACTGTTTACGAGGATTAAGTTTAGGGCAGGAGGATGACTCTACTTTATTGGTATATTGAATGTGCAGTGTGTATGGAATACCCTGGTGTATTATCTTTGGCAGTTGTATACATGGATGCTATTATTTCTCTTCAATTCTCCCTTCATGGTTTTTGTTGGAAAAAGGGATAGATGGGTTAGCAGAAATAAACTGGGGTAGCTGCCAGTCAGTAATTCTCCCAGATGTAATATCTTCACCATCATGTCATGTTACATGTAGGTGATGTCTGCCATCCTTTCTCAAGATGTGTTTTCTGGGCCAGAGTAATTGGCTGCAGGGTAGGTATGTGACCTATGTCTTTCATCCTACTTGAATTTTTCAAACTGTAGTTGATAGGGAGAATTATGGTCCTGGAGTTGTAAGGATGTGAGCCTGGAAATAGCTAGCAGCCATTTGCCCCATTTTGAGGGAAGCAGGTCTATATTGGGAGAAAATTTAGCAGATAAACAGAAAAAAATCAAGAAAATATCTAATGACCATTCTCATTCATTTG